>NW_020455577.1:1313964-1334533 GCF_003342845.1 Nothoprocta perdicaria
GCTCCGGGCAGCCCAGCGCCGGGCTGCGCTCCCTCCTTTTCTACTTCTGTGTGTTTGTTTGTTTGCTTATTTAGCGCTCTGTCTCAGCGCTGTCTGTGGTAGGTGCAACTTGCGCCGCCGCCAGCGCCCGCGCTCTTTATCCCCTTGCCGCGCTGCGGGGTGGTTCTGCCSTGCCGGGGGTCCGGAGGGTGCAAGCTGGAATAATGCTCTTTTTGGYGTGACCTGAGTGCTCCCGTGAGTGGCCAGGCAGCCTGCCGTGCCTGCAGCAATGCCCTTCGCGCCACGGGCGCTGGTGACAGCGCGGGCACCGTGCTTGCCAGCTGAGGGGGACAGGCACAAGATGCGGGGAGCGTTCARGGTTTGCTTGGTGAGGAGGCCACGGTGGGATCTGCTCCTGGTGCTGGGTCCTCACACACTCCCTGCGCACGGGGAGCGTCTCCGCTTTGGGGGAGCCCCAGCACGCAGGCTGGACACGGAGCGGAGCGCACCAGGCTGGGACGCACCCCGCGCCTTGTCCCCATGGGGCCAGCTCTGCTCCTCCTCCTTTGGCAGGGTGGTTTGGGTATTTCTAGGCTGGAATAGCCCTGGGGGCTGCAGGGCTCTGAAGGAAGCAGTGTGGCTCTTGTGGTTCAGCAAACACTGTGGGTTGGGTTTTCTTTTTTCTTTCTTTCTTTTCCTTCATACCAAGTATTGGGTTGTTCTTTCCAGTAGCTCTCCCTGGAGTCGGTAATTTGGTCCCTTTTATATTTGGYTCTAAACTACCTCAGAGACAAGCGGGGCTGTCGGTGCAGTGCTGTCCCCATTGGTACTTCTGTACTTGCATCTACTGAAGCTGCTTGCAGCCGTATGCTCTGGCACAGGAACATCAAGTCGGAGTTAAGTGTCCTCTCAGGATTATGTTAATCCACTTTCGGGAGGTAAATCCAATAGTTGGAAAATCCCAGTCCATCTTCTGAGGAATTTCTCATTTCACACGTTTTTGATCTGTTTTCCTTGGCCATCTCTCTTGGCATCCGGCCCCCTGTGTCTCTACCCTGCCTCGAYCAGGCTGTTGGGAATCAGAGAAGCTGCCTCTGAGGGGACGCGGGACTATGGTTTGTTCTGTGCACTGTGGTCTGAATTCTTGAATGAAATCAAAAGTGGGGCCCCTGGAGTTTACGGAAGCATTTGGATGGAAGAACTGTGAGCTGTGGCCTGTCACGGGGGAACAGGCATGAATTCCCACTTGTGTAATGGTTTCCTGTTTAAATAAGGTGTATTTAAAGAGCAAAGATCTCCTGTCCTCCTCTACCTYTCTACTTGGCATTTGGGGAGGCAGGTGGCGAGCTCCAAGCTTGTCCTTTATCTCCCCAAACTTTTGGGGCTCCATGGGTACAACCCACTTGGGATGGGCAAAAAGTCCAAGGGCCAATTTCTGCGATATTGGCAATTCGGAACATTCGGAAATCATGAGCTGGACTACCCCATCACCTCCAAAGAGATGAAGATGTAAAATGAGTTAAATCATGTTTTATAGCCTGTCCTTTGACCTCTAACAGCCTCTCAGGTGTGTTAAGTGCTACCAGCTCTCTGTTTTGCCCTGAGAAAGCCCTTGTTAACCCCTTATTTAAGAGCACATGTTGGATAATTGTACTTTATCAGGAGCTTACAGTGCTGGGCCCTCTTTGGAGCTGGTAAGAGACCATTCCTACCAGGAGTACTTGTGGTCCTGGGCAAGGTCTGGTGGAGACTTGCCGTTTGGAAGCTGGAATGGGACTTGGCTCATACACACCTACCATGTATCCCTTCATTGGACCCTAGTGCTAATTCTCTGTTCCTGCACCTYGTCAATCCATTAGTGGTGCTCCATGTACTTGGTTCCCAATAGAAAGGGGAGAGGAGCRGTGACCGTCTCTGATGGGTTCCCACTAGCAGCCTCGGTGGAATGAGAGGATGGCATGTGCACACAGACCCTGTTGGACCTGTCTGCAGATCAGTGCAGGACTAGAGCTTTGGGAAGATTCCTGTTCTGTTTAGCAGTCAGTGTGGGAGTTGAGGCTTGGGGTTCTTTTTGCTTTTTTCTTGCTTAAGGAATCTTGACAACTATACTTTTTCTATCATTTTTGTCAGTACTTTTCTCTACTTTGGCGCGTGGGAAACTGAAACTGAACTGAGCATCTGCTGCCGTCTATGTTTGGAGACGGGACGTGGAGACTTTAGCCTGATCCGGTGTGTCCTTTCCTAGGAGTCCTCGCATTGCTCCACCAGACGAGGTGACTCAGCTGCTTTCCACCCTTGGTGAGGTGGTGGTTTGTGGCAATCCTATCGATCCCTGCGGAGATAACGGTGGTATTGGGAAAGGGACTGTGGCCTCGGGAGAAAATGAAGCAGGGAATGCATGTGAGCCTCCCCAGCTGTGTATGTGGTGTGCACGGCAGGGGCCATCACGGGATTGAGGATTTCAAGTCAATTGGATTGCGGGCATCTCTCTTATCCAGGTCTTCGGCTCTCCTTCAGAGCGACGTCTTTCCTTTCCCGCAAGATTAGATTTGGTGGGAGCAGCCAGTCTGGGGTCGAGAAGCGAGCTCTGGAGGTTGGAGGCAGGTTGTTCCGGGCTCTGCACCTCCTTAGCTGGCTGCGGAGGACTTGGCAGCTCCGCTCGGGCGCTGTTGATGCTGGCAGCCCTGGAGCATGGAGCGCTCTGCTCAGCCAGCAGCCAAGCTGCAGGGACATGTAGCCAAGGATGGCTTGCTCGGCGCTATAAATAACCTGCCCGAGCGCCACGAAAGCCTCCTCAAACTGTGGCAGGTTTTTGCCGTGCTTGTCAAGTCGCTTCAGAGGCTTCGTCGAGGAGCTCTCGGCTCGAAACCTGGCCGGTGTTTGGGAATGCTGGATGTGCTGTGGCTGCAGGTCATCCGAGGCTCCTCTGACATGGGGAGCAGTGAAGAGGGGCTGCATGCCCCGTGCTTGTGAGGCCGGGTTCTCTTTGCATGGAAAGATTTCGGCTCTGTGGCCGCAGGGCCGGCAGCTCCCGTGGTTCCTTCCCTGCCAGGGCCCTCCTCTTTCCCAGGCCTGGGAAGCRCGGCCCCGTGTTGCTCTTGGCACGCTCGGGCAGCGGGCCCTGCGCGCCACTTCCCTGCGCACATTCCCTCCCTTTCCTCCTGCCGGCACCTCCAGGCTCGGATTACACGCGGGGTCGGGGGGCGGTCAGGCYGGGATGCCGGGAGCCGCAGACATTCCTGGCGCTCGCTCCGACCCGTCGCCTTCGCCTCCCTCGCCCGCAGCRCCGGGATGCCTCCGGAAGGCTTGGAGGGTGTTGTGAGGGAGATGCTGGATCTCCATGGAGATGCCCGGTCCCCATGGAGCCAACMGTGGCCCCCAGGCTGAAGGGATCCGTAGGGATGTGTTTGGTGCAGAGACATGCCAGCCTTTTGGGAAAGAGGGTGCCCGTATCCCTAGCAGAAGGAGGGAGCTTGTGGTCTGAGTATCCCACCTTGGCCCGGAAAGCAGAGGATTTCCCATTAAAGCCAGCCGGCACGCTGGCTTTTCCGTTCCCAACCGCCTCCAAACCTGCACCCTCCGGGGCTGAGTAAACTTCCCCACTTCTTTCCCTGGGGCTGCGTGTCCCTGGGAAGCAGGGGGAGCGCTGCGAGTGTCCTCTACCCGTTTGGGATTTCTGGACGGAACATTTTTCTCTTCCTTTTTTTTTTTCTTTTTTTTTTTTTTCTTTAAATCCGAGGCAGCTTCGTCCATCTGTTGAATTTGGTGGCATGTACAAAAATACCCTCTTGCGGAGCGGAGGGAGAGGAGGGCGCTGGTGGAGCTGAGAACGCGCAARAAAACAGGGATGAATCTCTCCTTTTACATGCATGGAGGAGGCATCCTGGGTTCTGTATGGGGTTATGTGTTCCCAAAGTTTATTTAAAAAAAAATATATGAAATGGGTGCAATGRGGAAGGCTCCGTGTGGAAGCCAATAGCCTGTGCTCATCTGCTTAAGTGCCTGTAGCGACTGTGGTGCTTAAAGTGCTGGGAAATGGGTTTTCCCTGTGTCCCTGAAGGTTAGGGCCACGGCCGCAGGAATAAATCCCTGCGGAGCCTCGGCGTCCATTGTGCACAGCTGCAGAAGTTATGTAAGGCCGAGGGGGGAAATGGGGCTGGGAGCGCCGGGAAGTGGTAAATAGACCGAAATCCTTTTAACTGCCCGTTGTTTTTAGCGCTAAGCATTGTCTTTGCGTGGCCGGCCTATTTGCTGGTGAAAACCTGACCCTTCTTCTGGATCTATCTGCTTCAATCAGTGTTATTATTAAGCTTTTCTTTTTGCATTCCCTTTACTGGGGATATTTAGTCCAAAGKCTGGTAATTTCTGCAGAGAGGGCGAAGCGCTCGGCAGGGCTGCGAGCAGGCAGCAAAGGGCCTGCTCGTTCCGGGACGGGTTGTCCCAGCTATTTTAAGGATACTTCAATATCCTGTCCTGCTAATAAACGACTCCGTGGAGCTGAGGGATCATTGCATTTTTTACCTACTTGCTTTGGACACAGCATGGATGAACRAGCTCCTCTGGCCCAGTTGCTGGAATGATTTTCTGGTTAGAATAAGGGCTGCTGGGCACGTGTTGCGTGGAGCAAACAGCATCGTGGCTGTAGCTGCTGTTGTGCCAAGGGGCTGAGCCAGGCACTGCAAGGGAGTTTTTGCTCCGAATTTCACACCCTGTTATGTTCCTGCTAAATTTCCGCATGGTGATCCGTACACCTGCGGATAGGGTGACGTGCTCCGTGGAAACCTRTAGGAATGGATCCCAATAAATTCAGCAGGCTCTTTTCCTCGAGCTGAGCCGTGTCTCTTGGAGAACGCGCTCCCTGYGTCCCCGTGGGGATAGATCTGGAGCTGTGTGGTGGTGGATTAGGCCCTCGCACGTCCTCACACCTCTGATTGCTGTGGAGGATGTGTTAGAGCTAAAGTGGACTGTACTTGAGAAAAGCATAGCCTAAAGGCAATGTTCCTTGCAGGAAAGCATGGCGAGGTTTGATCTTGATRTCACTGTGTTTGCAAGCTAGAAATGAGACTCAAAATGATACTGGAGAAGAAAAAAAAAATGCAGATGAGATGGTGAGAAGATGAGCAGCGTTGGGGTTGGGTCTGTTATAGAAGATACTCCTGGATCAGATGGTAAAGTGGGTATAATTTGGTTCTGCATGTTAATTTGGCCAGCGGGAAGCAGAGCTGTCCTCTTTGGAGAATGACTCATGAGGAGGACTCGCGGAATTGACCCTGAGGTCCCTGTCTGGCACTTAGGTATAGGATCTATCTCAGAGCTCGGAGGTTTAAGCAGAGGACTGCTAGGTGGAAATTGGTTTTAGCGGCACCGTGGCCGTTTCCCATCACGGGGGTCAGTTCAGCACTGGGCGCAACGCAGGCTCAGCTAAGGCAAGTCTATACCAGGCTTAAGAGGCRGCTGAATCATCTCCTTGCGTTATTTGGGAAGGCAAAAGGCTCTCGGTTTCTGGAATAGCTCAGAGGAAGGGAGGGATAAGTTGCCGGGTCTGTCTGAGGCAGAAATGAAACAGAGCAGTTGCCCATTGCTCACATACATGGGGAGATGTGCAGGAGGATGAAGAGCTCTGCAACGCTGTAGCTGCCAGTTTTTCTCAAAGCGTTGCTGGAGCTYTGGGCTTGGCTGGATAATGAAGCTAAAGATCAGGATTGAGTTGGACCCCAGCAGCTCTCTGAAAGCAGTGACTCAGTTTAGGCGCAGGGTRCAATTAGAATCGAAAATTTAGGAGCATTTCTCAGAGGGACAGGGGAGGACGCTGTGAAAGTGGCACATGTGGAGGTGACAAAGCTACTGCTGCTTGGGACTCCTGATGTACAGCAGGCAACATGCTGCCCGCTCCCGAGAAGACCCAGCCTCGGATGTCATCTGAGCGATGGAGGAACGGCTGGGCTTCGGGGCCGGGTTGGTGCCATGGAAACTTGACTAATCCGCCCTTTCTTTCCCTCCAGTACATCGGAAGCCTGGATGTGCCGCGGCCCAACAGCAGGGTGGAGATTGTGACGGCAATGCGGCGGATCCGGGTGAGTGCCACGAGGACACGTTCCCGCAGGGGCCGGCCGGGTGACGGCGGTTGCCTCGTTCCACCTGGCGCCTTTCCCACGGCTGCCTCCTGTGTCCCGCTCCCGGGAGCTCCTCCGGTGCCCCCCGCTTTGGCTGCTGTTCTCTGTGGTTTTTCTCAGTTGGTACCATTTTGTCATTGGGATCCCCGTGCAACCTGGGCTTGGTGGCTTGATGGGTGATGCTGTTGCGTGTGGAGTTTTTCCAGGTGTTTCCACGGTCCTGGCGCCGAGGAAGCACCATTTGCCAGGTGCAGTTAATTGCCTTCTGAGCAGTTCCCCATAGCACTCTGTTGTGGTCGGGGAGGAGGCGAGTGGCTACACATCCATGCTGCTCCATCTCATGCAAGGGTGGCTGCTGCAGGCGCAGGTGGCAGCGGGACACGAGGTTGCTGGAGGGAAGGCAAAGCCTGGATGCATCCTTGCATCTAACTGCCTGCTGATATGCAACAGCAAGCTGCTTGGAAAAGAAGTAAATTGCTTTTTACTGGGTGTGAAACCTGCAGGCATTGCCTGGATCGTGTAGCCCGACGTTGGTGACCAGCAAGCAGCAACGTGCTCCCGAGTGTGGAGCACTCAGAAGCACGTGRGCCGGGGCTGCGCCTGCCAGCGGAGCGCTTGTTTAATAGTGAGTAAGTCAAGGGATGTCAGATGGTTATGAAATCATCTGGCTTCCCAAAATAGTTGTAGTTGGGGTATTGGGCGCTCTCGTCGTGTAAAGCTTGGCTTGTAGCCATGAGAGCAGCCTGTGCCTCGTCTTCCCCGCGGCCGCACGCGACGCTGGAAGGTGTTCGGGAGCACGTAGGCAGAGAGCAAACAAGAAACCGCGGGAGCTCATTGCCTCTTGGACCCTGAGGTTTAAACCTGCAGGAGGATGGGGAGACCTTGTGAAGTGACAGCATCCTCAACACCCAGGAGCAGATYTTGGAAGAAAACTTGCCCAGCTAGCCCCAAAATCTGCCCTGGGCTGTCACAGCAATGCTGGTGCTGCAAGAAGCAGCAAGCTAGGATGAAGGCTACACAGGACCCCATTTCTGGCCGTGGGAGGACCTCAACCCAGCCTAAGTGGCAGTGTGACCAGAGCCACCGATGATCGGGTTTGATCTTTAGGACACAACCAGGGGATCTGCACGTACCAGCCAGGACGCGCTGTCTCCTGGAAATAACATAAATCCTGCCCTTCTGTCCATGCTGGAGGTGCAGAAGGATGCAGTGACCGGTGCATTCATGTTTCCAGGCTCTCTTGCTTCAGAGTTTTCCCCAGGGCAAGAGTTTGGGGGCTCTTCTGCGAGGCTGCCCTGCACGCTGCCCTGTCCTYGCTGCAGTGACTAACGCTGCGGCTGGAGAACAAGCTCCAAGGGCTTTGTAGGCATTAGATTTGCTCCCTTTGGTTTGTGCCTGTTTSGGCAGAGCAACTGTTACGGCATTTAGAGGTCTCCTACGTTTATAGACAGATATTTCTCTCTTCTCTTTGTCCGCTACACCATGGGCATTGTTTTTCTGGAGAAGGGCGTTTATGGTAAGTCCTGTGAAAGAATGCAGCTCCGGCCCCAAACTTGCATAACTTCATGGAAGTATGTGCAGGCTGGCACAGCTCTGCGAGCTAAATAAACCTCGCTGTGCTCAAAAAAATAACCTGATTGACCAATGTAAATAAACTTCAGCTTAGCTTAGACTAGTCATAAATAAAGCTTGGGAGGCTGGAAAGGACCCAGGTTATGGTAAAAGGGAGATTTCCTATGAAAAAAGGATGTGCTGGAAGCAGGTGCTCAGGCTTCCAGGATCTAGCRCAATGTGGGACAAGATGCAAGGAGGGAAAAAAAGATGGGAATCTGCGGATCAGATTGGAATGCCTGGGTGCCTTGTCTCCCTTTGACCTCTTGCACGGCAGCAATGGGATTTCGAAGGGTTGCAGGAGGACTCGCTGGCCAGGCCCAGCACTGGCAGCTGCCTCTCCTTGGCCGGAGGTCAAGGAACGGTGTCTGTCCTCGAGCCAGGGTAGCTCGTTGCCACCGAATGCAATAACTGCAGCCTGGCACAAAATCTGGGAGCCCTATCTCCAAGCACGGAGCCCTATCCCGGTAGCAGGAGCAATATGAGCTTGCTCGGCGGACGGATTACCCTGATACCCGGTAGCAACAGCAGCCTTAGGGGTGCATTTCTCAGCGTGAGTCCTGATGCAAATGCATGCAAGTGCTTTCCTCTTGGCCTCGGGCACGTTTCCAGTGCTACCTGGCTGGGGCTTGCTGGGCTCGTTCGAGGGAATTGTGGTTATTTTTCTCCCCCCTTACTGGAATTCTCTGATCCAGGTTTTCTTTGGTGCCAGCGAGGCTGGAGTCCTGTCCAGGCACTGTTTTCAGTGCTGTTTCTGTGGCACGCACTCGTCTTCAAGCCTATTTCTGGGAAGTGTCCAGCTGACTTCTGCAGATTCCAAAGAATGAGGCGTTTCAAGCGCTTTAAAATATAGCTCCTCCGTCAGGTGCATCTGATCTGGCGAGGCTGCTTTGCGGAGCTGAGCTTTATTTTAGCAAACTGGCAAAAACCCTGAATTTAAACGAGCTCGCTGGAAGCAAAATTTTGCATCCTCCAAAAGCCACGCGCAGTCAGATCGGTGCAAAAACGGATGCATTTGGCCACTTGCTTCCTTAGAGCGCCCGGCGTAACTCCAAGCTCATTTTAGTAACATTTTTCCCCAATTTTGCACCGCGGGGAGGACAGGAGGCAACGTATGGGAATTGCCGCGCTGAGCATTAGATGAATTATCAGAGGCAATAATGACTTTATGTGGTTATCCTAGATGGACACGATTGCATTRCGGTGGGCCTGGGAGGAACCAATTGGAATGGTCATTTCAATTGCTGCTTTGGCCAAGGGGAATTGGGGCATGCTGGAAAGGTGCCTGTGATACCCACTGGCTCTTGTGCACGATCCTTTTTGCTCCTGTGCTTCCCTGCTGGTCCTGGAAGGCYGAGGACCCCTTGATTTAATTTGTTGAAGTGTTCTCATTCCCTGCAGAAAAGGGAACCAAAGTGCAAAAACCTTCACCCTGAGAGCTGCTGGTGCCATTAGCGCTGACATTTTTTAATATGCTCAGAGACAAACTAGGTCTCCCTCACATACGCCTGCTTTTATAGAGACAGCAGGTCTGTTTTAGCTAAAAATCAGCCTGAAGTTGATACTCAACGTAGGAAACTTCACCAAAAGTAGCTAAACTTCTGGTTTAGCTATTTAACTGAAAACTGCTCTTTCTGTGATGTGTTTCCAGTGCTATTGCTGGATTGCAGTGATGCAAARCAGGATCCCAAGTCCTCCCTCTTCCTCCCTCGTTGTCCTCAGAGGCTTCCAATTGCAGTTTTGCATTTTCTTCTGAGCATATCTATTAACTTCTCCTTAAAATCGCGGGGTGGGAGTTGCTCATTGAAATGTCTGGGGACTGCCCGGTCCCCTAGACACAAAGAGCATTTCTCTGTGGAAACGAGTGGAAAACCTCTAGCGAGAAGCAGGAAAACCAAAGCAAGGGCCCCGAAGCTGGCAGAGGGCTCGCAGGGGAGCGCGGGAGGTGACGTGTGCGGGAACCTGCCGCCTCCCGCTGCTCCTCGCMGGTCCCTCCTGTGATTCCAGGCTCTTTCTCAAGTTAAGCCACTTGTGGTTGTGTTTTGAGCAAGGGCGCCTAAAAATACCCCCCTTTTTTTTTTGTGGTGTGAATGCATCCGTCTTTGGCTCCCAGCGATTTGATCTCCTGCAATCAAGGAGGTTCCTGCTCCAAGGATGCCTCCCCAGAGGCTGCCTGCTGTGTTCCCGAGCGAGCATGCTATCTGCTGCCTTTATCAGCAAATAGTCGGCATTTTTTTTTCCAGACCTGCATAAAAATAAGCCTCCTTGTGCTCTCCCTGTGGGGGGGTGGTTTATTAGAGCAGCTCTGTCTCTGCGAGTTTTGCCATCTAGTGTTGCTTCCCTTGGGGAGCCACCGATCCCATGGGTTTTGTCCCTTTAATCTGGGCTGTACTGTGGTTTTAGGTGGCGTTTTTGGCCGTGTGCTGTGTAGGGCAGAGCTGAAGCTTCTCTTCGGAGTTTTGCAGCCAACCCAGTTGCCTTTATGAGCTGCATTTTTCATTTGGTTAAGAGGGATTCTTCGGGATCTTGTTTTGCATAGGATTCTTGCTGTGGCTCCTTATACTGCAGTCCTTCTGGTCAATATTTAGTCTTGTAGCAACTGTTTTCTAACTCAGCCTAACATCTCAAAAATTTAATTAGCTCAGACTTTTCTTTAGGGTTTAAGTTTTTAATTCTTCCTAAAACTCCATAGGGAGCGCTGTTCAGGCTCAGTGGTTTTAAAGTGTGAAATCGAGTCAGTGTTTTTAATCCCTGTGTTAATTATTGCTGAAGTAGCATGAAACAAATGTGCAGTGCGAATAATTACCTGTGTTTTTTTTTGTTATTTTCCACTTGCAGAACAAAAGCATTGTGAAACGGTCTTAGCATGCAATAAGACCCGCAGCGCCGGCCGGTTTCTGACACATGAAGTGTTTCCTGCTGTTGCTGCCTTGCTCTTTATTAATTATTGGAATTTCATAATCGCTGATTTAGGTGCCGGGTTAAGCTCTGCTGCTTGCAGATGAGCGCAAGCCCGTATAGGAAGAAAGCCCCTAATTCCTCCTGTGAGTTTGTGCTGGTCCCTCCCCGGGAATTGATCCCGGCWCTTGCCGGGAGGGAGGATGGGGGCGGCCGTGCCCAAATCCGTGCCTTTCTGGGCTGGTGCTGGCTGAACTCTGGCTGCTCCCGRCGGAGCTGTCAGCGCCCATCGCGCCCCTTTGCAGGGCCCCGCTTGCTTGCGGGAGTCAGGAAGGGAGCTGCCAGGCCCAGCTTTCCTTCGGGAAAGGAAAAGCAAGTCTTTGGTCTCCTGTAACGGAGGGAGAGGCAGGGAAATGACTCCAAAGCACTTAGCGAGCAGTAATGCGTTGCTTCCTTGCTCTTGGAATATCAAACCTTGAAAACCAGTGATGTTTTTGGAAAGCTTGGGGTTACTGAGATGTGTGTAGTCGTGGTCTCTGCAGGTCCCCAYGGTCGCAGGCTTCCCTTCCTTTTACTTAGCAGTGGTCCAGCCTGTCAAAATGCACAGTGCACCTAAGCAAGGGGTCAATCTACAGCCCTAAGTGATGGACACGCCATGGGCTCCAGCGTTGGAGTGAGGATCGTGTCATTCTGCAGCCCGTGCGGGCTCGTGGCCGATGTCCATGGGGCTCTGGACCTGTGCCACCCACGCGAGCTCCTGGCTTATCTGGTGGCAGGGCCTGGCCTGGCCGCTTGCCTGCTCCGGGGGTCCTTATCTCGTGTATGGAAGTGTTTGCCATGCTTTGAAATGTAAACATCTCCTCCCAGGCTTGGTTCCTGTGCTGTGYGTTGGATGCTTTGTGCTGTGGAAGCTCCACCTTGTTTTTTTGACATTTTTCATCCGCATCAGTCTCCACGTGACGCTCCAGATGCGTGGCTTGCGAAGGGACCTGTTTTCCACATGCCCCCAAAGAGGGACTCATCGCTCTCCTGGCCAGCGCGGTCACGGCGTGTGGCCAATGGAGAGGACAACTTGCACGAAGAGGTGCAGTCCCCAACACTGCTCCGTGTGGGGAGGAACCTGCGTGGTGCTRAAGGGAGGAATGGCAAGGCGGTTGTTTGCTTTAACGAGCTGCTGCGTGGGCTGCGTGGGGCTGCAGGAGATTGCTGGGTGCCCTCCCACCCAGGGCGCTGGGGCACCCACCGTGGGAGGGAGGAACACTCGRGTCTTGGGTCTCCTCTACATTTCTGGTTTGAAGAGTTTCCTTTAGGCTTGGGCCTAAAGAAACCCTTACAAGGGTTTCTTTTAAGGGAGATAAATCATCGTGTAAATAGGAGTCTGCAAATGGGCCTCGAGGCGCAGCCGTTGGGTAAGGGAGCTTTAGCTGCTGGGCCTTTTGGTAATGGATGTAGTTGGTATCAGCTGGGGTTCTTCYGGAGCTTCATGAGGAATTAGTGTCCCTGGGGTGAGGAGATGGCAGGAGGTGACGTGCACACGCGTCCYGCTCCATGATGTGGAAATGGCCAAAGGAGCCACCGGGAGGGGAAGGGAGGCTGCTGTGTGATGGGAAATGGCAAGCGGCAGAYGGGATTTATCATGGAACATTGGATGTTATTGGAAGAAATGCCTAATGATAAGCGGGTTTGTTGTGATCCGGGGGTGATTTCAGAGCCGCGGTCCTCACCCTGTTCTGCTGCTCTCACAACACGGATATTTTTAGGTTGATGCCCATTTATACCCGTCAGTACGCGCCGCCGTCAGAGTCACTTACCAAAATTAAACCTGAAGTTGGATGGGAATACAGACACTGACCTTGTCAGTGCAAACCAAAATCATATCCTGCTCCAGACAAACACACCTACCTTGGACAGGGCTGCCTTTTTCCACATGTGAACCCTGGAAGTGTCTTGAGAAGTGCTGCTAAACCAAGGAATCGGCACCCGACCCTCCGAACTACTGCTGCTTTCCTCGGTGCCCAGGGCAGAGCTCGTGCAGACAGATCTGCCGTGCTGGGAAGCCTGAGCCGGATCCGCTCCCGGAGGCATGGAGAGGGATGCAGCCCTTGGTGCCTCCGGGCAGCCCGCGCTCCCGGGGCTCCTTCCCTGCGGAGCCGCCTGCGGCTCCCCCCGGCACCGCATCGTTTTCCCCTAACCCATTTTTTATTTATTTCTCACRCTGCCTCACAGCCAGCGCAGCAGGAGCTGCTTTTCCCTGCAAACCGAATCTAACTCAATTCTAGGGCAGTTTTCTGAACTTTCCTTTTTTTTTTTTTTCCCCCTTCTGTGCTGAGAGGAAAAGGAGAGTATGGGATGGAGTATCTGGATTGAGGGGCCATTAAAAAATAACGAGCTGATTGGTATTCCGCCAGCACAGGCTGTCCGTGCGGCGTTCCCGGCGTTTCATCCCTTCCTAAGGGAGGATGCTGGCGAGCAGGACTGAGCCTGTACCTGCCGCAGTTCAGAGGGGTTAGAGGAAAATCAGGGCATCTTTATTCAGATCCATCTCTTTTGGGCGCTTGTGAGCGCGGGGGCATGGTGAATGAGAAGACGCCAGCTCTCCTCTTTAAATACCAGCCTCGCTGACACGTTTAGTTAAGGGAAAAATCTTGTCATCCATTAAAAGAGTGTAGGAACCCAGGGGCAGGAAAGGAAAACATGTTTCCAAGCACTTGCGGGATTTTCCCGCTTTTTSCACAGTTCCCTTTGCACTCAATCTGATGCTTCATTTTTCTGCAAAGCARCGAGGTTTCTCCCCATTAAGCAGCATATGTTGCTCTGTTCTCCAGGCAGGGCAGTTTTACTGCTCCACTGGTAGGAAGGGGCTGCACGATGGTGCCTATACCAGCTGGCATTATTTTGCAGTCGGAGACCATGTCTTTAAAGATATTTGACCAGTTTCCCATAAACCTGGAGCCAGTGGTAAGGCTCAGATGGAATGGGTATTTTCTAATTGATAAGAGGAGTGTGTTTATTCTGCAGGCTGTCTGATATCCAGGGATAGTCTTTTCCATGCAGCTCTGAAATCATTTCTTGCAATTATTCACCTCGTGGGACAAAACATTGGCCTTTCCCAAGGGAAGGGCTCAGCTCTGCCCTCCCAACGTGTTTTAGGCTGTCCCTTCTCCTCCCATGAGCCGATCTGCACCTCGGCGCGGTGAGCATCCCACAGACCAGAGCGCAGCTCTGCTGAATTGCCATTTCATCGAATTCCCTTCCTCGCTGGTCTGTTATTAAATTATGGTTAGTGTTTCATTAGCGAGTCCCTGTGGGCATGAGTTCATTAGTGTTTTATTGGTTCGGGCTGCGCMTCGTTGCATTGGGAACGTATCGCAGAGAGCCCCCATGCTCGCTGCAGCGCCCGCGCTAACGAGCCGTGGTCCGGGATCCGGGGCTGAGATTTGCCTCTTTTGCTCCCCTCGGTTCAGCCCTGGGCCCTCAATGGACTTGGGCTGTGTGCAGCAGAGCCCTTGCCCCAGGGCTCATTCCTCTGCAGGCAACGGGAGCGACACGAGCCCAGGCCATGCAGGATGTGCTGCCCATGACACTGCACAGGACTCTCCGAGGAGCCCCACGTTGGTCCTGTCCCAGCGACACGGGTGTCGTGTTGACACCTTTGCTGGAGGCCCTGGCCAGGCTGCGCTCCTCCTCTGGGCTATTACTGCACCGTGGCCTGGCTAAAAATAGTTTCCCAAAGCCTGGGAGATTTTTCAGGTTTGCAATCTGTTCTAAACCCAAATTAATTGGCTCTTGGGCTAGCGCAGAATAGAAAACTGCTAGCTGCAGCAGCTGGAGAATGAGAGCTGGTGTTTAGTACCGATGGGCAAGAGGAGCGATCGCGATCGCTGGGGATGCAGTGTCCTAACGGGAGCAACGCGGGGCCGGGGACCTGGCACCGTGTCCCAGCCTGCAGCCCTCTCTGTGGGCGGGAGAGGAGCAGTGAGCTCGGCTTGGAACGGGTTTGGATAATCACTGCAGAGTGATTGAGCTCTCCGTTTTGGAGCTGAATCCGGACACTTCTGTAGCACGGTGTTTAGGTGCCTCGGCGTGACCCCCGTGTCAGTGCGCTCGGTTAGCGGGGTGCAGACACGGGGGCCCTCGAGCAYGGTGCTCCCAGCAGAGAAGGGGGATGCGGGAGGCCACTCCGGCCTCCATGGGGCGCTTGGGGCTGGGCTCTTTTCTGAGTCCCCTCCCATCGGCGGCTTCAAAAGCRCTTTGAGGAATTGTTTTTTGGGGCTTTTCATGTTAAATTACAGGTCRGGGCCAGCAGCTTTTCCCGCCCGTCGCCCTGGCTGCCAGAGCTAATACGTGAGGCCAGGCCGCGCGTGTCACATGGAGGCCCGTCACGGGAGCGGGGCCGGGGCTCCCTTTGCCGCAGGGCTGCTTAAGTCCCAAGAGGATTAATCGGATTCCTCTGCTGTGGGAGCTGGCGGGGCGGCCGGCRCCGGCTCTTCCTTCACCGCGGCTCCCCATGCTCCAAGCCAGCCAATTCCCCCCTGTTCCTGCAGCGCAGAAGTGGCGGGGCTTAGGAGAACCGTGTTCGCTTCCCAAGGGCAGACCAGAGCATTGGGTTTATTCACTGATCCTGTTTCGTTTCTGTCCAGTGTGTTTTCATTGAAGCGCTCGCTATCTCTACACTGTCCCCGCCAGAGCTGTGCGCCACATCCTTGGTGTGGTGTGGACACCTTCGCTTCCAGCCCTCTCCGGGGCTTTTCCCACCCATGGGGATTAACCCAGCCTTCCCCTGCTCCTCTCCCCAGTACGAGTTTAAAGCCAAGAACATCAAGAAGAAGAAAGTGAGCCTCATCRTCTCGGTGGACGGCGTGAAGGTCATCCTGAAGAAGAAGAAGAAGGTAGGCGGCTCGGCCGGCGCGGTGCCGTCCCTCTGCGTGGCGGGGACGGGCGCTGGCTGGAGCCTCCTGCTCGTCCCTGCCGTGGGGTGCATCAGTGTGGGAGGTGTGCGCGGCCCCGGGGTCCTGGAGCGCTTGGCCCGTGCCGGGGCGGCTGTGGGAGAGCCCCAGGGGCTCCCCGGGTCCCTGCTCGGCCCCTTTCCGTGCCGTCCTCGAGCCCAAGGGCAGCATCTGACGCACTCATTTTCAGCTTCTTTCGTTGCAGAAAAAAGAGTGGGCCTGGGATGAGAACAAGATGCTCGTCATGCACGACCCTATCTATAGGTGAGGCTGCCTCGCAGCGATTCCTCCCCATCAGCTGCCTCCTTTCCCCGGAATCCCGCTGGCCTGGGCATTCGGGGGCCGCCGAGCCCTTCCCGGAGATCCCGGTTGGAGCAGCAAGSCTGTTCCGCTGCCGGAGATCGGGGGAGCTGTGGCAGGGGCCATCCCTGCCCTGGGATGGCTCAGGGCTGCCCCCCGCTGCCCTGGGCGGGCTGAGCAGCGCTGGCCTGCRCTGCCTTGGGGAAACGCCTGCTGAACGGGCAGAATATCTGTTAAAACCTGGTGAAAGTGCTGCCAAAAAATCTCCGCTGGGCTCGAGCAGCAGCAGCAGCAGCAGCCTGCTGCAGAGGCTGGGCCCCGGCCAGCAGCGCCGAGCGTGCCCCGGGAGGCATCGCCTGCACTCTCGCACGTGGGGCTGCAGGCCACCTTCCCCCCGTCCCACCTCTCCCTGCAGGATATTCTATGTGTCCCACGACTCCCAGGATCTAAAGATCTTCAGCTACATCGCCAGAGATGGGTCTAGCAATGTGTTCAGGTGTAACGTCTTCAAGTCCAAGAAGAAGGTAAAGCCTTGGGGACGCCCGTGTTGTGCGCAGGGCTGTAGTTTCCCCTTGGGCCACTGCTCCCAGCACGGGCACTCGCTCCCCAGCATCTCACCATCCTCCCCCTTCTCCATTGCCTGCTCGTTGGTCTGGGGCAGCTTTTCCCCCGGGCAGCCGATTGCATCCGAGCTGATTTAGGGCTGCGTCCCGCTGGGCGGGCAGCCCAGGGGGTGACGCTCGGTGTCCCCGCCGCAGAGCCAAGCCATGCGCATCGTCCGCACCGTGGGGCAGGCGTTCGAGGTCTGCCACAAGCTGAGCCTCCAGCACACGCAGCAGAACGCGGACGGGCAGGAGGACGGCGACAGCGAGCGCAACGGGGACGAGCTGGACGTCCCAGGTAGCGCGGCGGGCTGCGCGGAGCCGCCGTCCCTGCGAGACGCTGCTGACGGCGATGTGCACGTGGGGCTCTCACGCAGCGGGGAGTCTCCGCTGTGCGTTAGTCTCCGTCCTCGCAGCCGTGCCCCTTGCTGGGAGCCCATTAGCAGCAATCGCGGCGCTGCGGGATGCGCGGCAGCGTTTTGYGCCGTGGGAAGGGACTGAGCGCTCGGTCCCGCCTTGGTGTCGCACCCAGGGGTTCGCACCTCGAGCGCCGGCCGCAGGGCTCTGCTAGCGCTGGGTTTTGCTCTGACGGTCCCTTGCCCTGCAGGCTGCCGCCTCGGCAGCGCCGACAAGGCGGCCGCCTCCGCGGAGGAGACGGACATCGACGCCGTGGAGCTCCCGCTGGCGGGGAGCGACGTGCTCGAGTTCAGCCGGGGCGTGACGGACCTGGACGCCGTGGGGCGGGAGGCGAGCGCCTACGGGGACGCCAAGGTAGGGCCTTGCCGCGGCTCTGCCCGCACTGCTCGCCAGCGTTGTCCCCTGGAAATTTCCATGGGAACTTCTGCCTCTGCTGAGATTTGCTGCAAAATCACCCGAGCTTTAGCCAGCAACGCACAGAAAGGCCGGGGAGGGAGGCGGGGGTCGGCAAGCCCATTGCCCTGCTGGAGCGTAATCGTTCCTGGCAGATGCTGCTGTGGAGGCTGGTGACACGGGCGCCGTCCTTCCCGCGGCAGCTGCTGTCCCCTGTGCCGCGYGAGCAGATTTTCCTGGGCTCCAACCTAATTCCCCTTGGCCGAGGGATAAGCTGCTCCGCTGCCGGGGGCTTGGTCCTTGCCGCACCTTAGCTAGCTGGTTTGGGGTTCTCGTTGCAGGGCTGCCTGCACCCCGAGAGCATCCTGACGGCGTCGCCCAAGATGCTGCTGCCCTCGTCCGCGCAGCTGCCCGACGTGGGCACGCCGCTCTCGGCGCACCACCAGATGCAGCTCCTGCAGCAGCTCCTGCAGCAGCAGCAGCAGCAGACGCAAGTGGCTGTGGCGCAGGTTGTCCCCGCGCCGCRTCCCGAGGCGCGGGCGGGCCGGGGAGAAGCCGCCGGGACAGGGGAGGGGAAGGGACCGGGCAAAACAAAAGATTCTCTTGCTTGGGCAGAGCTTGTAAAGACAGTCCCTGCCCCAGCTTTTGGGACCTGCCTTTGCATCCTAGGTAGCCACCGTGTTTGTGTCCCCTGCAGATCTCTCCAGCCCCTTGCTTCCCRCTTCCAGGTAGAACCTGTGAAGTGGGTAAGGCTGTTTGGTGTCCGAGGGTTGGTACAACAGCCGCTGGCCTCGTTCCCCTTCCTGCAGCGACTGACACCTCCCCTGGACCTTTGCCCACACTGGGATGGTTCCGGTGCCGAGTGCTGTTACTTAGCATCTCCCCAGCCCATTCAGTGTGCGCCACGGCGCTCTTGTACCCCTCTAATTTATTAGTGAAAAAGTTGTTCTCTRTGATGTCAAATGCCTTTGAGATGACTGAATACATTACATCAACACCTTCCTCAATAGCGCTCGTTATCTCCTCTGCAAAGCACTGAGTCAGTTTGTCTCTGAACACACGATGATTGGCACGGGCTTTATTCGCTGCTGACAAAGCCCGTAGATCCACTGTGTGGTCCCAGACCTCGCTCAGACCGATGGGTCTGTAGCTTACCTCGGAATTACTTGGCTGGGAATTAAATGTCAGGGAGCTTCCTCTCGTGGACCAGGAGCTGCAGGGCGCTTCCCAACACCTGTGTGGGGCTGGATTGGAAGGGCAGGCGCCGGGTCCTGTCCTGGTGGGACTCAGGGCGCTCTCCTCTCCCGCAGGTTCACTTGCTGAAGGACCAGCTGGCGGCCGAGGCCGCGGCGCGCCTGGAGGCGCAGGCCCGCGTGCACCAGCTCCTGCTGCAGAACAAGGACCTGCTGCAGCACATCTCGCTCCTGGTGAAGCAGGTGCAGGAGCTGGAGCTGAAGCTCACGGGCAACAGCACCAGTAAGAGCTCGCTGCCCCTGCGCCCCGCGGGCGGCCGGCGCCGGCGGCCGCCCCTCAGCCGTGCCCTTCTCTTGCAGCGGGCTCCCAGGACAGCCTGCTGGAGATCACCTTCCGCTCGCACGCGCTGCCCGTGCTCTGCGACCCCACCACGCCGCAGCCCGAGGACACCCCCGCGCCGCCGCTGGGCCCGCCCGCCGGCTTCCCCGGCGCCCTGGGCAGCCCCATAGGTAGGCAGGACTGCCTGGTGAAGCTGGAGTGCTACCGCTTCGTGCCGGGCTCGCCGCCGCGCGCCCCGGAGCCGCTCCTGGGCAGCCTGGAGCTCATCAAGTTCCGCGAGTCGGGCATCGCCTCCGAGTACGAGTCCAACACGGACGAGAGCGAGGAGCGGGACGCGTGGTCCCCCGAGGCGCCGCCGCGCCTGCTCAACGTGCGGCCCAGGCAGGACCTGGGCGACAGCCTGGAGGACGAGATCGCCGTGTAGGCGACGGCGCCGCGGAGCATGGGGAGCCCGGCGGGGCCCCCGGCTTTAGGGAGGCAGGGATGCGCCCGGCGCTCGCAGCGGTCCCTGCGCTTGGCTGCACGTCCCTGCTGCGAGCCGCGCGGTGCTGAGCTCAGCCGGGTCTCAGCAGCTTTGGGGGGCCCAGGCTGCAGGGCGAGCGGAGCGGAGGCGGCTCGCAGGGCTTGCACAGCCGGGCACGTGCAAGGGGTATCGGCCACGTGTGCGGAGCGGGCACTGCCGCTGCGGGCCTGCCCCGAGGAGCCGCTCGCCGTCCCCAAGCCCTGTTTTGAGTAGGGCACCAGCCCTAAGCACAGCCCCTTGGCGGGGCCAGCTCCCTTCCTCCTGCCCCTCGGCACTGGGAATGCACCCCTGGCTCGAGCAGGGCTGCAGCTATGGAGCCGTTGGGTGGCCAGGGCTGCCTGGCGTCTGCAGTGGGGGCTGCCGCGGTCCAGAGGGCACCGGTCCTTGAGGAGGGGCTCCACATGCCCTGCAGCCGGTGCTGAGGCTGCAGGCGGCTCCTGCGAKCCCCGGGCTTGCCGCAGCTGCACCCTGCGGGGCTCGGCATCGTGGAGCTGATGCAATGGGAGCACGGGGCAGGAAGCGGCTCCCGGGCACGTGGGAGCAGCCTGGCCAGGCCAAGCACCCCTTTGCATCCCCCAGCAATGCTCCCTTGTCCCGCATGGCCCTGGAGCGCTCGCAGCRCAGGCGGGCGGTGCGGACCTTGTGCTCTCCCTCCACGCTCCTCTCCTGCTTCTGCTTCACTTGGCTGCTCTCCTGCTCTCGCCTCGCCAGCTCTGTCTGCCTCCCACTCGCCCCACGCACCTGGCCCCGTGTCCCGCTGCAGCGCTTAGTGCTGGAAGCGGGAGCAGGATGGGAGCAGAGCCCCCGTGAGCCGGGGCCGCGGGCACAGGGACACAGGCACCACGTTCCTGCCGCCCGCGCGCTGCTTCCCGACGCCGCTCTGGCCTCCCGCTTTTGTTACGGACCTCGACCGGGGATTTATAGCTCTATTTTTCGTCCTTTCTTTTCCTACAACTGTCGTGTTACTAACCGCCGACTCGATCTGCCTGGGAAACCAGTCTGTCCATGTAAGTGCACTTAACCCCTGGGTGTTGTCGTTAGGTGACTGGCTTTTGCTAAATAAATCTTTCTATTTCTCAAGGCTTCTTTCCCCCCTTCTCTGGTCTCTTCCTTCTCGCTGCCTCTCGCTCTTTCCGCACCGCTTCCCCCCGGCTCCGTCCTCGGGGCTGGCGGCAGCTCCCGCCACCACCACGGAGGCTCCGCAGGAAGGGCAGCCGAGGGCCGCAGAATAACGTCATTTATTGGGGCGGCGGC
>NW_020455577.1:1336708-1348134 GCF_003342845.1 Nothoprocta perdicaria
GGGCGCCGTCAAGGAGTTCGTGGCGCGGCCCGGCGCCGCGCGCCGCCCCGGCGCCCGCCCGCCCGCCGCCGACGCCGCCGAGTACGGGTTCCGCAAGGAGCGCGCCGCGCTCGAGCAGCTCCGCGGCCACCGCAACATCGGTACCGGCACCGGGCCCCGCGGCGGGCTGCGCCGCCCGGCATGCCTCCCTCCCTCCGTCCCGGGGTGTCCCCCTTCCCGGGCCCGCGGGAGCTCGGCCCTGCCCCGTCCCGGGCCTGCAGGCCCCGTGGAGCTCGGCCCGGCCCGCAGGGAGAGGGAGGATGGACCGGGAGCTGCCCCCCATCCCCCCGACTTCCCTGCGATATCGCCCTGCTTCCCACCCCGGGGTGTCACCCTGCTCCCCGTGTCCCAGGGGCTGCCCTGCTCCCTGCCCTGCTCCCAGCAGATCCCTGTGGCGCTGTGTAAGGCCCAGCTGCCTCCAGCACCGTTGGATCCGGCGGGTGGTTGTTGCGGGCGGGACGCGGGCCTCGCCGCCGGGCGCTCACGCTTCTCCCCGCAGTGACGCTCTACGGCGTCTTCACCAACCACTACTCGGCCAACGGCCCGTCCCGCTGCCTGCTGCTGGAGCTGCTGGACGTCAGCGTGTCCGAGCTGCTGCTGCACTCCAGCAGCCAGGGCTGCTCCATGTGGATGATCCAGCACTGCGCCCGCGACGTCCTCGAAGCGCTGGCCTTCCTGCACCACAAGGGCTACGTGCACGCCGACCTCAAGCCGCGCAACATCCTGTGGAGCGCCGACGAGGAGTGTTTTAAGCTCATTGACTTCGGGCTTAGCTTCAAGGAGGGGAATCAGGTTTGGCTCCCGGCTGCTCCTGAGGTTTTGGGTGGGAGGAGAGCTCGGGTTGTGAGGAAATCAGGATGGGGGCTGTCTGACCTGACATTCCTGTGTATGGGACTATAGGAGCCCGTGTGATGAGCGTAGTAGAAGAGTTGACATTAAGGCTTTCCTGGAAGGTTAAAATGCTGTTTGGCCCTTGAAACAGAAGCTTGTGTTTGCATTCYCCTGGTGTGCCTCCGGTTCCGGATATAGCAGCCGGTGCGTTGGTAATGGAGGCTTCACCATCAGCCTCTCCGGTTCACAGCGCCCACTCTGGCACTTTTTCTTGTGGTTCCGTCCTCTCTTCCTCAGCCTCCCCTTTCCTGTAGGTCTCTATACTCTGTGTTGACCCAAGCTCAGGTAGGTAGCATCCATTCTTGACAGACATWAAGCAGAACAGCCAAAGACTTGTCGCCTCCTCTCCTGGTTGCTGAGGTTTCAGACCCCTTTCAGACCGTCACTTCTTGAGGGTTGGCCTTGCCCTTTTTACTCTCTCCAGTGGCCTTTGAGGAAAACGGGCTGCTCAGCTTGCTGCAGAGAGCCTCAGGAGGTTCAGTGGTCAGCTTGGTGGAATTTCTTCTCGTTCTTCCCTCTCTCCTAGCAGCTATCTATGAGGGGTATCAATGAGGSTTTTTGCTCAGAGATCCTCTTAGCAAATTTGCTTCTGTTCACCTGGTGGCGTGTGGCAAGGAGCCTAGTGAACAAGCTGTGATTTTGCTTTGCAGGTGTTCTGGGTTGTCTCTCTTGCACCTTYCTCATCTGGAGGCTTTAAATTCRTATTTTGCTTGTGGTTTACCTGGTRTTGACAACAAAACTCACTGATCTGCGAGTGTTAGAGGACTGCCTGAGTGCCTAACACTGAATTTTTTGGTTGCTGGTTTTAATGTGTGTCCTTCTTRAGGACTCCTTACTGTTGTTCACTTCTGTAATGCTTTTGGCCAAACACCGTTTTGTGTTGGTAATGTCTTGCTGTCTATCAGCAAAAAACACTCTCCTGTTATCCTGTGACTGATACATATATATATATATTTACTTTTTTTTTTTCTCTCTGGGTCTGTGCGTTGCTGATTGCGCTGTGAGTTTCCTCTTCAGCAGACGACCTTGTGTTTCACTGGCTTCTACTGTTCCTCCTCACGGGCTCTCTTTGGCTTGGGCTTCCTCTGCCCGTTCTCAGGAACATCCTGGCTGGCTGGATGAACCTCCTGACCCTGCCTGCCTCGCTTGCCTTATCTGAGCCCAGATCACACTGCAGGCATTTGGGACAGCTCCACAGAGCTTTTCCTTACATAACTTTTGCTGCTGTTACTGTTTGATGGGGGTGCATAGGGTGAGGTCTCGGCCACTTAAATGTCTCACAAAACTTCATGTGCTAGGAGTGAAATTTGGGTATTTTTGCTGCTGGTGTTGATCACAGAGTTTCCTCCATCTTCCTTGTGCTACTTGTTGTCTAACTGYTCTCTTTGCTGATGGGGGCAGGGACCCTTCTGAGCAGCCTGTATGTTTGGTTTTAGTTCTAGTGATTTTAAGTTTGTAAAGCACTTCTCCCTTTGTCACCTACAACTATATTTTCATAGAGGGCAAACAACCAGGTAATTTTGGTGTAAATACATTCCCAGTGTAAGGATTCCGAATCCTGTGYTTTATCTGGGAAGCAGGCTTACTCGCATTACAGTGTTTTAGAACAGACCCCTGGTATCCGAAGGGAGCGTGCAGCTCACGGCTGGAGGCTCACGGGGCTCGACCGGGCCGTGCTGCAGCCCATCGGATCTCAGTTCGGCTCAGGGCAGGCATTTGGGCTGGAGATGTTCAGAGCAGCCCTTCCAACAAACATTTCCTGAGTCTGATTTTCCCGTTTCCTTTCCAGCAGACAGTGTGGGGGTGTTTTGCTCTCTGCAGCCCCAGCAGCTGAGCAGTTATTGATTGCTGCAGTGCTGCTGACTGCAAAGCAGGGGAGGAGAGAGGTGCGTGGGAAGCGCCTTTGGTAATTTCCCTGTCGGGGTTGGATGCCTTCCTTGTTCTTTTAACATCTTTTTTTTTCCTGTGAGCACCAGTAGCTGAATAATGCAAGCACTTACTGAAACTCACTGTTCGGGCTAGGCTACTCGTGCTCTTGTTCACTTGATGGGGGGGCACAGTGTGGATATTCAGCACTTGCACCCTGAAGTTTCCAGAGTTATCCACGCCTGGATTAATGGGCCAGCCTGCAGTGAACTCCAGGATTTGTATTAGGCCTCTTTCCTCCCAGCAATGCCTTCTTCCTGACAGACTGGATGTTGCTGAGATTCTTACTGTGTTGTTGGGAGGTGTTTCCTCTTCTAGGCTATTTATTTATTTATTTGCCCTCATCAGCCCAGAAGTTTAGTAAGTTGAACTACCTGTCTAACATGACTGGCTCTCAATTTGGCATCAGTATTTAGCTGACCCGTTTGGAAAGGCCTGTAAGCTGACTTAAGGGTRGAATGGAAAACCTGTGTCGGGAAAATTTAACTTCTTGTGTTTGCTTTATCCCCTGTAGGATGTGAAGTATATTCAGACAGACGGGTATCGGGCTCCRGAGGCAGAACTGCAGAACTGCCTGGCACAGGCAGGGCTCCCGAGTGAAACGGAGTGCACCTCTGCTGTGGATCTGTGGAGTCTGGGCATCGTCTTACTGGAAATGTTCTCAGGAATGAAACTGAAACACACAGTCCAATCTCAGGAATGGAAGGTGAGTGAGAGCTGCTGCTGGTGTTTGTGCTTATACCAAGCAGGACCTTGTGCATCCTCTTGGTAACCTGAGCTTGTGATATGGCACCCAGGAAAAGGAGGTTAGGCATCACTTCCTGAAGTGGAGGAGCAGGGCTCTAGTACTGTGACGTTACAACARTCTTTGCACTAGTGTTTTCCTTCCTCACTAAGCACTGCTGCTTTTCCTTTCCAGACAAACAGTTCKGCCATCATAGATCGCATTTTTGCCAGTGAAGGGGTGGTTAATTCAGCCATTCCAGCTTATCACCTCAGAGACCTTATCAAAAGGTACCTTCTAACAAATGTTTCTTAATGTTATGCTCTTATACTTGGAAAGCCTTGTGCCTTGCTTCTGGTGACTTGGAGCCTGCAGCTCACACTGGTTGCTAAGCTCCTTCTTGTAAACTGGCTTCTGAACAAAGCATCCGCCCTGCTGTTGTGCTGATAACAAGTGGGAGCCTTAGCAGGGATGCTTCAGCCCCTCTGGTTTTGGCACAGCTTGCAGTGAGCTAATGTCAGTCATAATGTTTCAGCAGCTTTGAGTGCCATTTGCAAAGAGGTTTGGGACTCAGAATGTCCTCCCTTCCGTGGGACTCTGTGTGCCTGTCTGAGACGAGGGGTGCATGTTCTGGACAGGTGGAGCTGCAACATGTGTATTTTGTAAGCTCGGGAATGAGCAACATTCTGAAGGATTGTACTGCACACCCCAAACACTTCCAAGTTGTGCTAGTGTGCTTGCAGCTCCGAATGGGGAGACCTGCTTCTGCTCTTCTTGTATCATCAGCACCCCAAAAATATGGGCAGTTCTTCTGTACTGGCTTCCAGCTTGCCGTGGACTTGCAGGTGCCCGAGTGTCCCTTCTCTTGCAGCATGCTTCATTGTGACCAAGGACAGCGAGCCTCTGCCGAGACAGCTCTGTGCAGCCCCTTCTTCAGCATCCCCTTYGGTAAGCGCCGCGCGTGGCCCTGCTCGCAGCCTTCTCGGGC
Organism: Nothoprocta perdicaria; assembly: GCF_003342845.1. NCBI lineage: Eukaryota > Metazoa > Chordata > Aves > Tinamiformes > Tinamidae > Nothoprocta > Nothoprocta perdicaria. The sequence goes on from NW_020455577.1 coordinate 1,341,277, forward strand.
AGGGCAGGGGTGCACTTGGACCGGGGGGTTCTGGGTTCTGCCCCCTTTTTGCCCCCTCTTGTCCTCTGTGGCACCCGTGAGCCCTGCTGCGGTGCCAGGAGCTCTTGGTGTCTCTCCTGGTGGCATCTGAAGCTGCCTTTGCTTCGGCAGGCTCAGCAATGCCAGGTGGTTATCACAGTGCCATGTGGGCTCTGGCAAAGGGGGTGCAAGCCTAATTTTGCAGGGACTTAGAGCTCAGGGCCTACCTCTTCTGGAGCCAACGTGGCAAGTCAGAAACATTTGTGGTCCTTCCGATGCCACTGAAGATAGAGTTTTGCCAAGRTTCCCCACACGAGTTGCACATTATCCCCACAAGATGCACTGGGATGACTCTCCTTAGCCTTCTGTCCCTCCTGGTTTTCCCTTTCAAAAGCAGTGCAGGAATGTTCTCCAGAGCTCGTCTGCTTTCAAGGACAGCCGTGAAGAGCTCTTCTGCTGCATAAATCAATGCTTAGGGCAGCCAGCTCCTAGCTGTACTAGGGTTCTCTTGAATGTCAGCCATGCTTTTCATTATCTGCCTGACCTACCTTGCAGTGAACATTAGCTGTTGCCTCTTCTGAGGCTGCATCAAGATGCTGACAGCCCTATTTATTAGGCAAAGGTAGCAAACTCGTCCCTGTTTCCTTCTGTAGGGAGACTGCATCTCAGAAACTGGGGCTGTTGTGATCAAAGTCACCTTCCATGAACCCTGCAGCCAGTACTGCTTTAGAGCAGAGGGAACAGTGGGCAGGCAGTGCTCCCTGGTGTAGTTTTGAACACACAGCCCTCTAACTGTGCCTGTTTGTACTGGAAGGTGCTTTTGTGGTTGGTCCAGCAGCTTTATGCAACAACTTCAGGGTTTCTTAGGTGCTGGCTCTCTTCTTTGCCAAATTGGTGCTGTCAGCTTGTCTGCACAGAGAAGCATTTSCTGTTCCTTTCCTAGGAAGTCAGAAAATTTTCCCTGTCGTTACTTTTCACTTGGATACAGTCAGTCTGCTTAGAATGGAGATGTCTGAGCAYGGTTTTCCCTGTTGTTCACAGCCAAGTCGTGGCTTTCCCCATCAGCAGCTTCTTTCCTGAGCTGCTCACAGGCTGTGGCCCTCTGTGGTGTGAGTGTGGTCGATACCACCAGGGACTTCAGAGCAGGAGCAGAGACACGGAAGCACCTCCTAGCACAGGGGGGAATTGCAGGAAATGTGTTTCTCACTTGGTTGTAGGAAAAACAAATAGTTTTAAGTACTAGGGGTTTGTTTATCTCCCTTCCTTGAGAAAAGGACACATGGAATGAAAGGCAGACTTGAATAGAAAGGGCCCACGATAAGACTGAGGCAACAGTTAAGTTGTTCTTCCAATCTCCTGTTCCCCTCATGTTGTCTCTTAATTGCCAGCAGAGCTGTGGAAGAATGGCTGGGAGGGTTTGCTTGCAGCTGGGACGTGCCTGCTTATCTGAATGTGACAYTTTTTCCCAAAGAGCTGGCCCTGAGCACTCTCTGCTGTAGGCTGTGCTGATAAGGCCCTACACCCTCTAGGTTTTTCATCAGGAGTCTTCCAGCATTACAAAACGACAAAAGGTTATTTGCCCCTATGCACAGTATTTAGTTGCTCTAGGGAGTTAAAATGTCTCCGCTGTGATTTTTACCGTCCATCCTGGAGCTTTGTCCTTGAAGCTGGATTTGGGAGCGTGGATTGCATGCCTTTGCCTTAAAGGAGCAATCCATGAGCACCAGATCTCAAGCAGAACTTCAGATATGAGAACCGCAAGGTACTGGTATCATGTTCTGCCCTTGTTGCTTCCAAATACAGTACTGGCTAACAAATAAAAATCACAACTGCTCTGCTGGTCCCTTTCAAGGATTTGGAATCAGGCTTTTATCCTTGGAGAAGTGACACCGTCCACCTTTGCTGCTTTAGGTTTCCAGAAGTCCCTTGTCTTCCCTCCAATTAAATCCCTGCAATGTGGCACTAATCTGCCCTCCTGGACTGCTCCTTAGTTCCTAAGGAGGACGGGTGCAACATTATCCCCAGTCSTGTGAGAGCTGGACCCATGGCCCCAGGCTTTATTTCTGCTCCTGGAAAGCTGGTCATAGGCTCACTGCTTATCTGCCTCCCTCTTGTGGTCATTCCCTGTGCTGTGCCATGGCATTAAGTTGTTCATTTGGTTTTCCTTTTCTTTCTGCCCGAATTACMTGGTGCTCTTTGAAACAGCGGGCTGAAGTTGGATTTTGGAGGGGGCTTTTGTTTGCCRTGGCATTTAGGCAGCAACTAGGAGGCATCCTAGAGGGAGCTGAGGCCTGTGCCCTGGTATCTCTTAGGAACTGAGGACAYGGAGGCTGGTCAGCCTGTTTTCAGCTTGGGTGGTACCACCAAAGTGGGAATCTCTGCATCCTGTTACTGCAAGTAGTTCTTCTTTCATCTCCTTGGATCCCCGTATATAAAGGGGCAGGTTGCTCGGCTATCCTAGCCATTGACTGATGCATCTATTTCTAATTATGAGCTAAGAATCACTCTTACGGGGATTATGGATCAGTTTATGGGAAGCTAGTCATAATCCCAAGAGTTTCTTGGGAGAAGAAACTCTTCTCCCAAGAAGAGAGGGAGAAATGAGGGAGAGTTTCAGTGAAAAGCAATCTACTGGGAAGAGTGGGTAAAAGCTGTAAGCACAAGTAATAGTAGGAGAAAAACTGCTGTGGAGAACAGTAAACACTTGTGTATGATAAGATTGCATATTACCTCTACTCCCTGCTATTTTGTTACTTTGGCCTTTCTTGTTTTTCCTCTAACTTCGTGGGTGTCCAACAGCTCCCCATATCGAGGATCTGGTGATGCTCCCGACCCCTGTGCTGAGGCTGCTGAATATTCTAAGTGATGCTTCTCTACAGAGTGAAGAAGAATACGAAGGTTGGTTTCTGCTGTGAAATTCCCATGTAGCCACATTGTCCGAGAAACTCTGTTTTGTCTGGAATTGGGACATGGGAGCAGGTGAAGGAGTATGTAGTAGGTGTAAGGAGATCAAGCAAGGAGTTTCTTAGCTGAGGTGGGTGAACTGTGTCGACAGAGGATAGACTGGAACTAAAAGATGGAGACAGTTTGTAGTAAGTCTCTGGGGAAATCCAAGATTTTTTTAAAAAACAGTTTCATTTCTTCTTTTTTTTTTCTTTTTTTCTTTTTGGTTAAGTGCCCACAAACCTTATGTGTTTGTGGCTCTTGGCTTCTGCTGGCTGTGGCCAGAACCTTGTTGAGCCCAGCAGCAGGAATCCTCCTGTGCTAATCAGCTAATCCAGGATGCTGACAAAGAACTTGACTTGTTTGAGTTCTTCAGCTCTAGCAGAACCGTGCGTGATGGGAGGCAGGGCATGTTTGTGAACTCCTATTTCTGCTTGCCCTCAAACCCAAGTAAGTGGTAAAAGCTACAGAGCTTACTCTGGGGATGTGAGTTTAGAAGTTTGAGTTGTGCTCACACAAAGAAGGGTTTGTAGCAGCTACTTTGGTTCCCCTCCTCCAAGCTGCATGGCCCCCCTAAAGAAAGCTAACAAATATTGAGTGTTTGAATGTTGTAGCTGCAGGAAGGCCGAGGTTTGTGTGTGCRAGGAAAGGCTCTGGCCATGTGCTCCAAGCCCCATTCTCAGAAGGATTCGGTGCCCTGCAGGTCTGTGTTGCTGGGCCCCAGTTTGGACACTTTGCCTTGTGGTCTGGCTGTTCAACAGGGTCAGTTCCTCCGTGAAGTCCCTGGATTATTTACCTTAAACTGGGAAGGAGGAAGAAATATATGTGTTGACTAAATGTTGAATGGTTCACCTGGCACCCCTTCTTAACTCATCCCAGTTTGCAGAGTTAAAGAACCAGCTTTCTTTCCTCAGATATCCTGGAAGACATAAGGGAGGAGTGTCAGAAATATGGTCCGGTGGTTTCCTTGCTTATTCCAAAGGAGAATCCTGGTAAAGGCCAAGTAAGTGAGCGGAGGGAAGAGGCTCTGGATTCCCATATTCACTGCATGTGTCCCAGCACAGCTTCTCTGTTAAAATTTCCTGGCTGRTGACAGTGCCAGGTATATAGCTGCTTACCTTGAGAGACAGTTGGGGTTCATTTTGCATGCACAAGGGGACCCCAGAGAGGATCTGGGCTGTGAGAGAGAAGAGGAGCAAACGGTGGGTAGGAGAGGAAGCATTGAGGATGTAGAGCCTCAACGTGTTTTCCCATCTTTCCAAGTGCACTCCCTCTAGAAATGGGGGACARGAGGTGAAATTCCAGTTCAGAGGCACAACAGCTCCCTTTCTATTAGCTCCACATTTCTGTGCTCAACCACGGATGCAGGGAGAAGATTTGATGAGCAGCCGTTTTCCTGAACGTGGGAGGGCCTGCAAGGCCCCTGCAGTGGAAGTGCAGTTTCTCTTCTCTCTTCCAGGTCTTTGTTGAATATGCAAACGCTGGCGATTCCAAAGCTGCCCAGAAAATGCTGACCGGCAAGATTTTTGATGGCAAGTTTGTTGTGGCTACGTTTTACCCGCTGAGTGCCTATAAGAGAGGATATCTGTACCAAAACTTGCTGTAGGCAGTAGCAACAATCAGGAGAGTTGTTTCGCTCCTCTTCCTCACGTCGTGTTTTACAGTTGAATGTACGAAGAGCTTCCTAGCCCAGCTTTTAAGTCATCTGTAAAGGAGGGATGCAAAGGACTGAAACGGGCTTTGAAACCTTTGCTGCTGCTTTGTGATGTGCAGAGGAGGCCTGGATGGCTTTAGGCGTGTGCTTGTGTGTGTGCTGTGCTTGCTCGTTTACATGATGTGTGTGGCTTTGCCTGCCCTTGGCAGGCACTCAGGTGACCAGAGTCGTGACTACGGGGGCCTTGGGGGCAGAGCAGACCTTGACGGACACTTTTAAACATTGAATTGAGGCAGTTCCACAATTTGGCCCTAGAAATTGCTTTTTTTCCCCTCTTTGGGCAGGAGGTATCTTTGTGTAAACTATTCCACCTGCCCAGCAGGACTGCTGTCCTCCAGTGGGGAGGTGCAGAGAACCCTTGCTGGCTTTTGGGGCTCTCTGTGGTACATGAAGCAGCAGCCTCCCCTCTGAGSCGCATCAGGAGGCGCTCGAGCCTTCACGTGGCCAGGAGCAGCCGTGACCCGAGGTCGGCTGGGCCTGCGGAGACGCTCTCACCCACCCGTGACCCGAGAGGAGCCACACGTCACTCCTGGCATAGGCGGCCCGTGGGCTCGTGGTGTGGGTGAGGGCACCTGCAACGAGCTGAGCTCGTGTGGGAGAGGAGCTGTCTTCAGAGCAGGGCCAGCCTCGGCCCCAAGAGCAGCGGTAGCGCTTGGTAGCCTCAAGGGATGTGAAAGCTCTTGCCACGCGGAATCATCTTSGCAGCTCGTACCCTGCGCTGGCACTGATGCTCGCACCTCTGATGCCAAATCATCCRTAGTATGGAAGTGTCTTTGGGTGGTGTGTCTCCAGCAGGACTGCCGCAAGTCTCCTGCGGGAGARCAAGCCTTTGTGTGCTGTGGGTTCCACGCTTGGCTTTTCCGTGTTGTGCGTTTTGGTTTCGCGTTAACCCGTTGAAATTGTTGTAGCTGAGAAGCACTGACACTTTTGGTCCCTGGTGCGTTACACAGAGGGCCTGGGGCAACCCGAGAGCCAGGGCTCGGTCCCGAGCGTCGCCTCCCGGACAGGGACGACGGCCACGGGGTTTTGGGGCTGCAAACTGAGCGCTGTGTCGTGCCCTGCTCCCAGGGCTTTTCCGCAGGGACAGAGGGTCGCTCCCGAGCCGGAGAGCAGGAGGCTGTGCCCGTGTTGGTGACAGACAGAGCCCTCCAAGCTGCATGAATTCCTATCCCCAGCTGAAATTCCTGGGCCAACAGTGGAGTCCCCTTGGAGTCAGCACCCTGCACCTGCTGGTGCTGGGCTGGCTGGGATCCTGTGGGAAATCCCGCYTGGATTTCGCCCTGTGCACACAGTGCTTTGGGAGAGCTGCTCTCTGTAACACGACACGAGTCTGCGCYCTTTGCTGGCGTGAAGTCCTGTTTGCTCCAGCCCTTCCCGAACCTCCCCAGGACGGACCAATGATTTTATTTTATTCCTTTTTTTCTTTCTGTAGCTGTGAGGTGGTAGACTTTCCGGGGAAAAACCCCAAAATGAGCTTTTAAGATGTGTGATTTGCTGATGAGGCTCTTTCCAGAGTGCGGGTACTTGGGTGTGCGCTGCTCTAGAGCAGCCTGGCATGGGTGGGGGTTGTGGTTCATTTGCTTTTAATTTGGCTGCCCTTGCAGCGAAGCACCATTAGCGTCTGGGAAGAACTGGATAATCAATCGGAGGAGGGCTTTTGCGTGTGTATGTGTGTGGAAAAGCAGCATTTCAATTGCTATAAGTATTCTAGCTGCTGGTAAATATTGCCGCTTTGTCAGCCCGAGTTGCTGCTGCGTGTGGCAGGCCGAGCCCGCGCTAAACGCGGGTGGGTTCGGGAACGGGCCGCTCGATTCCATCCCGGGAGCAGCGGGAGGCTGGCTGGGTGCCCGCGGGAGCCGCCCTGCGTTTCGGGCTGGCCTGGGCTGCTGCTTTTAGGGTTTGTTTTACCCCGTTTCCCCGCTCCCGGCAGCAGTGCAAGGCACCGGCGTGCGTGTCCCGCATGCGCCACGGCGCGCGCCGCGTGCCCCTGTCCCCGCGCGTGGCCCTGTGGCACCAATAAAGGACGCTTCAGTACSAGGTGTGTGCGCCGGCCTCTGCGGGACCACAGGGGCTGGGGGAGCGACGGCCGCCGCCCCCGGGCCTGCTGCGCCCCGATCCCGTGCCCCGTCCCGGATCCCGCTCCCTCCCGATCCTCCCTGCCCGGGAGCCCCGCGCTGCGCAGC
>NW_020455577.1:1348965-1368770 GCF_003342845.1 Nothoprocta perdicaria
GCTGGCGGAGGTGGCGGGCGGGCGCGTGGCCGCGCTGCTGCTGGCCGGCGGGCAGGGCACGCGCCTCGGCGTCCCCTACCCCAAGGGCATGTGCGACGTGGGGCTGCCGTCGCGCAAGAGCCTCTTCGAGCTGCAGGCGCAGCGGCTGCGGCGGCTGCAGCGCCTGGCCCAGGAGCGGCACGGCGCCGCCGGCACCATCCCCTGGTAAGGGCACCGCGAGCGGGTCCCGGCGTCCCGCCTTGGCCGCTCCGCCTTGGCGTCGACGGCCGTGACGCAGGCCGGGAGCGTCGCGCCCGTCGGGGCATCCCGGTTGGGCCSTGCTGGCCTTGGTGGTGGGAGCCGAGGGGAGGTCGGTGTCCCCTTGGGGTGGYGGGTCCAGCCCCGTGGCCGTGCGGGTGCCGCGGCCGCCTGGGAAGGGTGGGGAGCATCGGAGCCGGGACATGGCGCACAGTCAGTCTGCGTCACGCGGGGAGTTCCCGGCACATGGACCCGCTCCCGGCGAGGGCGGCGTGGGGATGGGCTGCCGGGAAGGACCGGGACCGTGTGCCTGCCAGATGGGAGGGTCGGCTCCTCGGAGCCCCTGGGGAGACGGGAGGGAAGCGGAGCCGCCCGGCGTGGGCTGAAGCCTCGGAGGCTGCCCAGGTGCCGCTGAGCCCCGGGTCCTCTCTGCTCCCAGGTACATCATGACGAGCGGCCGCACGATGGAGTCCACCAAGGAGTTCTTCCTCAAGCACCGCTATTTCGGCTTGGAGAAAGAGAACGTCATCTTCTTCCAGCAAGGGATGCTGCCAGCTATGGGATTCGATGGGAAAATCCTTCTGGAAGAAAAGGGCAAGATCTGCATGGCACCAGGTCTGTGGCCGAGAGCCGCTGCTGGGGACGTGTGGGGTGAGATGCCCAGAGCTCCTSTGCCGTGGTGGCATCCCGCTGCCCTGCAGAGCAGCTTTGTGCAGTGTGCCCTGGCTCTTGGAGGGCAAGGCACCCTACCAGACAGGGAGCGATGGGGACAGCGGCTCCCCGGAGCCCTGGCTCCGYGGAGGATGGGGTAGGGATGGGACAGCCGGCTGTTGCTGTGGCCCCGACGCTCTCCTCCCTCCGCAGACGGCAACGGGGGCCTGTACCGGGCGCTGGGCGCGCAGGGCCTCGTGGCCGACATGGAGCGCAGGGGCGTGCGCAGCGTGCACGTGTACTGCGTGGACAACATCCTGGTGAAGGTGGCCGACCCCGCCTTCATCGGCTTCTGCCTGGAGAAGGGAGCCGACTGCGGCGCCAAGGTTTGTTGGAGCAGCTTTCCTGGCCTTTCCTTGGCCAGTCTGCCGGGATTAGGTTAGGGCTAGGGAGTGAGGAAGCCTAGAGCCCCATGGGGCTAGAACGGGCCTGCCAAGAGAAATGCAGCTCTGCATCCAGACTGGGCTAGGAGCACGGCTACTGTTCGGCCAGCACCGAGCGTGGTGCTGTCCGGGCACCTCTGGTACCCGGGGACTCTTCCGCAGGCTGCGAGATGTCCCTGGCTGTGACGTGCTGGGCACGTGACCAGGATGCAGAGGGTGCAGCCGCCTCCTGGGGCGGCASCCAGCCCTTGGTCTCGCGCGTACCTTGCACACCCAAAGTTTAGACGAGCAGCGGAAGGGGCTGTGCGCTTGTGTTTGCACAGGGCTGGGCTTGGCCCAGAGCCTGCCCGGGGAAGAGCCCTGACAAACAGGTGATAGGACTCGCTGGCCTTGGAGCCTTCCGAGAGGGAAAGGGGTTGCTCCTGGTCCAGGCGAAAGGAGGAGAGAATGAACCACCAAGTGAGAACACCCTGCGATGGGAAAGGGTGTTCACAGCCGGCCTGGCAGGCGGTGGCCGGGACGGGGGTCCCTGGCAAGAGGGCTCGGTGCTGGGGTTCGGGTGCGAGCGACACCTCTTTGCCTCCCCGTGTCCTGCTTTCCATGGGTYGCGTTGGGAGCGAGGGCGCCGAAGAGCTGCCCTTTGCCGACGGCGCTTCCCTCGTGCAGGTGGTGGAGAAGACCAACCCCACGGAGCCGGTCGGCGTGGTGTGCCGCGTGGACGGCGTCTACCAGGTGGTGGARTACAGCGAGATCTCCCTGGGCACRGCGCAGAAGCGGGGCGCCGACGGGCGGCTGCTCTTCAACGCGGGCAACATTGCCAACCACTACTTCAGCACGGCCTTCCTGAAGGACGTGGTCGAGTACGGGACGCGCTGGCGCGAAGCCCACGGCCTGATCCCATCCCTGGGCTGGCTTCCCGTGCCCGGACGGCGCTGAGCCGGGTCTGGCTGCTCCGGGGAGGATCTGGGTGTCAGGGTCCGGGGGGTCGGGGCTGAACCCGCTCCCTGCTCCGCGCTGGTCCCTCCTGCCCGCCCGCCCCAGTGACGCCTCTTCCCTGGCCTCGCAGCACCTACGAGCCGCAGCTGAAGCACCACGTAGCTGAGAAGAAGATCCCCCACGTGGACATCGCTACGGGGCAGCTCGTCCAACCCGAGAAGCCCAACGGCATCAAGATGGAAAAGTTCGTTTTCGACATCTTCCAGTTTTCCAAGTATGTGCTTTACTCAGAGGGAAGATGTTGGAAAACGTCTTCCAGTTTTCCAAGTATTTGCTTTGCTCAGGTGGCCTCGTGGGGTCAGGGAGGGCTCCAAGCCCCCCATGCTGTTCAGCAGCAGTGGATAATGTGCCCTGATGTGCGTGGGGATAGGAGCAATAGCTGCCTGCCTCTTGCTCTGTGGACGTTGCCCCTCGCCCCTCTTTGGCCCTATCTCCTGGGCCACAGGGACGGTCACCTGCATCTCCTCTCTCTGTGCACTTCATGGTGGCCTCTTGTGGCAGCAGGAGAAGCTGAGCAATGGGGCTCTTGGATCTGTGCTCTGGAGAGCACACCGGTACATGCTGTGCTTRTGGGTCATGGTCTCCATGCCCTGTTCAGTCAGCCCCATGCCAGCCGCCTGTGGGGACACCTGGGTCCCCCCAGCCCCTTTATGGTTGGGCAGGTTGCAGAGTGGTCTGTGGCCCTGGCTCCCCCAGCCTGCTAGCAGAGGAGCCAAAGCAAAAGGGTCAAAGCAGGCCTGTTTTCCAAGCTTGACTTTCCCGTGCTGTGTTCCCTTGCTTCCAGGAAGTTTGTGGTCTACGAGGTCCTGCGCGAGGACGAGTTTTCTCCTCTGAAGAACGCAGACAGCCAGAACGGGAAGGACAATCCCACCACGGCGCGACATGCCTTGATGTCCCTGCATCACCGCTGGGTTCTCAACGCAGGGGGGCATTTTGTGGATGAAAACGGCACGCGCATCCCCGCCATCCCTCGGTGAGCAGCTGCTCCTGTTATACCCATGCAGCCCTTTGCCTTCCTAGGGGATGTGGCTTGGATCCTGGGGTAAGTGAGGTGAGCTGCTCTGCCCTGGGCAGGAGAACCTCATGCGTTATGTTTGGGCTCGGGATAAAATGTTAGGCAGCTCCCAGCCCTTCCACACTCCTAATGCTTCCAGCATTGCCTGAAGCCACTAAGCTGGAGCCCCTTGTCAYGGAAGCAGCAGCTTTCCTGCTCGTGTCAGCCCCTGGGAACTGCAGGACTCCCTTGCACAGCCAAGCTCGGAGGACGTGGCTTCCTAAACCCGCCACGTGCTACGGGACTCGTGCAGCAGCCAGGCTGGGCTTGTGGCACCCCTCAACCCGCAGCCTTTCCGCCGCCTCYGGAGCGGGGCTGGAGACCCGCACACCCCACGCCTGTTCCTCAGCTCCCTCCTATCCCCATCCTTGCTAACGCTTGTTTGTTCCCACGTAGCGTCGCAAACGGAAGGTCGGACGGCACCGCGGCTGATGCCGAGGACAAGTAAATATTGATGCCGAGGCCGAGGGCAGCCGGGCCGCAGTGCATGGTGGCGGGGCCGCGCTTGGTGCTGCTCCCCGCTCCGCGGGCGCTCGCGGCAGGGCTCCGGGCTCGCGGGGCATGCGGGCGGCGCAGCATGTCTTGCMGCAGGGCCCTGTGGAGGCTGCTTCTCACGGGAGCTGGGGATGTTGCAGCGTCTGCTGATTTCCTGCGCTCCTTTCCAGAGGCTCGGAGGGACTGGGCAGCGCTGACTGGAAGGGGTTTGGGGCAGGAGAGGCTTTAGGGGCCTGGCTCCAGCTGCTCTCCCTCCACTTGCTCATAGSGGGTAGTGAGCGCAGAGCCTGGACGGACACCGGGAACACCAGGCACGGAGCCGTCAGCTCCGTGTCGAGCCCGTGGGCTCCAGGTTACGGCTCAATAGGAGCCGGGACCTTTGAGCTTGTGGGAGGTAAAGCAGAGGGCAATGCCGCTGTCCTGCCAGGCTCCCTGATGCCTCTGTGGAGCTGCTTATGGATCTGCAGCGCTCCCAACCATCGGGTTGGTGCRCGGGGCCGTCCGGCTGCCTCCGATGGGTCGCTCCGCGGCGCCTGCCTTGGCCGCCCCCTCCCTGCCCTCGGATCCCGCAGGGCCCGGGCAGCGCCGGGCGGGCGCTCTTGCGAAAGGGCGCCGCAGTTTCCCTGCTTCCCGGATCCCGCCGTCACTGCCGGCGCTGCCGGGCCGCTGCTGGGAGCGGCCCTTGGCTCCCGCTGCTGCCGGGCAGGCTGCAACCTGGAACGGGATCACGTCGTCACGGAACGGGATCACGTCGGCACGGCCGTGTCGCGCAGGGCTGGTGTAACCCTTTGCGCGGGCCACCTGATAATTTATACGTGGCTCCAGGTATTAAGTTGTGAAGATCCAGACCGCAAACCCAGTGCTGGTTGGAACCAAGGGTTTACAAAGTGTTAAAACAGCTTCAGTGCTAACTGTGCATTCCCTCACGGACATGGGGAGCGCTGTCTGGGCATCCAGGATTGAAAGCTGAGACGTGTTGAGTTGGAGAGTAAGAAAGCTTCTTATCTTCCGTGCCCTGGGCGCCCCTTGCGAGAGGAGCAGTCACGTCTACTGCTTCTTGACGCATGTGCTTGGGTTCCTGAGTTTTAGTTCCGACTGTGAGTGTTGCCACACGTAGGCAGTCACCCTGGGTTTTGTGTCGATGGTGGTCAATGGCAGCTCTTTTCTTACAGAGTTTTTACATTGGGTCGGACTGAGGGAAATACAAGTGCAAAGACTAGGTCGGAATAGGWGAGGTAGGGCTTGTGTTTACTCACAACATAGACTGGCAGAGAGCTGACCTAGAGTGTGGCTTGGGCCGCAGGGGCCGGGGCTTCCTGCAGAGCCTTTTTGGCTGCAATGCCAGCAGATGCCAAGGGGCACCCCAGGCCACCGCAGTGGTTGCCCGTGCGTTCCTGTGCGCTCGCAGCTGTGAGGACTTGCAGTGTCACCGATGGGCTGGTCTTGTGTGCAGCTGGATGGAGGAGGCCCAGCCGAGGCCTGGAGCGGCGTGACGGGCACCGCTCCCGTGGATCTGGATTATGGATCCATGTGGATCATGGATCTGTGTTTTTGTCACCATCTCAGACTTGCATCCGGCTGGAGCTCGCGAGCCGGGGGGCCGAGGTGCAGCAGGAACAGGGGGTGCTGCCCTCACGGCGTGGAAGGGATGCCGCTCCGTCCGTGGCGAAGCTCCGTCCCAGCCTCTCTGCCCCACAGCTGCTGCCGTACCTAAACCTCACCAACAGCTGCGTGGGGCGCGTGGGGCTTCACTAACCCGGGCAGCTCCGCGGTGTCTCCTTGGGTCAGCCCATGTGCCCTGCCATTGAATACCTAACGCTCCCGACTCCTCTCTTGCAGCCTGAAGGATGCGGGTGACCTGCCGATCCAGTGCGAGATTTCTCCCCTCGTCTCCTACGGAGGAGAAGTAAGTGTTGGCTCTGCAGAGCTCCAGCGCRTGTGCAGGGCGGCCCAGGGCACGTGGGGCTGCTTGGGCTCCCCGAAACCCCAGGGCAGGCAGGATGGTCCGTCAAAAACGTAGCCCAAATTCCCTGGTGTCCCCCGAGCCTCCTGCATGGCAGGGGTTTCTGGTGCCTGCTGGGCATGGGTGCGCAGTCCTCAGCTTCCTAACCAGCCCCTTGTTTCTCCCTCAGGACCTGGAAAAGTATGTGAAAGACCGGGAGTTCCGCGCGCCTTTAGTCATCGACGAGCAGGGGATCCACGAGCTGGTGAAGAACGGGCTGTAGCCGCGGGGAGACGAGGCCCCGCGCGGCACCCCTCTCCAGCGGCACCCTCTGGATTGGGACACAGGAAGGGTTCCAGCTGTACCGGGTAGGGGCTGGCCCTGCTCGCTCCCAACTGGCGTGCAGAGGAAGATGGATCCCGCTTGGTCCTGGGCATGTCGAATGCTTCTATTTATGTTTTAATTTAAAAAAGCAAACACTTTATGGGTTCCCCTGCCACAGAGCACAGCTGCGGTGCTGCTGATGGCACGTCAGGCTACGAGCTTTTATTTTTAAATGTGTATATAGTAACAGGCAATGTACATGCAGAAGATTTTTACGGTACGGGGCTGGGGTTAATCTTGAATTTTTATTTTTCTCAGATACACATGACTATTTTTTTTAACGGGGCCCTTGTCATTGCCCACGTCCTCCCCCTTTCGGTCCTCCTTTGTACCTTGCACGACTGGAAGAACCCGATTAAAGCTCCGCGTCCCTCCTGGCTGTGGTCCGGTGGTGTTTCGTGCTGGTGCCCGGCCTCGGGGGGCTGCTGGGTGCCGCACGGGGCAGGACTCGGGACGGCAGCGCCAAGCGTTCCCCTTGCCACCAAGTGCTCTTTAAAGCGCTCCTTGAGGGAACCAAGGGCTGTGCTCTCCTTTGGGAATTGTGGAGCAGGTAGGAACAGGTACCCAGCTTCCCGTGAGGGTTTTTCCCTCGCAGCCCCAGGAACGGGGCCCAACCCTCCCTCCCGGCGCAGTGTCCAAGCGCCCGGAGAGCGGTGGCTCCCCCGGGGCTCTGGGCTGGGCCGGGACCCACACTCGGTGCCGCTGCTGCCTTCCCATCCCGCGCGGGGGGCCCTGGCGTCCGGCCCGGGGCCCGTGGTGCTGCATGGGGCTCGGCCCGCAGCRGTGGCTCCCACGGGAGCGGGGYCGGGCTCCCTGCCAGCGCCCGGGAGGCTCCTGGTGATGGGACACCCTGTTTGGGCACCCATGGGTGCCCCAGTGTGGGGCGGGAGGCGTCGGGCCGGCCCCCTGTGCCGCCCCACAGCAGAAGGGGCGAGCGCCGGCCCAAAAAGCGCCGCCTCTGGGGCAGCTGTGGGTCCCCGCTGGCCCCGGGTAATTCCATTTCTTTATTTTTTTCCCCTCGCGCTATGAATGGGTTGTGCCGTAAATTACAGCCTTGCGCGCATTCCCCCGGGCCGCGGAAAACAGCCTCCGCCGCGCGGCCCGCCTGGATTGGCGCGCGGCTCCCCCCTCTGCGCGCCCTAATTGAAACCAAATGCGCGAGACGTTGGATTGTGGGACGTCTGGCCGGCTCCCAGGAATCCGCAGAATGCACCGGCGCTCGCACAGGCGTCTTGCATCAGCCCGGCGACGTTCGCGCGGCAGCGCCCGGCTCCCGCGGCCGGGCCGAGGGGCGACGAGGCGCCCGCCCGGCCCCACGACACGGTGAGTGTCCGTGGGGCGCGTGGGGCAGCGCCGGCACCCCCTGTTGCACAGGGACCCTGTGTTCCTTGGGGATGGACACTGCGGGGACCCCCCAGTTCTGGGAGCTGGTCCATAGGTACCCAACGCCAGCCCCTGGGTTCGGTACCGGCAGGGCGGCCTCCCTGCTGCGGGGCTGGAATTTGGCCCTGGCTCTCCTGCCGCCCCTGGTTCCCCCTCCTCCTCCTCCTCGCGCTCGCGGTGTTTTCCTGATGCGTGTCCCCTTGGCTCGCGCGCCTGTTGCTGTTGGCAGCGCCGGTGTCGGGGCCGGCGGTCCCCGGGGTGCCCGGCCGGGGTGCGGATACCGAGCATCCCGTCCCGCTGCCGGCGGCGGCCCGGGGGCGATGCCACACGCCCCTGGGGGCACGYTGGGGACGATGCGGGGCGCCGCTCGCTGCCCCGGCCTCCCATCCGCACAGGGACACTCGCGCCTGCGGAAAGCGGCGCCGCGTCCAGCRCGGCCAGGGGCTGAGATGGTGTTTGGGGGACCACGGGGCGCAGCGTGTCGGGGGGCTCCTGGCCACGGGCCTGGAGTGCCACGTGTGTCCGGGGACGGGTTTGGGGCTCATCCCCGCGCGTGGCCCCTGTGCATCCCGCTGGCATTTGGCGCCATGGGGCTGCTCCCAGGCAGGCGCCTTCGTGGGGCCCCGCGAAACCCAGATGAGAGCTCCTCTTTTTTTTTTTTTTTTTTTTTTTTTTTTTTTTTCTTTTTTTTTTTCTTTTTTTTTTTTTTTTTTTTTTTTTTTTTTCTCTTTTTCTTTCCCCAAATTTTCCCTGGTAATTTTGTGTATAACAAGGGGAAACAAAAACAGAAAGAAAAGGGAAGAGGAATGCTGAAAACGAAGTGAAAGGTGCCAGGAAGAAACACCGAAAATGTGGTGCAGTAAAAATTTCCAGCGCCTGAAGTTTTTCAGCAAACATTTTCAGGCAAAAGCGCAGCGGAGCCGTCCCGCTCCCGGAGCTGGTGGAACAAAGATCATTTCCAGCTGTTGTGCCAATAACTCGCAGCCTCTCTGAGCAAATGTGTCTGTGCCCGGAGCCCCGACCTGTGAGTCACTGTCCCCCCGCATCCCGGTGCCTCGCGCCGTGGCTGCGATGACAAAGTCGCCTTGCGTTGAGCTAAATGCAAATCCCTTCCCTTTGGGAGCTTGCAGCATCTGGTATCCCGATGCTGGAGGAGTTTATGCAGGCTGAAAAGAATAGCGGGGGRAAAAAAAAAAATCCCTGCGGATGTTTTTTTGGACCGCAGAAGGAAATGGAGCGTTTTTGTGCCGCGGCGTTTGGCTGGGCTCGGGTAGGAGCCTCGCGGGCACCGCTCGCCAGCGTGGAGCTCGGCACTCAAATCCCAGTCTGCGAGCAGGCACGTAGGCCTAAACTTTCCAAGCTAGGGAGAGAGCAAAATGGGAGGGTACAGGAGCTTTTCCGAAGGGACGAAAGGAGGAAGACAGGGGTGCAAAGCAGCGTGCTTGCTCGCGCGTCCCGCCGCGCTGCTAGCGCCGTGTCGGTGTCGGCGGTGCTCGCGGGCCGGAGGCCGCCACAAAGGGCCGCTCTGTCCCCCGGCGCTCGGCCGGCGCGGGCCCGGCCAGGAAAGGCAGCCCTGGCTTGAAAATAGTTATATTGTGCACACCTATAGGGTGTAAAGGTGCTGGCGAGCTGCCCCGCGCGGCCCCGGGGCTCCTGGTGCCGCAGCGGCAGCGAGGGGGCTGCAGGGGTTTGCCTTGCTCGCACGGACACCCGTGGGGCGGCGAGGGGCCGTGTCACGCTGCGGCGGGACGTGGTGGCAGTCAGGATGGCTGGAGCCCCGATGGCTCCAGCCCGTCCCGCAGCAGCGGGTCGCGGTGCTCTCCAGAGCCGCCGCTGCCCGTCACATCCACGGCTTCTTGCTGGGCCCTTCTGGGCTCCTCTTTGCCGCGGCAGGGCTGGGAACCGCCTCGCCCCGCAGCGCTGTCACGATAAACATGCTGTAAATCACGGGCGGTTATCTGCGATGGTGTCTGCTGAGCCAGAAGGCAGGGAAATGGTGTTTTGCAATGTGCTATTATTTTATTACGCTGTGGGGTTGTGCAACATCTCGCTTTCAAACCCTTTTGGGGATGGGAAGGCCAGTCAGGGCGTTCCTGGAGCGACACCAAGCCCAGCGGCACCGTCCTGGAGCGGCGTGGCTGGATGGCTCCTCATGGAGTTGCATGGACCAGATCCCCCCTGTGCTGCCCCAAAGGGGCCCCTTGTGTGGGGCTGGTGGCCCTGGAGCAGTTCGGTGGTGCCTCGGTGTGACCGGTCCCGGCTCTGTGTCCGCAGGCTCCAGGACCAAGGCGACATGGGGGCCCTGGCCAGCCCGGCCCCGCTGCTGCTGCTGCTGCTGCTGGGCATCCCCCGGGCCGCGAGAGCCCAGGTGAACCCGGGTAAGTCCTGCACGTCCCCGTCACTGCCGGTGGCCCAAGGAGCGCCCGGCCCTGCTGCCAGGCCCCGCTCCTCGCGCTTAGGATGAGCTCAGCTCGGTATAGCCTGCCTCATGGTGTGTGGGGCGATGGATTGAGTTGGATTGATGRGTGGAAATTGGATTGAATGTTAGCAAGGAAATCCCATTAAAGGGCTGCACCTGCAGGGCTCGTCTCTCTCCTGCCGTTCTCCCACGCTGCGCGATGGACACGGGTGGGGTGAGACAGGCTTTGAGATCTTGCTCCCKCTCTGCAGCAAGATCTGTGTCCAGGACATCAAGGAGGATGCCTTGCAGGTGGCTTCCCACTTGGAAGCTCATCCAGCTCTTCCACAGGGCACCACCTCGACGTGGCAGACGAGGCRCGAGATGTTTCTGTTGACACGCAGGGGAAGCTATAGCTTGGTCGCTGTGGAACAAGGGCCAGAGCAGCCTCTCCACGGTCCCACGTGCCATGCAGAAGGGCATGGGGACGAGTGGAGGGCGCTGCAGGTCCTTGGCAGCTGCATACGGGGCGAGCGGCAGCCCGTGGGGCAGGCGGGTGTCCCTGCCGCAGCACTGCCCGGCCCTCGGCCTCCGCACGGCCGTGTGCTTGGGRGTGGTTTGTGGAGGCACCTTTGTGGGCTGGAGCCGGCGGCGAGACAGCAAACACGGCCAGACAAGCTGCTCTTTCAGTAGCGCTCTTGGCAGCTGGGCGTGAAAAATAACTGCTGGGAAGCGCCGCTGGATGCGGTGCCCGTGGCGCTGGCGGCTGCCCGCGGGACCCGCCAGGCTCCGCGGCCACCAGGTACTTTTCCACTCCCGAATGGCGCTGCTGGAGCAGGAGCCGTGTGGGGATGGCGCTGTGGGCACCAGGGTCAACCCTGGTGGGGATGGCAGTGCTGTGGGCACCAGGGTTAACCCTGATGGGGATGGCACCGTGAGCGCTGTGGGCACCAGGGTTAACCCTGGTGGGAATGGCAGTACTGTAGGCACCAGGGTTAATCCTGGTGGGGATAGCAACACAGTGAGCGCTGTGGGCACCAGGGTCAACCCTCGTGGGGATGGCAGCGCTGTGGGCACCAGGGTCAACCCTGGTGGGAATGGCAGTACTGTAGGCACCAGGGTTAATCCTCGTGGGGATGGCACCAGGGTTAACCCTCGTGGGGATGGCAGCACCGTGAGCGCTGTGGGCACCAGGGCCGACCCTCGCTCCGCTGGGAGCCCCAGGCCCCAGCCYGCTGGACAGGTCCCGGGACTGGTGGAGATGCCCAGGCAGGGCTGTGGGGCACGGGCAGCCCCATGCAGCCTCCGCTCAGCGCCCCGCTGGTCTCCTTGCAGCCGTGTGCCGGTACCCGCTGGGCATGTCCGGCGGGCACATCCCCGATGAGGACATCTCAGCCTCCAGCCAGTGGTCCGAGTCCACGGCCGCCAAGTACGGACGGTGAGTGCCCCTCACGGCGTGGGGAGGGCTGGCGGGACCCTCACATCCTCCCCACATCCCCACGTGTGAGCTGCTCCACGGCTCTCCCCATGGCATTTCCAGGCTGGACTCAGAGGACGGCGATGGCGCCTGGTGTCCCGAGATCCCCGTGGAGCCCGATGACCTCAAGGAGTTCCTGCAGATTGACCTGCGCGCTCTGCACTTCATCACGCTGGTGGGCACCCAGGGGCGCCACGCGGGAGGCCACGGCAACGAGTTCGCCCCCATGTACAAGATCAACTACAGCCGGGATGGCACTCGATGGATCTCCTGGAGGAACCGGCATGGGAAGCAGGTGAGGTGGGCATGGAGGCTCTTCATGCCCCTGCAGCCATGAGTGCGATCCCCTCACTGGCACCATGCACACAGTCCTGGCACCCAGCCTAGGCCCATGCAAAGCCTGAGAGCCCCTGGTTCCCAAGTGCCTGCCTGCCCCTAACCCATGTCTATGTCCTCAGGTTCTGGATGGAAACACCAACCCGTACGACATCGTCCTCAAGGACCTGGAGCCACCSCTCATCGCGCGCTTTGTCCGCTTCATCCCCGTCACCGACCACTCCATGAACGTGTGCCTGCGCGTGGAGCTCTATGGATGCGTGTGGCTCGGTGGGTGGCACCATCCCTGTTCCACCAGCGCGGCTCTCCAGCCCCGGGACAGACCGGTTGTCTGTCCCACCGGGTGGTGGCAGAGCCACGTGGCCAGGGCGCACAGCAGGATCCCACCTCTTGGGAATGGGGTCCCCGGAGAGAGGGGCTGCTCACGCTGCCTTCCCCGCAGATGGGCTGGTGTCCTACAACGCCCCGGCTGGGCAGCAGCTCGTCCTTCCCGGYGGCACCGTCATCTACCTGAACGACTCTGTGTACGACGGAGCCTTTGGGTACAGGTGAGGCCCTGGGAGCTCTGGGCACGGGTGCCGTGTCTGGTGTCTGCTCTGCCCTCGCAGCACAACTGATGCAGGAAGGCACGGGGTGGTGTCTGGAAAGGGCTTCTTTTCCACATTTGCAAGACAAGCGAGAGCCTTAGCAGAGCAAAGACTCGGAGGCCTCCCCAAGGGTGATGGGATGGGTCCTGTTCCGACCCCTTTCTGGGGTTCACACAAGAGCCACGTTCCCTTTCCTGCCAGCATGACAGAGGGACTCGGCCAGCTGACGGAYGGCGTGTCGGGCCTGGACGACTTCACGCAGACCCACGAGTACCACGTGTGGCCGGGCTACGACTAYGTCGGCTGGCGCAACGAGAGCACCGCCAGCGGCTACGTCGAGATCACGTTTGAGTTCGACCGCATCAGGAACTTCACCACCATGAAGGTCTGTGTCCCCCGTGCAGCCTCCCCGCCCCGGCCCCGTGCGCGGGGGCCGTGCTCATGGGCTGCCCTACAGGTGCACTGCAACAACATGTTCGCCAAGGGGGTGAAGATCTTCAAGGAGGTGCAATGCTACTTCCGCTCCGACACCACCGAGTGGGAGCCCAACACCATCTCCTCGGTGCTCGTGCTGGACGACGTRAACCCCAGCGCCCGCTTCGTCACTGTCCCCCTGCTGCACCGCATGGCCAGCGCCATCAAGTGCCAGTACTACTTTGCTGACACCTGGATGATGTTCAGTGAGATCACCTTCCAGTCAGGTACCAGCAGGGATCGGTCCCTGCAGGATGCTCTCCTCCCAACTGCCTTTTTGGGGTTTCGGAGCCCCCCTGCCATCCTTGCATGCTGCTCCACGAGGCCCTGAGGGGACCGGCCTTGACTTGCTTCCCTTCTGCATGGGGGTTTTGCACAGAGGTGGGCAGTGGGTGTTCTGGTGTCCATGAGGACCTTGTCTTCTCCCTTGCCAGACGCAGCCATGTACAACAACTCGGCAGCCCCCCCGGAGATGCCCATGGCTCCCACCACGTATGGTAAGGCACACTTGGTCCTGCTGGTCGCTTGGCCAGCAGTGCTCCTGGGGGCTTGAAGGGGAGGGTCTGCTTGGCCCCCGGGGAAGCAGGAGGTGGCACTTGCCCTCCCCATGCCCCAGCGTCACCAGTTCTTGCTCTCCCCTCCTCCTGCCAGACCCCACACTCAAGGTAGACGACAGCAACACGCGCATCCTCATCGGGTGCCTGGTGGCAATCATCTTCATCCTGGTGGCCATCATCGTCATCATACTGTGGCGGCAGTTCTGGCAGAAGATGCTGGAGAAGGTGGGCAAGCGCGGCGCAGCCGGCCAGGTCTCCCGGGAGTGCTGGGCATGGCACCCTATCGGCTCTTCTCCCAGCGGGTTTTCCTGTTGCTTGGCACGGGGAACGTGGAGATGATGGTTGCTCAAGCCTTCCTGCAGCACTAGAAAGGTGGGAGGCTTTAGCGGGTGGACGTGGCCAGAGTGCCGGGACCTGGTGTTGGGACAGGCCTTCTCTGAGCGGAGGGTAGGCTGGAGGCAGCAGGAGCCCCTGTCCCACCAGCACCGCAGGAACCCCCATCCATCTCTCTCCTCCCTCATCCCCACCGCACAGGCCTCTCGGAGGATGCTGGATGATGAGATGACAGTCAGCCTCTCCCTGCCCAGTGAGTCCAGTATGTTCAACCACAACCGCTCCTCCTCGTCCAGCGAGCAGGAATCCAACTCCACCTACGACCGCATCTTCCCCCTGGGCCCAGACTACCAGGAGCCCTCTCGCCTCATACGCAAGCTGCCCGAGTTCACGCCGGGGGATGAAGACACAGGTGAGAAACGCGAAATGCTGCGGTCTGGGAGCTGAGTGTGCAGCGCCCGGCCACACACTCGGGTTGCTCTGTGGTCCAGCCTCACTGCCCACAAGTGACACAGTCCGTGTCGGTACCTTTACGGGCACAGAGCTCTAGCTGGAAGGAGTTTTGACCCAGCTCAGTGTTGAAATGAAGGAGTTTTGACCCAGCTCAGCGTTCCTGTTGAAACCCTCCCCTCCTGTCCCCTCACAAGGTCCTGCTGTGGCTGCTTCTCTCCCCCTTTGCTCAAAGCTCAGGAGATGCCTAGTCCTGCTCTGCATTCCCATAGCAAGTCGGGAGGCATTTGCAAGGCTGAGCCATGAGCCAGGCTAAAGTCAGGGCAGCCCCTCTCCATCTCCCGTGTCCATCAGGAGCTTCACTGCTCCCCGGCTGCACGAGGAGGCTGCAGCAGGTGCTGCACCGAGCTGGYCAAGCCAGAGCTTGCCAAGGAACCCCATTCCTGATACGTTCCYGGGGCCAAAGCAGGGTTTGCCGCAGCAAAGCACCCAGCGTGGGCCCGGCGGGCGGCCGTGGGTGCGCGCGCGACACGCGGCGCCGC
Organism: Nothoprocta perdicaria; assembly: GCF_003342845.1. Taxonomy (NCBI): domain Eukaryota; kingdom Metazoa; phylum Chordata; class Aves; order Tinamiformes; family Tinamidae; genus Nothoprocta; species Nothoprocta perdicaria. Next base: position 1,363,705 of record NW_020455577.1, read on the forward strand.
TGTCTCCCCGCAGGCTGCAGCGGCCTCGTGAAGCCGGCGCAGGCCAGCAGCGCCGAGGGCGTCCCCCACTACGCCGAGGCCGACATTGTGAACCTGCAGGGCGTCACGGGCGGCAACACCTACTCGGTGCCAGCCCTCACCATGGACCTGCTCTCCGGCAAGGACGTGGCCGTCGAGGAGTTCCCCAGGAAGCTGCTGGCCTTCAAGGAGAAGCTGGGAGAGGGCCAGTTTGGCGAGGTGAGTGGGGGCAGCGCGGTGCTGTGGTCATTTGGGCTGGCAGGGACGTGCCCGGTCTGGCCGGGCAGAGAGGGGTGCTGRACACGCAGGTAAGAGCTCCCTCCTTCCAGGTTCATCTCTGTGAAGTGGAGGGGATGGAGAAGTTTGCGGACAAGGACTTTGCCCTGGACGGCTTAGAGGCAGCTTCCAACCAACCCGTGCTGGTAGCTGTGAAAATGCTGCGAGCAGATGCCAACAAGAACGCCAGGTATTGGGTCCAGCAACGCTCAAGCCCCAGCACTGCTGCATGCAGAGCAGCTCCCCCGGGCCTCCCTTCCACACAGAGCCCTTCTTAGCAAAGCCAGGCCTTTGGGGATGTGTCCCCTCTCCTGCGGCCGGGTGTTTGGTAGAGCAGCAAGGACCACACTCCTTGCTGGTCCTAACCTGTTCCCCCATTTCTCCTGCTAAGTCCACCCCATGTGCAGATCAGATGTGAACCACCAGGTCCTTTCTAAACAGATCCGGGGGTGACCAGGGACACCCACCAGTGCTGCCATGGGGCTCCCTTGGGTACGAGGCACGGCTGGCCTGTCTGTGTGCACCTCTGTGCCCCTGCGGGTCTGTCTATCCGATCTGTGTGGTTTCTGTTCCGGAAAGGAATGATTTTCTGAAGGAAATCAAGATCATGTCACGGCTCAAGGACCCCAACATCATCCGGCTGCTGGCAGTGTGCATCGCAGATGACCCGCTGTGCATGATCACCGAGTACATGGAGAACGGAGACCTCAACCAGTTCCTGTCCCGCCACGAGCCGCAGAGCCCCCCRGCCGGCAACGTGCCCACTGTCAGGTAGCGCCCGCTGCGCGACGCTCTCGGCAGGGACCGTCTCAGCCTGCTCTGCTGTGCCCCTGCCCAGCCCATGTGCAAAGCTCGGGTCTTATTGCCCCCTCGGCAACCGCCTTGGTGCCACCACAGGACCTCCATCATCCCCAGGCAAGTCTGCCATGGCCTTGCTTGAGCTCTGCTGCAGCGGAGGGTCCTTGCCCCGTTCTGGTGCTTTGGGACACTCAGGGCTTAGCCGCCTGGCTTCTGTCCTACCCTCAGTCCTCCCTCAGCTCTCCCTGTCTTTGCAGCTACAGCAACCTGAGGTTCATGGCTACTCAGATCGCTTCTGGCATGAAGTACCTCTCCTCCCTGAATTTTGTGCACCGAGACCTGGCCACACGCAACTGTCTGGTGGGGAAGCAGTACACCATCAAGATAGCTGACTTTGGCATGAGCAGGAACCTGTACAGCGGGGACTACTACCGCATCCAGGGGCGGGCCGTGCTCCCCATCCGCTGGATGTCCTGGGAGAGCATCCTGCTGGTACGTGGGGGCTCTGGCYGACGCTGAAGGGGTCTTGGTTCCCTCTGGCTGAAAGCTGCAGGGGATGGTTCCTGTCCACGAGTGTGGGCACTGGAAGGGATGAGGGAACTGCCTGCTGTGTAGTGACGTGTTTTGGGCCACGTGTGATCTGCACGTGAGCTCTGTGGCTGCTGCAGCAAAGCAGCATCCCTGGGTTCGGGCTGAACCACGCTGACATGGAAGCAACAGAGCGCAGCAGTGCTTGTGGATTGGGACAAGGTCATTTTCCAGTGCTGGGGCATCCACTGTTGGGCAGCCGCTCTTGGTGTTCGGTGACCACGCTGCTGCCTGGCCCCTTTGGCACAAGACTGGAGCTTTGCAAGCATTTCTGCTGCGGCACATGAGCACAGGCTACCGTTTTCAAAACAGGTCCCTGCAGGGCCAAGCGCCGTGGCCTCTCCTTGCAGGAGGCCCGGGGGTGGGAGAGGCAGAGCTGAGGCACAGGGACACGGCCGTGGGCAGCAGCCCCGCTGCCGTCCGCTGTGCCCCGCTCCCTCACGCTGCTCCCTGCACCCAGGGCAAGTTCACCACGGCCAGCGACGTGTGGGCGTTCGGCGTGACGCTCTGGGAGACCTTCACGCTGTGCCGCGAGCAGCCCTACTCCCAGCTCTCGGACGAGCAGGTCATCGAGAACACCGGCGAGTTCTTCCGGGACCAGGGCCGGCAGGTAGGGGTGGATAAGCCTGGGAGCGCAGGGATGTGTGCCAAGAGTTAAGGTTACCAGAGAGAGGATAAGTTTTATGGGTTGGGGTACGCTGTGCCAAAGAGAAATCTGCGCGAAGGGTCTGATTGCTTTACACCCTTTGCTGGACAGCACCAGAGCACTCGGTACCGTGCAAGATCCATTCCCTAGCACAAACTGGGATCCCTGCACACAGGGGATAGTGTTCAGCCAGGTGGGGAGACATGGGCAAGTGTGTCCTATGGAAATCCCTGGCCTGACATGCATCTGTCTTGCAGTCCTGGGTCGCTTCCTTTCCCCTATAAACGTAAACCAAAAGAATCTTCCTTGCCCGGGTGCCCTCTGCACAGAGGAATCAGGCTCCCATCGGCCTGGTTTGGTTTTTGTCCCATCAGTTTTATATGGCAGTAATATATTCCCTCTGTAAGTCTTTTTCCCTTTGGCCCTTTGTCTGAACTCCTTTTGTAATCTTTGTCTCTCTCTCTTTTTTGAAGACTTACCTCCCCCAGCCTGCACTTTGCCCCGACTCTGTCTATAAGCTAATGCTCAGCTGCTGGAGACGAGACACTAAAGATCGTCCCTCCTTCCAGGAGATCCATCGCCTTCTCCAGGAATCGGCCAGTCAAGAATGACCCACTGCTCCCCGCACCTAGCCTGGTTCCCCATCCCATCCCCAGAGGAAGCTCATACACAAACTGAAGCCACTTCACTTGGACTTAGTAGTAAAACCCGGGCAGCTGGTCTTGTTCTCATTGTACAGTAACAGCCTAAGAAGACAACCTCCAAAGCAGCAAGAAGAAGCCAGGCGTTGGGCAGCTTGGCCTTGCTTGCTGAACTGAGCTTGGGAGCGACGCGGGCTGAGACAAGAGTTATTTATTGATGCAGCATGTTCTTGGTGGCACCGGATTTGGACCCAGGGGTTCTCTGCCCTGTTCAGAGGGGAGGAACGTCAGTTGTATTTTCTCCGTGAGGAAGCTCCTGGCCTGTGCCATGGGCACGCATCTGCAGGAGGGACGTGCCCTGGGAATGAACCTGGCAGAGCAAAGGGCTTCGTGGAAAGAGTGCCCTCAGCAGCTGTGTGTGACATGGGGCTCGGAGGCAGGGAATGCTCCGGGTCCCTGCGGTGACGTTGGCACTGCCACTAGCTCCCAGTGGGCTCTGCTATTACGGGGCAAGGCTGAAGCTCTCTGCACCTCCTGGGCTTTGGGCAGGCTGTGTGGGGGGACGCCTCGTTCTTGCCTCCCAGCTGCTGGCTGCAAAGGGGAAAGCCGGACCACACTCATAGTTCCTCACGGGCTGCTGGGGCGAGCAGTGTGTCCAGCCACAGACAAAGCCGCCTCCTGCGTGGGCACATCGCCACACCGGCACTCGGTGGCTCTGCCACGGCCACCACGACGGCGGGCGCCCACCAGCACCGGTGTGACRAGCACTGGAGGGGACCTCCTCGGGTCAAACCGCGGCCCTTTTAGAGCTGCTCAAGTGCCAAAGAGAGGCGTTTCTGCCGCCCCTCTGGTGCTGGGTGGCAGCTGGAGGTGGGAGCTAAGCACATCCCATGCCTTTCCCTAGGTGGCATTGCAGACATGCAAGAAAGCCAACCCTGCACCTCTGAGGTAAAATCTCCAGATCCTCCTCGCATCACCTGTGATGGGGAGGAAGTACCTGAAGTTCGGAGACCTGCTGCCAAGCAGGGACACTGTCCCCCMGTGGCTTGGAGCAGGACAGACAGGATGGGAGCCACGACCACAGTGCTCCCTGGCTCTCAGCCCAGGGATCTCCGCTTGGCTGCAGTGCCAGGGGGGACTCTCCAGCCGGAGCCTSCCATGGCCATTGGCATTGGTCCATTCTCTCAGGAGGAGGGATGTGGACCTTTCTGCACCTCTTGGATCGCAGACACCTGGGGCAAAGTGGGCAGATACCCCACAGGAGCCCTGACAGGTTACTCGTCATGCCCTGAAATCCTGGGCATGGACTCCTGGCCAGGAGGAACTTTGTGTTTAGAGGATACACGGACCATCTCACACTTGTGCACACACTAGTTCTGCACCACCAAGTCACGCGTGGCACAGTTTCCAGTATACCATTGCTAAGGCATGTATATATTCAGTAGATGCACCTACATATAGGGGCAAACGCGCTGAAGAGACACTTGCTCCCTGGCTCTAGTTTCCTGTGTCCTTGCGGCAGGGCAGAAACCAGCTCGGGAAGCGGGGAGCCACCTTGGGCAGAACGTGGCCACTAACAGCCAAGCGCTTCAGGCTCCCGTTGCTATCCATCCTGTTTGGCACGGGGTGCTGTGGGTGCCAAGAAATGCGGCGCGTGGGGAGGGTGCCCTGGGGTGCCTTTCCCACCGCCGGCAGAGCGGGTGTTAAACGCTCCCCGCCCGTTTTTGGCAGCGTTTATTCCCGCAGAACCCCGGCACGAGGCCGGGCTAGGTCAGGAGGGCGGCTGGCGCTCGCAGGTAAAGGCGGGAAGCGCCCTGCGCTGGAGCGCGCCCTGGAGCCGCGCGCGCGGGAACGGGAACGGGCGGGGCGGCTCGGCGCGCGGGAACGGGAGCGGGCGGGGCGTTCCCCGCCGCGAGGCGGAACGCGCGGGCAGCAGAGCCGCCCGGCCGCGCGCGCCGAGACGCGGGCGGGACGTCACGTCCCGTCCCGTCACGTCACGTCACGTCCCGTCCCGTTGCGCCCCGTCCCGTCCCGCCGCGCACCCCGCGGCCGCGCGGGGCGGGTCACGCGCGCGGGGGGGCGGAGCTCCCGTCGGCCCC
>NW_020455577.1:1369005-1385663 GCF_003342845.1 Nothoprocta perdicaria
GCGCGCGCGCGGGGCGGCGCGGGTGGCGGCGCGGGTCGCGGCTCGTCTAAGCGCGCGCGGTGCCGGTGCCGTTGCAGCGGCGTGGGGCTGTCGCTGTGCCGGCGGCTGCTGGAGGAGGACGGGCGGCTGCACCTGTGCCTGGCGTGCCGCAACGCGCAGCGCAGCGAGGCCGCGCGCGACAGCGTCCTGGCCGCGCACCCCGCCGCGCAGGTCTCCACCGTGGAGGTGGACCTGGGCAGCGCGGCGTCCGTGCTGCGCGCCGCCCGCGAGCTCCGCCGCAGGTACGTGCGTGTCCCCCACCCCGCGTGTCCCCCACCCCGCGTGTCCCCCACCCCGCGTGTCCCCCACCCCGCGTGTCCCCGCCGCGCGCCCTGCAGCTCCCCTCTCCGCCCAGGTTCCAGCGCCTCGACTTTGTCTTCCTCAACGCCGGCATCATGCCCAACCCGCACGTGAACTTCAAGGCGCTCTGGCAAGGCCTGCTCACTGGGTAGGTGCCCGTGGGGTGGCGGTGCGGGGTCCCCCGGGCTCTGTGTCACCTGCCCTGTTGCCCCAGCGGCTGCTCCCGCTGCCCCCGGCCCTTGGGTCCCTCCCTTGGGTCCCTCCGTGGGAGCTGAACTGGGCAGCAGGGTGTCTTGCACTGACACTGCTGTGGTTGGGGTGTTGCATGTAGAGCTTCGACCCCGTTCCTTGTCTGAACTGGGCTTAGTTAGTCCCCAGGCTCAGCTCCCTGCAGTGGCCGGGGATTTGGGAAACAGACCTTCCTTAGAGGTCACTTGCCGTGGGAGCCACTCTCCACGGGCTGCAGGGACAAGGGTTGTGCTCAGGCTGAGCAATAYTGAGACTCTAGGGATAAGAAAAAGWAAAAAGGAAGTGGAATATTGAAGCTTTAGGAGACCAACAGCTTTCTATGTGTTAATAGAGCCCCCCGCAAGAGCGGGGAGGGGGAAACTAGAGGGTCTCCCTGGAGCCTTTGGGTGACTGATGCGCTGACCTGGAGGAGCAGCAGATGTTCCCTGCAGGAACATCCATTCCCTCCAACGYGTTAACTGCCGCTGATTCCAGGAAGGTGCTGCACATGCTGACTACTGCGGAGGGGATAATGACGCAGACGGACAGGCTGAACGGCGACGGGCTGCAGGAGGTGTTTGCCACCAACCTCTTCGGACACTTCTTACTGGTGAGGCTGCATTGGAAGACCAAGCTCAGGTCTGCTCAGCCTGGGCAGCGGTGGGTGCTGATGCATCAGTCCTGTCTTACACGTTCTGGTGCAGGTTGGAGCCTGGCTGGTAAACAGTCAATGACCGTTGTGTGGGAAAAAGACTTTATCCCTGTCTGTGGTCTGCCCCAAGCTTCCTTTGTAGGACACAGGAGAACAAAGTACCAGGCTTTGAAATTGCAACAAATGGTGACAGATGTTGCAAGGCTTAGTGTAATCTCAAGGTTTCTTGTAATCTAAACTTTCTCTCAGGGAGAGYACTGAGGCTTAGCTCTAAACTCTGAGGTGCTAAACAGCTATGCAAGAGAAGGCAATCTGATTATAAAGAATCTTAGTGGACCTTGGGTTGAGCTACACCTCAGGAGTGGCTTCTTTGGATGCTCCTTACAGGGCTGGTTTGTGTGTGCTGGGTACTCTAATGGAGACTGGCCAGCTCTAGGAAGGTCTGGCAAGCTATATAGTCTTTAAGCTTATCTCAGTTTGAAGGCATGGTTTTACAGTTTTAAAATTACTGTGCTAAATAAACTGTAATTGTAAATAAACCTTCTGCAGGTCCGACAGCTTGAGTGTCTACTCTGTGGTAATGAAAAGCCATCCCGACTCATCTGGACCTCTTCCAGCAATGCCAGGGAGTCTGCCTTTAGCCTCTCTGATTATCAGCATGCCAAGGGTCAGGAGTCATACAGCTCCTCCAAGTATGCTACTGACCTGACAAGTGTGGTTCTAAACAGGAAACTCAATGAGCAGGTAATGGTATTTGTATGTATAAGAAAAAGAAAAAAAGTGTAAATAGCTACTACTACTTCTACCTATCATCAAGTTGTTATTACCTCATTGCATTCATTCATGGTAATTTGATAAGTTCCTTAATGGTCGTGTAAGAAGCTGAACCAGTGGTGTCAGTGGTAAAAGGCAGCTAGGCTGCTTGCAAATCTTCCTCGTTGAATATGCAGTGAGGGTTGTTTTGTCTTTTGCTTTTTTGATAATGGATTTGTCTGAAAGCAGAAATAATTAGGAGAGCCTCCTGCCTTGCAAGCTATAGCCTTTAAATAATTGGTCTTAAAAAGCAAAGAGCTGCTGCTTAGGGTGCCTTTACTTCTAGTGTGCTTGTGTCTCAGCAAAACTGCTCTGGCTGCTTTGCCTGCAAGTGCTCAGGCCCTGCAGGCCCTTTGCAGCTGGTACCTGAGCCCCCACGCTTGAGCCTGAGTTCAGGAACAATTATTCCAATCTTGAATCCTGGGTTCTTCAAGATGGGTCTCTGAGGTACTCCAAGTACTGCAGCTCCGAGTGGGCTGCAGTTTGTTGGGTGGCTGCTCTTGGGGTATGTAGAGAGTAACAGCATGGGATCCTGGAGCGTATTGGGAGACTGCCCACTGTCCTGGGCTTCTGGGGAGCCCCAAGTCATTGAATTTGAACATCTCTAGGGCCCTTGTGGCCACTTGATTTTTCTAGGTCTTCTCTTGGAGAAGAGATCTCCCTCTTACAATAACTTTTGTATACTCATCTCTGTTTTCTTGCTGGGAAATATTGAACAGGAAAGGGCTTGTCCTATTTAACTACTCCATTTTAATTTAACTACAGTTAAATTTAACTACAGTTAAATTAAACTCCAGTTTAATTTACCTACTCCATTTCCAGACTGACTCTGCTTCTTCTCTGCAGGGCCTTTATTCCAGCGTGGTTTGTCCTGGTCTTGTTATGTCTAACATGACGTACCGGATTTTGCCAGTTTTTATATGGAAGTTGCTGATGCCCATCATGTGGCTGGTAAGTGGTGTTCTCTGTTGAGGTTTTGGAGCTTCTTTGGCCTGGGGTGGTGTATGCCACAAAGTGATAAATGTGCTTTTGTAGCTCCTCTCTGCTAGCGTTACAGCTGTGTGCTCTCTGTTGCAGTGGGCTGGAGGAGGAGGGTATCTCTTGAAAATAGCTGTTTGACTCTTAATGACCTTGTGAAGCTGCAGGCTTGGAGGCTAATAACATCCTCTTAACTCGCAGGCACGTGGGGGCTGCTGCTTATGGTGGCAGCTCCCTTGCCTGCTCCGACTTGGGTAACTATAACTGTGGCAAGTGCGAAATACCTGTAATGCGGGCTCTGGATGGCTGAGCTCTGGGGAGARGGGCCTGTTCTCAGCATTGACTCTGCATTTCTGCTGCTTCTGGCCTAGTGCATRTATTGAACACAGAGCTTGGAGTGTGATGGGGGAGGATTTGCTGCAGGGACTGCAGCCTCTGCGTGTTGAGCAGAGGCCACAGCAGTATCTCTATTCTGTTGTGGCCTCCTAATAGAAAAATAAAGTAGAAATGAGAGGCAGRGGAGGTTTAGCAAGGTTTTGTAACCTGCCCTTTGGCATCTTGGCTCCTGGCTCCAAACTGAATTCCCCTGACCCCTTGAGCAAATGTTACTGGATAGCTGTGCAAATGGGCATGGTTTAGCCCTTAAACCATGACAGCCCTCATAAAGGCTCCCCTTCAGAAGGTTTGCTAGCATGTTAAGTCTCAGTGGCAGCACAGCTGTGTACAGAACTTGTTCCCTGTACCTTGAATTGCTGCTTGCTTCTAGAACACAAGAATATTTTTCAATGTTCTTCTAGAAAGCAGCCTCCTACTTTCTGTTGCCTTTCTCTTGCTTTCCAGAAGCATTTTTCTTTTCTCCCCTGGTTTCAGCTATCAGATTCAGTGTCTCCTTGTATGCAGGGCCCTTGCTGTGAGCCCTGGGCCGCTGCTGCGATATCTGCAGCGGTCTAGGATGGCAGCTGATCCTGGTGGATCACCTTTCTMCTGTCACTGGGTTAAGGTCTTGTTCACCCCGCTGTGCTGCTAGTGTTGCAGCTTCTCTCTGCCTCTCCCTCACGCAGTGCTGGGACCRCTGAAGAAAAGGTGCCTGGAAAGCACGTTGCCTCTTGCTGTGGGAATCAGCTGTGTGGAGAGGTCTGGCACGAGGATGTGTAGAGCTTGTGATGATGAAGGGGTGAATGTTAGTCATAGTGTGGTATTAATTGTAGAAATTAAAGGCTTGAAGGGCTGCAGGAGGCTTCTCAAAAAATTTTGGGCTAGTGTTGCTGGTTCTAACRTGCATTTCCTTTCCCTCAGATACGATTTTTTGCCAAAACCTACACTTTGACACCATATAATGGAGCAGAAGCTCACGTACGTAGTTCAGCAACTTGATTTTAAGTCCTTTCTCGGGTAGCTCTTCCCAGTATCTGCTGGCTTGAGTAAGTAGCCTCCCCGTAGGGCTGAGGGGTGTGCGTTTCCTTCTAAACAGTGCACAGTGGTGAACAGTGGGGGACCAGCTTGATCAGGGCTGATTCAACAGGTGATACTTTGACCTCATTAGGTCCACATAAAATAATTTCAGAAACTGTTCCTTCYGTCTGTGCCAAGGGGAGTCTGTCAGCCGTGGGCATGCAGTTGTGCAGAAGGGAGATGGGAGTTCAGGGTGCTGGGCTGGGACTGAGCTGAGTCCTGCACCCAGCTGTGCTGCTCTTCCTAGGTGTGGTTGTTCAAACAGAAGCCTGAGTCCCTGGATGCACTTGTCAAGTACCACAGCTGCACCTCTGGACTAGGAAAGTGTTACGTGGAGCCCAGAAAGGTAAGTGGGAAAATGGATTCCTGCCAAGGAAGGGGGCTTGGCTAGGGCCCTGCTTTGTGCTTCCTTCATGGAAGGGGTGGTGCACAGGGTATGCTGCAGGGGATGTGGAAGCAAGGTGGATGCTGAGTGCTGAGCAGCAGTGGTGTGCGGGTTTATTCCAGATGTTTCTAGAGTAACTCCTGGCCACCAGCCTCTGGTTGACGTCTGCAAACTTCAAGGAAGAGACCAGGGGAGGCTTCCTGCAGAGGATGTGAAGCTTAGTGGACTGGATAGGAAGAGGGCATCAGTGCGAACAGGGTCACAGTAGTTAGGATGTAGAACAGATGGGAAAGCTCTGCTACTTGCTCTCCAGTATTAAAACTGGGAAGAATCTATGGATCTCTTTCCCTTGGAAGCRTATCTTCCCCAAGCAGCATATCTGGAATGCTAGGGATCGTAGGCCTGACTGTGCCAGTAGGGCTTTCCCAGACTGGAAGTGGGGGGAAAAAGCAAACTGCAGTGCTCAGCAGGCTGAGGGCTGTTTGTTCCTTAATTACATGGTTCTTTTGGGGTGCAGGGCTGTGAGGAATCAAGTGGTGTAGAGATGGTAGCAAAGAAGCAGCAATCAGTTACCTGCCAGTGACAGTGAACATGGCTGGATGCCCTCCGCTTCCTTGCTGGCTGCTATCAAAGAGGTCTCAGTACTGTTCTCTTTCTCTTTCAGATGGATGTTGATGAAGAAACTGCTGAAAAGTTTTATGAAAAGCTCTTGGAACTGGAGAAGCAGGCTCTAGAGAGATATGGTGATCTCTTAGATAAGTAAAGCCAGTCTCCGTGGGTACCAGGCTTGCATCAATGACACGGGCTTTCTTCATTCTGGTGCTGTTTGTGGTGCCTGCTGATCTGCAGGCATGYGACTTCAGAACTCCTCTTCCTTCTCTACAGAAGGTGAACAATTCCTGAAAATGGAAATGTGAAAACTGAAGAGAAATACATAGTCTTTCTGGTATGGGTTTTTTTTTCTGGAATAAAACTGGAGACCTACTGTGGGTAGAGACTGTCTTAAGACTGAGCTTTGTCTCACAAAGCTTGACTGAACAGTGTACAGCTCAGGAACAGCCTGAACGTGTGGTTTAAAAAACTGGCTTGGTGCAGGAATGGCAGCAGTCTAGGGTGTTGCTTCAACTCCTGGCTCCACTGGTCTTGCCACATGGTTTGGACACTACCTGTGGCTAWCTCTCAAGTATTTGAAGGCTTCATCTTCAGAAGAGCTGTTTTTTCCATTTCAGACRCGCTCAAAAAGACTGATCCTTCTTGAAAGTCAGGCTTTTTAAAGCATCTGAAGCAAAGCTCCTGGAGAGCTGGGTAGTCATATAATGGAAATATCTCCTTTGTCTCAACGGTGCCTTGAGAGATGCCTTGCTGCAGGAGAGGTGTGAGCTGGCCCTGGACGTGAGGCCATATATTCTAACCATGGCAGGCTGGAAGGACTGCTAAGCTGTGGATGATGTTAATCTGGTTTTGAATCTACTGTTTTCTTCATAGCAAGAAGGAGAGGTCACCCTGTTTTAGTTATTAATTTGTCCTTTTACTGTACCAAGTATTCTTCCTAAGGTTTATCTTGAGCTTCACGTACCTGGTGTACTTCAAATGCTGCTACAAATAAATAATTGGAACTGACTTGTGTCCGTGCTGCAATGGGATCTTTACTCAAAAGAACTGAATGTCTTYGGAGGGCTGGAAGAGAGGATGTGTTTTGTCTTCCTGCACCGTAATTCACAATAACAAAGTGTTGGGGCTGGGGTGCTGTTCTTTCTCCAACCACCCACTGGGGCTTTTCAAGACTTGAGTGTAATGTTGATGGTAGATGGTCTCTTGAAAGTCTTCTGAGCTCAGCAGCAGTCTGTGCAACTCTGTTCCTATTTGGCTGGTGTGTAATGTATGGTGTTTTATGCTCCTGCAAGTAAACAGGGGTGCCCAACAGAACAGTATGAAGGCCAGAAGAGTCCACCTTGAAGAGCCCTTGAGCTTGCCAACTGTGAAGCAGTAAAAGAGGAGTTTTTGCCTTCACTTTAGGCTTGAATACCTATGGAGTGCCTGTATTTGCCAGCCTTAAGCCCTAGGAAGGGGATGGTTCTGGCACTTGACTCTGCACAGACTTACAGATTAAGTATGACTTTAAGCTGGCTCCGGTTGCACTTGGGCTCTTCCCTGGGGCCTGGCAGGAGCCAATGTCCTCCTGGGAGGAAGGCTGTGCTCCTCAGCTCTGCAGTCACTCGGTCCCAACGCTGCTTCTCACTGCCACAGACTGGCGAGCAGGGCTCCCTGGGCACATGGGCTGTGGAGCAGTGACAGTTCTCAGYCCAGTGCACCCCGCTGCAAGCCCTGGGTGTCATCTTCTCATCTTCTGTGTCATCTTCTAGCTGGAGGCACCCAGCCTGTTTGGTCAATCCTCCTGGGAAAATGAAGTTCCTTTTAGTTCCTTGCTCTTAACTGCCCCATTTGCTTTTGAGCTGTGTGGAACAGTGTATGTTATTCAAAAGTTTGGTGTGGTGCTGTTGTCTCTCCTTGTGCCATGTGGCAGTCTGGGCCACTGGAGTCAGTGTAAATTAGTGGGAGCTAGGAGATGTTTATGCCAGGTTAATCCCGTGCTGTTCTGTACCTTCTCTCTGAGAGGCAGCTGCGAGCTGGCTCTGAGGCTGGATGCAGTGCAGAGCAATGCTGCAAACAGGCCTGATGCTGTAGCTGGGATAGTCCAGGGGCTCTTGCAAGTTTTGGGTTTTTTTTCTTCCTCTCAAGTATGTATGTGTGGGCTAAGCACAGGTATGTGCTCTGTTAGGAGTTATGCCTGATGAGTAGAGGCAAGTTCCTTTTGCCTGTGGAGCATGCAGTGGTTGGAGAGAGGAGAGCATGGCAGCTAATACCAATCTTCCGGTTATTCATGACTCTGGCATCACGTAGAGCTAGGAACAGGTTCCCTAATTCATCTTTAAAGCACTTTGTAAGCCTCCCCTGGGGATTTGGGGGTAAGGGTAGAGGAGTGTGTTTGTATCTGTCACGTGTGAGCTCAGCCTGGTGCCTGGTTTGTTCATCTCTTTCGTTGCCACGAAGGTGCCTGGGCACTGTGAGGTTTGCTGCATTCTGTGAAACACAAGTGTGGGATCTAGGAGTTGTGGCACCTCTGGGATGTGGTTGGCGTTAGGAGAACTYGACTTTCCAAGCTCCATTTGGTTCATGTTTGCTTGTTATCATGTGTTGAGTTTCCTGTGGCACCTCCTTCAATTCTAAGCTTACCAGGAAACAGCAAATCTGAGAAATGCTGGTGTGAAGGGCCCATGGAGGCCTCCAGTTCAGCCTCCTTTTCACACCAAGTTGAATGAGGAAGGAGTAATGGGAGCTAAGCCAATCTAAGCCTTACAGAGATGGAGAGATAGGAAGATCTTGTGGTTTCCTGTGAGCTCAGTRCTGTGTGAAGCCTGGAGATGCATGATAGGTTCCTCAGCTTGAAATGCAGGCTGCCCAACAAGCATAATCTGGCAGGCCGAGCTGTTTGTTGTTCTCAGTGACCTTTGCTCAGAGAGCTGCTGCCCCGAAGGAAGGCTCGGAGCACGTGGAGTAACGTGTGTTGCTAGAGGAGAAAGGGCTGGGCTGTCCTAATTCCACTCCTGTGCCTACTGTGCTAGGAGTAGTCCGTATGTCCTGGGCTGCCTGGTGTCAGCAGGCAGGTGGAGAGCAACAGGGTGGYAGGAGAGGTCGTGCAGAGCATGTGTGCCAAGATCAGGCAGAGCTGGAGGTTACTGAGTTCACACACCTCCCACCAGTGGCTGCTGGGCCTCACGAGGTGTCTGCAGGCTGTAGGTCTGCTGCTGAGCTCCTATTGCCATGCATGGCGTGGTCTGAGGAGGGTCCATGGAGCTGGGAGCACTTCTGGACTCGCTGCAGGCTCTGCCCAGCTGGGTTTCTCTTGGAGACTATTTGCAACTCTTCTGGCTCAGAAACCCAACCAGGTTTGCCTCCAGGAGACATACATGGAAGGCCTATGACCTTCATGTCCCACACATGGCCTTCAAAGCCTCAGGGGGACCGCACACAGCGGTAGCTCTATGTAAAGCAGTTGCTCTTTTCTAGGCCCTCAGAAACTGCAGAGACCATCCAAGCTGTCTACAGGCCCTAAGCAGTGAAAACGTGTGCATTGCTTAGGTGCTTCGTGGTGACYGGGCTGGAATCCTGAGAGTCTGAATTTTGTACCAGGACCTTCCCAGCGTGGTTTGTTCCCTGCTCTCAGTGCTGTAGTGATTGCAGCCCATAGTGATTGTGTCTCCTGATTTGGTCCCCTGCCATGAAAACAGCCCCAGTGCAGGACAAGGTGCTCTGTGCCTGAGCTGGGGTGGTGCAGGCAGGTTACAAACACCAAGAAGTGACACAGATGAGGAACCTGTGTCCAGCAGTTGTCAGGTAGTGCTGAAATCAGAGTTTCCTGTTTGTAACTTTTAGATAAAGAGCTTTTGAGAGCATGAGAACTTGGAAAGGTCACCATGCAGTGTTCTGTGCAACTGGGCTTTGGGATCTGCCCTCGTCAATAACCACAGTCACTCCTGGGGCATCAGTTTCCTGTYGTAATGGGCCAAGGGGCTGCCTTGCTCCCGATACGGTTGGGATTCACCATCATTTACGGCTCAGCTGGCTAAAACTATGTAGGGCATTCACAGGAGCAGAATGTAGAAACTGCAGCCTGACGTGGGGCCAAGGGAGGAGGTGGTGGCAGTGGCTTATTGTGTGTCTGGCTGTGTTGAAATCCRCTGTGTGAGGCTTGTTTTGCTGCTCCAGAAAGTGAATTGGGAGGCAAAGTGATCTAAGGAAACAGTAAGGACCGGAGTGTGTCCCTGTGGACATCAGAGAACAAAGTTCTTGGGAAACTTGGAATCCAAAAGCAAGGATCAAGGAGGTACCAAAGGAGTAGTAAAATCTTCATTTAACTTGTTAATAGATGATCTTGAATAAAATGAAAGCTTTATAATTAACATTTTTGGCAGCTATGTTTACCGAGCGGAACCCGATAGAACCCTTCTCAGGGATGGTGCATCAAAAGATTTGTGCCAAACCATCCCATTAGTAAAAGAGATTACAGGGCTGACAGGTGAATGACCTGGGCTTGGATGATCCTCATCCTGAGGCAACGTAGCTGAACTGATAACTGTGCATTTATTTTCTCCCTTGAAGCAGCCTCAAGCAAGCCAACCCAAGGAGGTGGTTTGATATGGAGCCTCTGGCACCATGGCATGGAGACCACGACATGCCTGCCCACAGCTTGTGCTCTCCTGAGATCCAGCTCTCAGATTGGGCAATGCTGCAGTGACTTATCATGGCCCACACCTCCGGGGAGTGAGTGCAAGGTGGGTGAGTGCTATCTCACATCCTCACCGTGTGATTAGGTTGTGGTGAGCCAGCAAAAGCCAACCTGCTGAGATGCGGTTATTTCCAAGCAGCTGGGCACGGAGCTTGCACCGTTCCTGCAATCTGGAAGCTTGCTCAGCAACATGTGCTGCAAGGCTCCAGGCACTAGTGATTTGGATTTAAAATGCAGTAACGCTGCTCGGTGGCAGCATAACTTTATCATGACCTTAGATCCTCAAAGCACCCGGCCATGCTCTGCCCTGGAGGAGCCCGACTGTTGGTGGCAGCTACAGCTCTGGAGAGCTGCCTCATTTCCCTGCCTCAAAGTCCCTGGATGCCTTTCAGCAAGTCATGGCTTTTCTTCCTGGGGCAGTTTTGGGGTTGACTAAGGCTTTTTCTGCTCTGTCCAGCAGTTGTCCAGCAAACTCCTGGTAGGCCTCCTTGTCTGGAGTAGGGTGTGTTGACCCCTGGGTCCAGGCTGTGGAGATGGGGAGATGGAGCATGTGGAGAGCCCTTGACTCCATGCAACTGCAAAGGTGTTGAGACCAGCTGTGAGAATGGCTCCAACCCTGGGCTAGCTGCAGGTAGCAGGAGAGACGGAGGTCAACGAATTTTGGGAGAGAGTGAGGCTGGGGTGCATGTGTTGCTTGCCAGAAGAGAACACCAGAGCTAGGGGCTGAGAAGTCTGACTGGGGCAATTGGCAGTTTGGACATTTCTCTGTAGCTGGGCTGTAAGTCCAGCCTTGGTTTAGCATTGACTCACTGAGTGTTGATGACTGAATGTTGATGATGACTGATGATGATGATGACTGATGACTGAGTGTTGGTGATGAAGGTTTTTTTTTTTTATCCTGCCTCCCTGTCTAACGAGGACTAGCACCAGCACTAATAAGTCCCCTCTCTTTTCCCTGCTCCTGTGAGCCCTACAGAGCCGATCCTTCTCCTTGGACTCTCTGCCCTGTCTAGTCATGACTCTTCTGGATGGGGCGGTCATATGCGTTGAGCTTGTGCTTCTTGGCTAGGATAAGAAGAGGCCAAAGCCATGCTGGCTGCTCTGTTAAGGGATGGCTGAGGTCGTGGTAGACTCAATTTTGACTTTGCCAAAGCCCAGCCCTTGGCTCGCGAGCCTCTCTGGAGCAAAGACCTGGCAGGCAGCTCCAGACGGATGCCAGAGCTGCCTCCCACGTGCACAGGGAAGTCTGCCCAGGTCCCTTCAGCAGCAATGACTGCAGCAGGGCCCAGTGCTCCTTCTTGAGGTGKTCTGTGTCCCTGACCTGGCTCTCCATGAGAACAGGGCTGTCAGGGGGCAGGCCAGGCCATGGCTCCCATGGGAGATGTCCTTCCTCTGCGTGGACGTTCATTTGCTGACCACACATCACCAAGCACTTCTGAGCTGCCTATAGATATCACCTCTCTTTAAACACATGTAAGCCCCAGAGCTTACAGCCCCCAGTGGGGCTGGTGGAGGGAGCTTGGGCTGGACTGGCCTTTTACTTCACTGGAAATGACGGGTAGGTGGTGCGTTCCCACACAGCTCTTGCTGTGTGAGTTTGTCTCTGCTTCCCACACGACTGAGAATGAGAGCTCTTGCAGCAGCAATATGTCCCCAGATGGCCTCCAAGTCTCCATCCTGGACATGATTTGGAAGCCAATTGCCCTTTGCCTTTCAGTCAGCAATCCCTGCTTTGTCTCATCATCCAAGTGAAACAGTTTCACTCATCTTACCTGCAACTTCCTAATGTTTGRGTTGGTGTTTTTCGGTTGGTTGATGGATTCATTGATCTTGATCTCCCACCATAAGGGTTGAGCAGACATAATCACCCCTGTGTTCCTCATACAACCTTCTGGGACCTTCTGGCTGCACTGGGACACAGCAAGAGAGCCCTGTAGAGAAGATCCTAAACAGGACAGAGCACTCGCCATCCAGCTGTCTCATTCCCCAGGTAGGAGACAACGTGACCTGGGGTAACAGGGTGTGTTGTTGTCTGCAGTGTTGTTTGGAACAGTCTGCAGAGCAGTGYAATTGGCACAGATAGAGCAGGGAAAGGTGAGGACGTGGTTGGGATGAAACAGAAGGTGGCGAGATGGCCCTGGGGCCTAGCACTGCTTGGTGACTGCTGGGATAGTCAGGAGGCCACGGAGTTCAGAATTTGAATATYCCATGCTGGGTGTTTGACTGAGGCCATTTCTGTCCCTGGGTGCCGTGCTGGGGGGTCCCATGCCTCCCTGCCCGGGGAGGTGCAGTGGTGGAGAGACCTGTCCCAGCACCCTGGCTGCCCCTGGGCCGGCCCCGGCCCTGGATGCCGCGTGGGGCTGCGCGTGGGGCTGCCGCTTGCTGACACTGCTGCCGTGCCAAGCCCCACAATTACCTGCAAGCTGCTGACACTCATCCTGACCCAGATCCCTGCCAGGGAGCCCCAACGTGTCTTTATCAGCTCTCTCAAGTTGCATTTCCTCTTGACCTTTTCCTGCCTTTATGGGGCTCAGTAGCAACACAGTCCCAGCGCCAGAAAGGTCTGTTTTGAGAGGAGCACTCAGCAGAGCAGCCCTGCAGCCATGGCCAGGGAGCAGGCACACCGGTGGGGCTGCTTTCTTGTCTGTAGGCGAGATGGGAGTTGAACCATGTTGCTCTGGACAGGCCCTTATGGAGCCTTCCCTTGCTGTGTTTACCAGTGTTGCCCAGCACAGACCACCAGCAGCTGCTGTGGAGGGCAGGGCTCTGCCCATGTTCCCCTTCATGCCCCAAGTCTCTGGCCCCTAAAGTTCTCCAGTTACCTCCAAAGAGAGCAGAGCAGGGCATTATCGGGGGCTGAGTGGCGAAGCAGCTGGGAGATCCAGGTTATTCACCCAGAGCCCCAAGGATTCAGGCCAAGCACAGCTGTAGAGCCTTGCTCTTGCTTCAGTTGGAATTTTCCCAAAAAAATCTAGTGGGAATTTTCTGTGAGGGAGATGAAAACAGCCAGGGTCACTTCCTCACCTCGCATGTCCATGGGCCAGCACCACGGCCCCCAGAAGCTGTTGCCTCAAGTCTCCTGAGCCCCTGTTTCTCCTATGGGCCTGTGCTGCTACAAACCCCCTGATTTTGCGTTTTCAGCCATCTTCAGAGGTGCCGTTCTTGTGGCTGGGCCCGGTTTTGGCACTGGCGTTTCTGGGAGCGAGGAGCCGTGTCCGGCCACGAGCTCGTCGAGYGCTGGCTGGAGCTCTGCCCTCGCAGCCCACGACCCGAGCGCCGTGGCTGCCCGCGTGCTGGGCTTGGAGCAGCCCGAGGGCTGCGGGTGTAGCGCAAACGCTTGTCGAGGCGTTGGCACACGTGGGTGTTAGCCGGGTGGCCTGCGAGCGCGGGGACGTCGGCGCAGCCCCGTGACACGGCCGGGACCCGTCCTGCCGCTGCGAGGCGCGTGCCCGAGCGGATTTGTGTTCTGCAAGGCGGCGAGGTGGGCCCCTTCCTGGTGACTTAGCGGTGCTAATTGCAGCGTGCCGTGGGGACGGAGGCGGGCGGCGAGGCAGGGACACACAGCGGCGCGTTGAGCCGGCCACGAGGCCGGGAACGCCAGCACRTGGGAATGCCCGGAGCTTCTCGGCCAAATAATTTCCGCTTGGGACAGGGACTTGCCAGGCCGGCTGCCGGCTGAGCGGGGATGATCAGGAGACCATGAATCTTCGTAGAACCTGATTATCTGCTGGGACTTGTGTGAGGTCCTGCTTTTTTTCTCACTGCAGTGATTTGCCCCCAGTTCTGTGGTCCGCCCCTGTGCTGCTCGCTGAGGTACAAGCTAATGCACGTGGCACAGGATGGCTCTCCRGGACCCCAGGAGAAAAGCTCTTTTAAAACCTATCTTCTGTTGTGGGCTGGACAGCTCACCTTGGTCTGCCCAGAGGAGAYGAAACCCAGATTTGATGTGGTTGTGCCTCCTGCAGGTCTAACAACCTCAAAAAGCCCCAGGCTTTCCGGGACATGTGCGTATTTGCCCAGGTCTCATTCGGCTCACAGACGTAAACACAAGTGTCAGTGCTGAAGTCAGTAGGGAAACCTCTTAAATTGCTGTTCCCCTCCAATTTGCATCACGAGCTTTCCTGCCTAGTCATGCTCCAGGGTGAGATGGATTTCCTCCTTCAGCAGCTGGAGCCAGGGGAGGACATTCCACACRTGGGCCTCTGCAGCAAGGCTGCGTGGTCCCACACAGGCACAGGAACTCATGCACATCAGTGCTTATCCCTCACTAGCCACATGGCTTCTGGCCATCCTGCCCTCATGCACAAGGGTCTGCCAGGGCCTGCTGTGAGCTCTTGCCATCTAAGCATGTCCTGTCCCCAGGAGAGGAGCAGCCGTTGGGCCCACCTCCCATCTTGGACATGGATCCTCTGGAGGTCCCTTCCAACCTTAAGCATTCTATGACTCTATGACCTCCCGGCTGGCTCTTGGTGGCCACAGAGGTGTTGCCTGCACAAGCKCAGGTGGCTGCTGGCAGCAGGTGCTGAGCAGTGGAGCCCAAGGCCATGACAGCACAAACMACAGCCGTGTGTCTGCACGCTCCTTGGCATGAACCATGCTGTTCCACAGGGCCCTGCACGATCGATGATACCATCGGCTCCACCAATTTGGGTCCCTCCCAACAGGATGTGATGCTGGGAAGGGCGGCCACTCGGGCCAGGAATGCGCTAGGATCAGCGGTGGCCTCAACTCGTGTTGCTCACCTCTGGAGCAGGCAGCATGTGCCACCAGGAATGCTAGGAAGCTCTCCTGTGGCCCTCGGTTACCTGGGACTGCGCAGGCGTGTGTCACGGGGTGCTGGGTGACCCTATGGTCAGGTCACAGCGAGGTGGCACTGCAGGGGAAAGGCTGTGTGTGTCTGTGCGTGTTGCTGTGTGTCTCTGCGTGTTCCTGTGTGTGTTCTGTGTGCCTGCGCGTGTTCTGTGTGTCTGTGCGTGTTCCTGTGTGTGTTCTGTGTGTCTGCGCGTGTTCTGTGTGTCTGTGCGTGTTCCTGTGCGTGTTCTGTGTGCCTGCGTGTGTTCTGTGTGCCTGCGCGTGTTCTGTGTGTCTGTGCGTGTTCCTGTGCGTGTTCTGTGTGCCTGCGTGTGTTCTGTGTGCCAAGGGCTCTGCAGGGCCTCGGGCGGCGAGGCGGGAGCGTGTCCGTGCCACAGGGTGGAGCTGCACGCTCGCTGTGCGCGCTGCGCGGACGCCTCCACAAGGGCCACCCAGAGGCTAAAGGAAAGCCAAGGAGCCCGCCTAAAGCCAAAGCGAATGAGACCCTAGATCAGCCTCAGCCCCAGCTTTATGCCGACTGCCCGACCATCGTGTCCCTGATTTGATCCAAACCGCAGAGGTCCAAAACTTGCAGTCTCCAGGCTGCTGATGCCTTGTGGGAGGTGCTGCCAGTTTGGGGCTCACACTGGGACATGGGAGCTGCCCTAGGGACATGGTCCTGTTGGGAGGAAGGGAGGGGATGCCACTGATGCCACCCTGGTTCCAGGTACAGAGAGGCCTTTGGGCTGTCCTGGTTCTCTTAGATTCCCTTTGCAGCAGATCTGCTGAGGTGGTGTTTGCAGGACACCCTTTACCTGTTTCTTTGGGCTGGTTGTGCAGAGCAGGGCCAGGGATGGAGGCTCCAAGGTCTCCTGCTCAGCCTGCGGTTTGGAGCCGGACCAGGAGAGCAGTGGAGAAGCCCCAGAGCTGACTTTTCTCACGCCACCATCCTGCCCTGGCTGGGATTTGTCTTGGAGGAAGGTTCAGACTGCAGAGATGACCACAGGGAGCCACTGCCTTGCACTGTCTCCTCTTGCCCCTCAAAGAACAGGCTTAAGCTTGTCTTTAACCCAAACTAAATACCACCGGAACGATTCTTCTTCCTCTCATGAAGAAAAGAAAGGGGAAACAAATATGTTAATATACACAATCCTTCTTTTCATTTTAAAATGCTATAACTGATTCATTTTCCTTCCTTCCTTGGCCTTCTTAAGGAAACCTTGAGAAAAAAAGCTCAAAAAATGGAAGGGGCTCTTGACCATGGGGCCTATCGGGCTTTTGTTGTTTCTGAGCTGTTCTTGGAGGTAGTAACTCTTGGAAAATCTCTTTTTCAGTCCTTCTGCCATCATTTGGTTTCCAGGAGGTGGAGCTTTAAAAAGAGCGCAAAACAAAGTCACGATGCTCCGTAAGACCCAAGCGCCGCTTGACCTTGGTCCAGCTTTGTGCTGGATACATGGACGCGGCTGGGCCCGCGGGGGAACCGGCTGCTCCTACAGGCGCTGTTTTGCGCCGGGTCGGCAGCTGCCTGCGAGACAGCAGTTGCTATAAAGACTGCGGGTAAACGGCCCGTGGGAGCCCCACGGGGCAGGGCTTGTTCCACGGGGTGCCGCAGGGCTCAGGGTCCCTTGGGGCCCCCTTTGCTCGGGCGCTCCCCGCCGCTCGGGGCTGCTGGTCCCCACAAGGCAGGGCTGCGGCTCCCGGCCCCGCTCATGGCGCGCGCGGCGGCCCCACGG
>NW_020455577.1:1385980-1473315 GCF_003342845.1 Nothoprocta perdicaria
GCACCGCCGGCACCGCCGGCACCGCCGGCACCCCCGGCACCGCCGGCACCACGGCCGAGCCGCTGCAGGACGAGGCGGACAACCAGGAGAACGTCCTCTCGCAGGTGCTGCTGCGCCACGCGGGTGCGCGGGGACCATGCGAGTGCACGGGGGGCGATGCAGGGTGCACGGGGGGCGATGCAGGGTGCGCTCTGGGCGATACTGGGTGCGCTCTGGGCGATACTGGGTGCACTCCGGGCAATGCTGGGTGTGCTCCAGGCGATGCTGGGAGCACTCTGGGCGATGCTGGGAGCACTCTGGGTGATGCTGGGTGCGCTCCGGGCGGTATTGGATGCACTCCGGGCAATGCTGGGTGCTCTCCAGGCGATGCTTGGTGCTCTCCGGGCAATGCTGGGTGCTCTCCGGGCCATGCTGGGTGCGCTCTGGGTGATACTGAATGCACTCCAGGCGATGCTGGGTGCTCTCCAGGCGATGCTGCGCGCACCCCAGATACTGCATGGGGATGGGTGCCGCTGCACAGGGTGCTGTTACCCCTGGCACTGCCCCAGCGGGTGCACGTCCTCGTGCAGCCTCTGCATGTGCAGCGGGGCAGGGTCCCGGCTCCTGCCCTGTCCCTGGGATGCTCTGGCGGTTCCTGTTAGATTTGGCCGTGGAGCTGAGCGCTGTTATCTGCCCTCGGGCAGCATGGAGACTATTGGGAACACACTGCCCGAGTTAGTTCTGAGCCGGGGCTCTCACCAGCGCTTTCTGCAGATCTCCGTAAAGGAAATTCCTGGCATTGTAGGGAGCTGCTCTGGAGCGCTGTTTCCCCGCCAGCTTGCACTGCTTCTGGGTTGCTTTGAGTCACCCCTCCCGTGCAGCCCAGCCCCTTTGCCTCTGAAAGGAAACCTTGCTCAGCTCACCTAGCAGGTGACTTCAACTGTGGTCCCTCTTCTTTGGAAGGGCCTGGAGTGTTGCAAGACAGCAGGGTGGGGTGGTTCAGCCTGCCTTGTTTATGCAAAGCAAGTGGGGCGGGGAGAAAACTGATGGCAGAAGCTTGTTTTATTCACGTGCAGGTGGGGATGGCCAAGCTGGGCACTCTAGAAAGCCTCGTGGTTGGCAGAGCCTGGTGATATCTGCCAGATCCAAGGCCCTCGCTAACCTGCTGCTGCCCGTGTGTGTGTGCTCAGCTCCTAGGAGACTATGACAAGGTGAAGGCTGTGTCCGAGGGCGCCGACTGCCGCTGCAAGTGCCTGGTGCGGCCCCTGGGACGCGGCGCCTGCCAGAGGATCAACGAGGGCTCCTTCCGGGCGGAGGATTTTTACACGGTGGAGACCATCACGTCGGGCCCCAGCTGCAAGTGCGCCTGCGTGGCCCCGCCGTCGGCGCTCAACCCTTGCGAGGGCGACTTCAGGCTGAAGAAGCTGCGGGAGGCTGAGAGCAGCGACCTCAAGGTGCGTGCGCTGCTCGCAGCCCGCTCGCTTGGGGCTGCTCGAGAGGCAGCCCCGCACGGGACAAGGGTCTTTTCCAATACCAGAATCCATGCACATGTGCAAAAAGCTCTGCCCAAACTGGGAAAATTGCTGCCACCAGCTGGCAAGCGTCAAAATACTCACAGGAGGGCGGACAGCGCCGGTCTCCGCAAGCCGGAGGGCAAGGCTGTTGGGTTGGCCTCTGAGACGGCTCCTGTGCCCAGGTTCTTTAAAAAAAGAAAACTTTAAAATGTTTTCTTTTAACCTTAAAGATTCTGTATTGCTCTTATACTTGGGTGGCTTATGTAAAAGCCAAGTGCAGGCGAAGGGGTCGAGGTAAGGAGAGCCTCGCTGCTTCCCAGCGCGTGGGGTGATGGCTGGTGGTGGTGGTGCCTGCAYGAACACGGCGCATATCCCTGTGGGGACTGCTGGTCCTGCCCAGTGGGATGTCAGACATCACCCCTCGTGCTGGGGGTGCTCCCTCATCACTGCAGGGATCTGTTTTTCCTGAGTAACTTGGAGCATGAAGGTGTTTGGTCTTGCTGAGTGCACCCCGCTAGCAGTTTGGTATCCAGGCTCCCCTGTGGCTGAGGATCTGATGGGCAGATCAAAACTTTGGGGCAGGAGAAATCGTGGTCTGGAGTCCCTCGCTGCTCCTGTGTCCGTGGGAGATGCCAGAACATCTAGCTTGGACCTGGGCGAGTTGCTGAGAGCTGTGGCTGGGAAGGACGCCCAGCCGGGCAACGGAGCCACGTAAAACGTGTCCTGTGCGGAGGCCGTCGGAGCTCCTGCGCGTCCCCACGGGCTGCCTCCGAGAGCCGCGCAGCCTCCAGGAGGAGCACGGCCTGYGCGGCCAGCTCCGGGCTTGGCTCCGGCCGCCCGCTCCTCCCGGGCATTGCTCGCAGCCAGCTGCTGCGGTGTGAACGCTTGTCCTCTAGGAACTGGCCCGCTCTGCCGAGCTCGTTTTGCAAGGAGCCACATCCAAGAGATTTCACAAGGTTTATCCAAATATATACACGTGGGGCTTTTCTTTGCTGTACCGAGTCAAACCGCGGGAGCTGTGAAAACAGGCCTGCGTTCTCACGGAGCGTTAAGCCCGTCCTGGGGTCAGACAGACCGGTCTAAGCGCTGACCTGTCTAAGGAGAAGCCAAGAGGCACAAGAGCACCCCATCAATCACCCATAAGAAGCAGCTCCCACATCCATCAGTGGATGGACCAGGCAACCCAAGCGGTTTTACCCTCTTGGCTGCTCTAGCATCGTGGTTGCATCTTCCAGGAGGGACTTGGAACCTTCTGTAGCAGCTGGGGAGCAGTTAAGGGTTGTGCCTTATGTGTGCAGACTACTGCAAGCCAAACTGCGTGGATGAAGGGCATGGGATTAGTGGGTGCCTGCATCAGTGTGATGTTTCGGGAGGGTGCAGGCGTGGGGAAGCCAGGTCGTGCGTGTCTGTTGTTGCTGTAGTGCCAGTTTGTGGCTCCGCAGGGTGGCCTGGACTTCGGTGTCTTTGCAACGAGCGTGTGTTGAGGGTGCTCTGGAAGGTGCCCGATGGAGCCCGCAGCCTCCGCGCGCTGGAGGCCGTCCAGCCCGGAGGGAGACGCGTCTCTAGTCTGGCAGGTTGCGTGCGCTGCATCGCTCGTCTCGGGCCGCTTCCCAGCGGAAAGTAGATGTGCAGCCATAAAACAATCCTCGTCTCTTAACRCTGCCATGTTATTTGGCACGGAAAGCTTTCCTCTGCTGTCAGCTCCGCGGGGAGAGAGCCGAGGCYGAGGTGGAAACTCCAGTGTGCTGCCAGGAGCATTGCTGCCGTGTTCCCGGAGCACTGTGGAGCGGTGCTGTCTTACAGCAATGCCTCTGTATTGGGATATGATTGTTTGCTCCTCTCTTTGCAGCTCTCCTCCATCATGGAGATGCTGGAAAGCGCCTTTTAYGGCTTGGACCTGCTGAAGCTGCACTCGGTCACGACGAAGCTGGTGGGCCGGGTGGAGAAGCTCGAGGAGGTAAGACCGGCCCTGCTCCTTGTCACTTGTTGCCTCCAGTGAGATCTACCTAACRTCAAGTTCTTGGGACCTTCGGTGCATTTGGGGCCTTAATCCTTGTGGGAGAGGCATTAAGTGATCACAGTTCAGTTTTGCCACTTGGTTAGCATCATTGCACAGTGCATGATGGTGCATCACCCGAAAAGGCTGTTTGGGAGCAGTTTCAAGTGCACAAAGCTGGGTTAGGTGCCTCGGGTTAGGTCCCCTGTCCGACTTCTGGTGTGTTTGAGGACAATGACCTGCAGGCCGGGACAAAACTGAGGCAGATGCTGCAGGGCAGACGCAGAGGTGAGACCTGCGAGCCTCTGAGGGAGCGGAGGGAGCCTTGGCTGCAGGCTGGTGGCCGTGTCCCAGCAGAGACCTCCTCAAGCGCTGTCCAAGAGCGGATGCAGAGGCTTTCTGGGCAAACAGCGCAAATCGCATCGTCAGCCCCCTTGTTTTTCCCTTGAGACAGCTCTGTGGGCCAAACCATCAATGCACAAAGAGCTCTTAAAGAACTGTGAGAAAAGGCTTTCTGTGGAAGCCGCTRCTTGGTTTTTGTGTTGTTTTGAAGACATTCTCTCTGTCTTTGTTGGACGTAAACTAAATGAAAGGAACTGAACTCAACTGTCCAAACTRAAGTGAAGCCACTTCAGAACCCCCTAGCCGAGAGCAATTGCAGCCACCAGCTGTGGGTGGATATGTAGTTGGTGGAACAGTCCTATAGTTGTCAGCACGAGCTGAAACCTCACGTGCAACAGTGTGCAGCAAGGATGCGGCAGCCGCAGGGGAGCAGGGAGCCGGCATCACCCAGCAGAGCACCAGGGCTCCAGCCCATCCTGCCGCGGCTGTTCTTGGTCCATCCCTGCCCCCATGGTCCATCCTTGCCCYGACGGAGCAGAGTTTGGCTCCATCACCTCTGGTCTGTGCTCACCAGGCCTCCAAGGAGGCCAGGGTCCTTAATGGACAAGTTACATCTTGGCTTCTTCTAAAAAGAGCTAAATCCTCAACGCAGCTAAATGCATGGATAAAATGCCTTCAATTCCTTGGAACAGATGGCCAGTGGGCTCATTTTTACTTCCTTGCACTTTAATATTCCTTTGGCTGATGCAGCGTATGCTTTGCAGTTTGTTACATTGCATTCAGCTCTGCAGCAGCAGGCTGCTGGGTTAAATACTGGAGCTTTCCCCCTYGCTCCGTAGGTGGGACAGCGATTCCACATTCCTGCTGGTGCAGAGCAGTCCCGTCCGGCCGCAGCCCAGAGCCAAGGAGCAATGCTTTGTAAAGCCAAAGTTCCACTTGCGGAGTGTTTTGGGAAGGCAGGGAATGCTCCATGCCAGGGGTCAGGAAAGAGACAGCCGAGAGCCATGCACCTGGTGCGAGGGTCCCGCCTTTCCAAGGGTGGCAATTCCCCCAAAAGSGGTTTTGATGTCTAAAAATAATAAAGCACCAGTGTTTTTGTTCGCAATCCCTCCCTGCTCCTGTACTTTGACTTATTCTGCAGCTTAGTTCCTTGGGCTTGGTGCTGAGAATTGGGTAGTTTGGGATTTGCAGAGAATTGGGTGATCTGGGGACCTGAGCAGCGTGTTGTCACATCCCAACGGGTCAGACTAGAGCCATTCAACTAGTCACAGTGCGAGTTCCTCCCAATGGCCGAGTCAAAGGTTAAGCTAAGCTAAGTTGGGACAAAGGTAAGTCCTAGGACTTTGTATAATGACGAATGACGCAGTTGCTCACACACGTCTTGTGTGTGCAGGGATCGCTGTGCCCTTCTTGGTGCCRTAGTGGTCCTGCCTGCCAGCCTGGTTTGCATGGAGATTTCAGCAAAGAGCAGACCCGATGGCACGTGTCTGTGGGGGGACATGGTGGTGGCTTTGCAATGCTACTGATGGCAGGGAAGAGGGGACAGGAGAGGCCTGGCTTAGTGAGAGCTCCCCCCGTGCTGCGGATGAGCTGKTTTGGGGCCTGGTGCAAGGACAGCTGAGGCTGGTGCTGCTGCAGGGCAGGGGTCTGCAGCAGCTGCTCCCCGCGCCGCAGGCCACCGCTTTGGGGACAGAGTTGTGTCCCGGGGCAGGTGCTGCACGCGAGTGGCAGGAACAGGAGGCCGCGCTGCTGATGGGAGGATGTCCAAGCTGCTTCTGCCACCGTAGGTCTCCCAGGACAGTGGTGTGGGGGTAGGGTCTTAAATGAGCTCTGGATGGCGTTTTTGTAGAAAGGTGGTGAGTTGTTCCCGGTGTAATAAGGAATTTTGCACAAACGATGTCAGTGAAGGGAAGGAGCTACAGGGTTTTCCAGCCAGGCAGCCAGGCTGAGCCAGAGCCACGCGCTGCTCTAGGCTTGAGCTGAGCTCGCAGCTGTTGCTTCAGCTGGTAATCTGAGGTCACACATGAAGGCTGTGGAGGATTTGGGGAAGAATTAATGGCAGCACGGTTTCAAAATGAAGCACCAGGAGGAACTGCCTCCAGTTTCTGTGCAAAAATGCTTTGATTGATGTGCCATCTACTCAAAGCAGCTGCCGTCTGAGGGAGGAAAGATCCAGAAGTTATGGCCAGAGACCAGAGCAAGCCCTGGATGCAAGGTACACCCCGAGCTGCGGCATCGGCAAGGGCGCAGGAATGTTCCTGCCCAGTGAGGTGCAACGAGCCACAGCTGTCCCCTGGCCGGGGACACCGGCTCCGCTGCGCTCCCCAGCTTCTCCTTCTCTCCATGCATGGCGGAGAGGAGCTGTTCCTGAACACGGAGTGTGCTCAGGTGCCACCCTTCAAACACAAGCAGTGCACGCTCTGGTGCTGGGTTTTGCTAAGCGAGCACACGAGCCTGGTGTGCCTGGCCAGGGCTGCCAAGGCCCTGTGAGTGCTGCTGCGTCTGGATCTCACAGGAAGCTGGAAAATCATGGGCTTCTCTTTCTCCAAACCAGCTGAGTGCGCTGATGGCCTCAAGAAGTTGCCTCTGGGGTCAGGCAGGCAGAGCTGACACCACCGCAGCCGACTGGGACAGGTCCCCGYGGGAGAAGTGGGATTCATAAATGGGATTGGTCAGCCTTCATTTCATGGGAGAGGAGCTGAAGTTACTGAGATGCTTGGATAAGGCCACATTAACCCACTGGCAAAGGAGGCCAGGCTGAGACTTGAGATGTTTTGGCTTGTTATGTCCTCTTCCTTTTATGAGCTGTTAAGCAAGGCTTAAGGGCAGTTTTAGGAGGCTTGAGGCCCCTTCTTAGGACAAAGGCACAGGGAAGTCTGCTGGCACAAACATCTTCAGCCTCCCAGCTTCCAGTAGTACCTAGGAGAGATGAACAGGGCCCTAAGCTATAGCGGTGGGGACATGAGTGGGATGTGGAAGACGGTCTGCACGTTCTCCATTGCCCTCAGCCTGGAGCGTTATGTTTCCCCGAGAGGTCGAGCGTGTTTCTGCAGGATCAGCCCCTGCGTGTCGCGCTGCTCGGGGACCACAGGGCAGCGGCTGCTCTGTGAGCTGCGCCAACGCTGCAGAGCTGGCAGTGCTCCCTGCTGCCCCGGGCACCGTGTCGACCCCRTGCACGGGCCCCTGCCCCATGAGGCCCCGTGGCAGAGGGGAGCTGGAGATCTGCRCCCCGGGGAGGTGGATTTGGGTCCCTGCGAGGCCAGCGTAGATGTTGGGTCTGTGCAGGAGCAGGGTCCCRGCTCCCAAGGGACAGGCAGAGATGGGCTCTGTTGTGGGTGCTGGGGAGCACCCCCAGCTCTGGCTGCACRGGGGAAGCTGCCCCAAAACTGCCTTTCTTTGGCTCTTCTAGAGCATGTCCAGGAACGTCACGGAGCGGAGCCATCGCGCGGGAGCAGGCGGGCAGGAGCATCTGCAGGAGCCGCACGGCCGGGACAGGGAGAACTGCTCCAGCCTCCTCACCAACAGCCTGGCTGACATCGAGGGCTCGCTGCAGCGGGATGCGGAGGCTGCCTATGTGCACACGGAGGTACACGGCAAACCGCAGAGCTCCCCGTCCCCATGGAGCATCCCAGCGGCTTCCAGATGTGCCGGGCCCGGTGTCGGGAGCCGCTCCGCACTGCCTGCTCAGCACGCGCTCCATGAGGCAGCCCTGGAGCGCCCAGAGGCCCTGGGCTTGTTTTCCAAGCCCGTTTCCGCTCCTCAGGCTCCAGGCTGCCTCTCTCAGCACAGCGGAGCTGCAGCCGGGCCGGAGSAGGGAGCAGGACTGAGCCGCTTCCCGAGCCGCTTCCCGAGCCGCCCCCCTTCCCGCCCGCTGTTGGTTTTAGAGGTCAGAGGCAGCCGAGCCGCCTTGCTGCTCGGAAAGAGTGATGTCATCGSGGGCCGCTTGGAAAGCGCTGGGAATCTCTGTGCCGGCGGCGCTCGGAGCCTTTCATTAGCGGGGCCGCGGGGCCCGGGGACGGCCGCCCCCCGCCCCGAGGGGCTGCCTCTTCCCAGCCGCCCCCGGCGCCGCGCGGGGCTCCGGCGTCCCGCTGGCGCCAGGGCCCGGCCTCAGGCCGCCCCGGGGGTCCCCGCGGGCTCCGAGCGCGGTGGCCGCTCCGCGTGGGACAGCGGCTGTGGTGTCCGGTGTGGGGGGGCCGCTGGGGATCCGCTCCCCACAGGCCGTCCCCGCGTGTTCCTCGCTGCCGCCCCCCCCCGGGTGTATTTTGGGGTGCCGCAGGGGCCCGCGGAGCGAGGGGAGCAGCCCCTCGCCGGGCTCCGCTCGCCCTACGTGTAACCTGAGCAGGGGCTCCGCATGGGAACGGCCTGGAGCGACTGCTGGAGGGGCTCCAGGCCCGTCCAGGCGGCAGCGTGAAGCGCAGCGCTTTTATTACCCCAAGTGACCTCATTTCCCCACATTCCCGCTTTCTTGCCGTTAATTGCAGCAGGGCTTCAAAGGAGCCCCGGGCCTGTCCCCTCGGCCAAGTGGGAGTCACTTCAATGTTTCGGGCTGTCTTTCCGCTTTCCTTTAATGAGATGAAATCCCCCAGCCGGGAGCTGCTGCGGCTGCCTCGGTGCCGGGTTCCCAGCCCTGAGCCCACGGAGCCCCCAGCCCTTCTGCGAAGGTGTCTCCAGCCCCACTCTGGTTGGAAACCGGATCATTTTCCTTCTCTTTCAAGTCATGGGAAATGGTCAAGGACCACGTCCTTCTAGGGCATAGCCAGGTGCCTGCTGTCACATCCAGATCCTTTTCCCCGGGGGGACATCAGTCTGTCTCTGCTGGCTTTATCGCTTCACCCTTTGCAGCTGTGGTCCCAGAGATGGGAACGTTCCCCTGAGCACCACCTGCTCCATGGGCAGCAGGTGTGTGCCGGGAATGGGCCGGGAAGGGAGGCAGCGGATCTGCTCCAGGTTAGCTCATGTTGTAGCTGCTGGCCCATGGCGTGCAGTGAGCTGCCCAGGCCTTGCCCGTGGCACGAGGCACTGCGGGCGACCTCGGCAGGGCACAGCAGCCTCCTCAGCGCTTGGCTGGCCCCAGGAACCAGCGTGGAGCTCTTCCCCCACGGCATGGCTGTGTGTTTTGGCCAATCGTGTAATGACCTCTTGTGCCTCTTCCAGGGAAAATATGAAGAAAGATTCCTGAAAGATGAAACCATCTCTCAGCAGATCAACTCCGTTGAGTCCCTCCCAGAGCTTCACCTTGTTCCAGAGGATGAGAAGTCAAGGCAGCTCTTGCAGAGGAAACTGCACATACGGAGCCGGCCTCCCTCCAAACCCACCATTGTCCGAGGGGTCACCTACTACAAGGCCCACTTCACAGATTCAGAGAACGACATCGAGGAGCAGCGTGAGTTGGGTTTGTAGCCACATCTCACTTAGCGTCCCTCTGCCCCGCTTAGCGGTGGGGCAGGCAAAGCCAGCACCTCCGCTGCACCCTCGCCTCTCCGCTCCATGGCCACCTGCGTGGTCCCTTTTGCAGGGGTCCCCAGCAGCTGAATGCGCTTGTCAGCCCCCAAATCCTGCCTCTTGTCCCCTGGGAATGTGGGAGCAAAGCGCGTAGGGGCATTGTTGAGAGGAGGAGGGGCTGGAGGCAGGAGGAGATGTGAGTGAGGATGAGGAGCCGGTCTGCGAAGGCCAGGGCTGAGGCAAGGCAGGAGGGTGGGCAATGCCACCTTGCCCAGTGACTCCGGGGGCAACAGGGGAATGTTGGGGATCATTTGCTGGAGAGGACCCCGCCGCTGGGCGCTGCGGGAGCGGATGGGAGCAGCGGGGAGCGCCTGCGGGCTGCGGCAGGCCGGGGGGAGGCGGGAAGACGAGAGCAGGATGTGGAGGTTTAGTGCGGCGTTGCTGGTGCGGCTGTGGAATGAGGGAAATTAGGGAACCGCGGGGACGAATGAGCTGCTAATCCAGGAGACGTGGTTTCTGAAAGGAGGCCAGGGAGCAGGAAAACCAAAATTGCAGAATGGAAATRTAGAGATGGGAGATGAAAACATGGAGTGGAGGAAAGAGAAACTACCAAATTCTATTTTCTCAGGTGTGTTATGGAGTTAAAGCTGGGAATATTGACTGAGAGCAGCGGAACTGTTGGTAAATCCCTGTTGAAAGTGGCAATGAGGGCACCCAACCTCTGAAATGTGCATGGGAGAATGACACAGTATTATTCCAGGAAAATATATAGTAGCTATGGAAATAAGGCACTATTACTGCTTAAAACACCCAGAATCAACACCTTCCCAGAGATTAAATGCAAGTTTATTAAGTATGCTATTCCTGTAGATCTGCGTGCCTGATGTCACTGTAAAGATGTTCGTGGCAATGGCTCCAGAGGGTGAAGGGGGAGAAGAGGAGAGGAGAGGAAGGTTCCTTGGGGCAGGGAGGCCTTCAAAGAGGCATTGGGGATGCTGAGCTGTTTGCAAAGTGCTGTTTGCCACTCGCTGCTCCCAAGCCTAAGCCCTYAAGTAACGGGGGCTCCTGGAAGCACAAGAGGAGACAAATGCTCGCTGTGTGCAAACGCGGCTCGGCAGCGAGGTCAGGCCGGTGCAGCCGTTCCTGAGCCGGATGAGCTGCCAGGAGGAGGAACGGCAGTGGGGCTGGCGCCCGCGCGCGCCGCRTGCCCAGCGCTCCAGGCGAGCGCTGTTTCGGCAGGCCGGGCAGCGCTCKCCGCCACGCTTGCTCCTTGGCAAGTCGCTCCCTTGCCAGGTTGCCCTTTGCTTGTGCAACGCGGGGAAGGGCAGAGCGGCGCGGAGCGGCGCGTGCCGTGTGGCCTCGCGCCGGCGCTCACGGCCCCGTCCTTGGCCCGGCAGCGGACGAGCTCTTCAGCGGGGACAACACGGTGGACCTGTTCATCGAGGACCAGCTGCTGCGGCCCAGCAGCCGGGCCGGCGAGGGCGCCAGGAAGCCGGCGCCCGTGGGGTGGCCGCCCACCGCCGATGGCGCCGCCGCCACCGCCGCGCCACCCGCCGGCACCGCCACCACAGAGCCCCCGGTGCCCGCCGAGCCCACGAGCGGCCCCGTGGCGCCGCACGCCGCCACGGCCCCCGTGGAGCTGGCGGGCACCGAGCCCTCGTGGCTGCCGACGGCTTCCACCCCGGCCAGCGCGGCGGCGCCCACGGCGGCCGGGAGCCTCCCCACCGCCAGCGGCGGCGTCCCCAGCCCTGCGGAGGTCACCGGTGCCACGAGGGACGTGGGGACGAGTCCCGCCACAGGAGCGCCGGAGGAGGCGAG
Source organism: Nothoprocta perdicaria (assembly GCF_003342845.1). Classification (NCBI taxonomy): domain Eukaryota; kingdom Metazoa; phylum Chordata; class Aves; order Tinamiformes; family Tinamidae; genus Nothoprocta; species Nothoprocta perdicaria. The sequence goes on from NW_020455577.1 coordinate 1,397,072, forward strand.
CACTCCTACCATGCCTGCCAGCCCCACCATCCCCGCCACCCCCAAGCAGGTCCTGGAGGAGGAGGACATAAGGAACATCATCGGTGAGTGCGCGCGCCCCTTCCCGGCGCTATGGGTGGGCAGACGCCCGTCCCCCCGYGCAAGGGGACGTGGCCGGGGGCGCAGCAGGGCCACGGAGGCTGCTGCGGGTGGGTGCTGCCCTGCCTGGAGCGCGGCAAGCCCCTGGTGCTCGTGCAGGGCGCTGCAAGGACACGCTGTCCACCATCTCGGGGCCCACGACGCAGAACACGTACGGGCGCAACGAGGGCGCCTGGATGAAGGACCCGCTGGCCAAGGAGGAGCGCATCTACGTCACCAACTACTACTACGGGAACACGCTGGTGGAGTTCAGGAACCTCGACAACTTCAAACAAGGTGGGCTGGCGCCGGCCCCTTTTCTGGTCCCCACCTCCCCAGTGTTTCCCTGGCTGCAGCTCAGCTGGTCCAAATAACCTCCCATTTCCAAGACCCTTTCAGCTGTAGAAATGGGGAGCGCTTCTCCAGTGCTGGTACCAGACCCAAGGGTCCTGGTGGGCTTGTTGCATGGGGCAGGACCATCTGCCCATGGCTCCTGCCAGGCTTATCCTGGGGCAGTGTTGAGCCCAAGAGGGGCTGTTGTGGTGAGATGCTCTTGATGGGACAGATCGGGGCCACAGGAGAGTTTGAGGTAGCAGGAGGAAATCACCATGACAGGCTGCAGATGGCGGCTGGGAAGGGAGCACAGGCAGAACTTGAAGGCAGAGGGCGGCAACAATGGCTGTCATGGGGCAAACACCGTGAAGTTGAAGGGAAGGTTTCACCAGCCCAATGTCCCTGTCCCCCCAGGGCGCTGGAGCAACTCCTACAAGCTCCCGTACAGCTGGATTGGGACAGGACATGTCGTCTACAACGGCTCCTTCTACTACAACCGGGCCTTCACGCGCAACATCATCAAGTACGACCTGAAGCAGCGGTACGTGGCCGCCTGGGCCATGCTGCATGATGTGGCCTACGAGGAGTCCACGCCGTGGCGGTGGCGCGGCCACTCAGACGTGGACTTTGCTGTGGATGAGAATGGCCTGTGGGTCATTTACCCGGCCATCAGCTACGAGGGCTTCAACCAGGAGGTGATCGTTCTCAGCAAGCTGAACGCCGCCGACCTCAGCACCCAGAAGGAGACCACRTGGCGGACGGGGCTGCGCAAGAACTTCTACGGGAACTGCTTTGTCATCTGCGGGGTGCTCTACGCCGTCGACAGCTACAACAAGAGGAATGCCAACATCTCCTACGCGTTTGACACGCACACCAACACGCAGATCATCCCACGGCTGCTCTTTGAGAATGAGTACGCCTAYACCACCCAGATAGACTACAACCCCAAGGACCGCCTGCTCTACGCCTGGGACAACGGGCACCAAGTCACCTACCATGTCATCTTTGCCTACTGAGACCCCAGCGACAGCAGGATGCTGTGAGGGGGCCACCAGCACCTTTTATTATTATTGTTATTATTATTATTATTTTGTACAAATCAAAGAGTAAATGATGGGTTTGTTCTTTTTTTTTTTTTTAAAAAAAAGGTGGATCGTGGATCGATCCCCAGCCCGATTGAGCCCCTTGGCCTGCGGGGGCACCTTGTTTCTGTTTCTCCGGGGCGCCCGCGGGCAGCGCGGAGGTGCCGGCCCGCAGCGGGGCTGCTCCTGCAGGAGGGGAGGGCCCGGCTCTCCTGTGCGGCACCGGCGCCCGGCCCGGGGAGGCTGTGACAGGAAAAGAACCAGCAGTAAAGGAAGGGGCTGGTGCACAGCTGGCCCTTCTGCTTCACACGGYGGGACTCTGGTGTCGGCCGGGCCTGGCGGAGGGTGCACGTGTAGTGGGGAAATGCCCCTTCTCTTGGAGCGTCCCCCAGGGTGAGCCCAGCACCTCCATGCCTCCCATCCCAGCAACGTGGGCCCGAGGGAGCGCTGGGCTCGGGGCCGCGCGGCAGCAGCCTCTGTAAATACGTGTAGATGATTTGTGTTGGTTTGTTCTGTGTGCGCCCCTTCCCAGCCCACCTCCCTCCCTGCTCCCCTCCCGGCCCCTTCGGCCACTGGCCGCTGCCCTTCCTCGCCCGGCGGCTTCTTGTATTTACCCGCTGTTTATAATAAAAGAGCAAGTACCGTGGCGGCTCTCTGGGGCTTTCTTTGGGTCTGGGCACAGCAGGTGAGAGGTGATGAGGGCAGGATGCACCAGGCGTTTGGGGCTGCCAGGTCACAAATTGGGGTGAATCAAGTGAGATGAATATTAACCAGCCMAGCAGTGAAGAAAGAACCATTTTATTGCCTTCAGTGCAAAGGACGGGGAGCGTACGCTGGAGGAGAGGGCCCGAAGGTGCCCGCTGCCACCGGAGCCTCCAGGTGACAGGATGAGGCCGCGGGGCTGCCAGCAGCGCCCCAAGTGCCCCCTCTGTGCCAGGCTCCTGCGCCCCACATACCTCAGAGGCACGAGGGCGGCGCGAGGGCCGGGCTGCAGCCCGCGGCGGCGCCCCACGAGGGGAGCGGCGCGGTGCGGCGCGGCACGGGGGTTATTTGTGACTCCTGCGCGAGCTGGCCTGCGGTCAGGTGGGGCCAGGGCCAGGAAAATGGAACCGGTGCGAGGAGCGCGGCCAAAAGCTGGGGCCGAGCGGAGCTGCGCGCAGCGGCTTCCCAGCGCTGGGGCCGCGCGGCTCGCGCTGACTACGTGGCAAAGGGCAGCGCTCCGCGGCGAGGCACGGAGCGGAGCAGCCTGCGGGGGCGCCTTCCTCCCCACCAGCCTCCTCCTCCTCGAGCCGCTCGTGTCTTCTGGGCGTTGCTGACTCTCATTTCCTAACAGCTATACACGCAAACAATAATAATAATAATAATAATAGTAAAAAAAGAAACCCACCAGTCGGTGAGTGGGTCAGACGAGGAGGGAGAGCCAAGTGTCTGGCACACTGCTCATCCTCTGTGCTAGCTCTGGAGGAGGTGGGGGGGGGGGGCCGTGACATGCTGAAGTCATTAGAGCGGGCGATGCGCTGCTGGCTGCGCGTGCTTCCCTGCGGGAAGTCCCCGGCTCTGGAAAACTGGGAGCAGCCRCACGGCTCTGCGGCCTGGGCCGGGGCAGAGCCGACTTCAGCGGGAGCCGCTCCCAGGGCTCGGCGCAGCTGGGCAGGGGTCAGGGCCGGCGAGCCGGAGGGTGGGCTGTGCTGCAGCAGACACTGCCGCTCAGGAGGGCGTTAGACAGGAAGAGAATTAAATAGCTTTTAAAAACCAACAAGAGCAGTAAAACCTTCCGCAGGAGCTACTGCAGGGACTTGACAATGGCCCTGAGGGCATGGGGCGTCTCTGGCACGGAGGGGGACGAACTGTAGAAGGTGCCGCTGTGGTTGCGGCGCTGCTCGCGCAGGTACGGGGGCACCGAGGAGCTCTTGATGTGCAGAATCCTCGTGTCCATCACCTCGCAGTCGATCTGCATCATCACCTCGTAGTCCTGCCCGTTGATCACGTTCTCTGCAAAAGGAAAAGGCGGCATGAGCCCCACGGGCCAGCGCTCTGAAGCTGAGCTGAAAATGGAGATTAAATGAGAGTGCGGCTATCTGCTAGACCAAAGGGCCCAGGGCACCTAGGAGAGTTGCAGGAGAATCAGGAGAGCTCCAGGAGAAAAGGAAAGCTGCAGGAGAGCTGCAGAACAACTAGAAGAGCTGCAGGAGAGCAAAGAGAGCTGCAGAAGGGCGGCAGAACAACTAGGAGAGTTGCAGGAGAGCAAAGAGAGCTGCAGGAGAGCTGCAGAGAACTAGGAGAGCTGCAGGGGTACCGAGAGAGCTGCAGGAGAGCAAGGAGAGCTCCAGAAGAGTAAGGAGAGCTGCAGGAGAACCAGGGAGAGCTGCAGGAGAGCAAGGAGAGCTGCAGGAGAGCTGCACGCTGGGCAGCACTGCTGCTGCAGAGGCTCCTGGCCCTGCAGCATGCAGGGGCTGGGAAGCCACAAAAACCAGCCCTGCATGTGGCCAGCATCTGCTGCCTGGGTTTAAAGGTGGGAGACTATTCCCTGCAAAGACAGTGTGTCCAGGAATGCGGGAGCCGAGATCGGATTTCCAGGCACGACCGGGCCTTGCTTTTTGGAGTCAGAAATACTGACTGCCATCGGCAGGCTTTGCTTTGTGCGCCGAGAGGATGGAAGATCACCTAATGGAAAACGTATGCATTGGAGGAATGCAATATACATTACTAATTTTTMCTGCTTTCCTGGATTAACTCTGATTCTGGATGACAGCTGACAACTGTGGCCGGGCCCGTTTGTGCCCCACGCCACCTGTAGAAGCCATTAGATCAAACACGTCTGGCAGMGTAATGAGAAGCAGGAGCAAACCCTTGCGTAGGGGCTGAGGGCCTGCGAGGGGAATCAAAGCTCCCACCTGCGGCACTGAAGGGCGAAGGCTCTGATGTGCCGCCGAGCGCTGTGGCCCTCAGGCCCTTTCTGCTGCCCCTCGTCCTTTGAGTTTGCACCAGCTGTGCTCAGGATGGGTCTGCTGAGGGCAGGTTTGGAGCTGGCATGGGGATGGTGCTGCTGCGGTGCCTGCAACACTCAGGCACCGGGACAGGGCAGACCAGGAGYTTGGAAGGGGTGAGGAGAAGGACCGTGTGTCCCATAGCCAGCAGTGCCCGCAGAGCGGGAAGGAGAAGGTGAATCACATCTGGGGGCTGACCCAAACCCAGCACCTGGACAAGATTCAGACAGGCCTGAGACCACCCAGGACATGGGCTGCACGAGCAGCACTAGGGAAGGCCAAGGGGAGGGAAGAGCCTGGATTATTTTGGGTGGAGAGAGCATATAGGAAGCCACTGGCTACATGGGACACAGAAAGCTGAAAACGCAGCACCCAGCTTTAATGCTGTGGAGACAAAAGCTTGAAAGGGCCCTGGTTGTGCTGGAAGATGAGCACCAAAGCTGGGATGCTCTGCAGAGACAGCAGTCACCAAGCACTGATGCTGCYGGGCAGCTCGTCCAAAGGAACATGTACGAAAACGCAGGCTGCAAACTGTGCCCCTCGCTGCCGTGGGACCCCCTGTGTCACCTCGGCCACAAAACCAGCGAGACTGATGCCCTGCGTGAGCCCACGTGACTCCCAGCAGAACAACAGGCAAATTGACCTTAATGTAGTCGACACGAGCCGATCTGTCTGGAAAGACCAGTGTGCTGTCAAATGGAGAGGCATTTCAAAAATGATTCCACATGGCTCTGTCCTGGGGTTCAGGCCAGCTAATTGTTTCATGATCTGGATGAGGAATAGAGAGCAAACTTATCAGATTGCTGGAAGATGCTGAACTGGAGAGATTTCAACCACTCTGGAATACTGGAATAGACTATGGTTTTGCTAAAAGCAAGAAACCGTCCAAAATCATCAGGCTACATTTCAACAGAGGCGAGCGTGAAGTGCAGACGCCCAGGAGAATTCAGGACCACAGGAATAATACGGGGCCGGGCAGAAGCACTGCAGGAAAGTCTTGAGGATTGGAGGCTGGAGAGGATCGCTGTGTGTGAGCCACAGCACGGCGGGCCAGGAACCATCAGCTCCACTTCTACAAAAGGTGCTTTGTCTTTGATTAACTTTCAAATGGCAGTGAAATATAAGGCCTAGTCCTGACCTGATTTTTGTCACAAACAAAGATGTATCCTAACCAGATCCAATAGCTCTGTTGACACTGGAAAACCTGGTGTTCATGTTTCCTTGATGATCAGTTTAAGTCCAGTCCAATGCCTTGCGTGGGTGTAACTGGCCACCTTCAGCAAAGCTTTGGCCATGCTGTTCCTATTGCTTGTCCACAAGCAGAGGGATATCTGGGGCACAGCCCTTGGTTAAGCATGAGGATATCCGGGGCACAGTCCTTGGTTCTCAGGCCAGAGGATCCCCCTTAGTCCACCCTCATGCACAGAAGAGGCTGTTTTGCCTGGTGAGTCCTGCCTCCCATCAACAACATGAGTTAGGAGGACAGCAGAACAGCAGATCTTTTAAAAATACCCATCCTGAGGATGGTGATTCCACCACCTTCCTTCCTGGGGACATGTGAGCCCAGCAAAGCTCTGCTCTGAGCTGTCACAGGGGGCCACATCTAAAGCAGCTTGTGAAGTGACACAGGCCTTGGGTTGATATGACTAGACCTCACTTTGAAAGAGGCAGGGTCAAGCCAGCGGCCTTGCTGCTGTGGGCCAAATTTCTAAAGAGAGAAGAGGGGAGAACCTTGGAAAGGAGGCCCCAAGTTGGGCTATAAACCGTGGTCGCGCTCCCTCGGAGACCTGATTTCCCAGAGATGTGGAGGACACTGTGTCTGTCAAGGGAGGACCAAAAGCCCAAGGTCTGGGAGGCCAGCACTGCCCAAGGGCAGGGCATGGGGCTGCCCAGACACCCAATTCCTCCAAATGTTTCTCGTGTTGAATTACCTGTGCCTGACGATCTGTTTGATTACGTAAGTGAAAACAGGGGAACAGATCTCCTGTAGAGCTGCCTAGATTTATAAATAGCTTTATTACTTCTCTTTAAAGTCTAGAACATATAGCGTTTCATGTTATATAACCTCAGAATAAAACTCCAGAATACGAGTAAGAAGCTGTCCTTTCAGGCCAAAAGGCACCTCGACGTTGCAGTTAATTATTTGTTAGCACTGCTCAGTCAAAAGGGTTTAAAAGCCATGATTCAGATATGACTATTTCCAAACAACAGGGTTTGGCACATTATTGTGCCAAGCACTGCCCTTCTCGGCCTGCACTAAGAAAATCTCGCTGCCTGGGGCAGCATGAAGCTCCYCATATGTCAGTTTGATGTAGGGAGCACAAATCCAATGTCCCTGGGCTGCTCTCTAGGGTTTAAGTGGTTCCTCCTGCAAACGAACATGCTGCAAGATCCCCTCAATGAGAGCTGAAGTCAGCAGCCCAAACCAGACACAGTAAATTAGGCTGATGGTAATAACTATTGTCACAAATTACCAAACATGGTCTGTAACATTTGAAAAATCGGATTTGCAAAACCTTTTTTTCAAGATGCTGCTTAAAACCCAAATATCTGCTTTTCAGTCGAACTGCTACTGCTCAGTCACATATTCAAAAGAAAAAAMMAAAAAAAAATACCCCAAAAATCCCTCCAGGTTTGTGTCTGAAATTAGGTATATGAGATGTTCTTTTAGAAAAAGGCAGCAGAGGAGGACTTGAGAGGCAGGCAATGAGATTCTAGTGTTTTCCTGCAGGAAGTCAGAACAAAAGGTGCTGTGAGGTGTCTCTCTAGACTCAGACCTTACCAGTCAGTTGGCTACTTGGCCCTGTGAATGCAATCATAGGACAAAAAAAAAAAATCTTATTGTGATTTATCCTTTTCCACTTACATGTGGCATTCTGCTGCAATAAAATTCTTGCTTGAAGCCTGCACATAYGCAGAGAGGCTGAGAATGCTGCTTGACCTTGCTGAAATAACACAATACAGCCTATTTGCTACCCATGGACCTTGTTTAGTTCATGTAAAATTTAGGTGTCAGGGAGTCATCTCTCAATATTATGATGCAAAAATCTCTTTTACATCCATCTTTGCTGGAAAAAGCTTCACACCTTCTATTGTTTTCACCCGTCATTCTATTAAGAAACTGCTTTGCCACAGGGAATTCCAAACAGTGGCCAGCAGTGTTAATTTACACTTGGAACTTACTCTTTGTGCCCATCCATTAAATCAGCAGGAACTTCAACAGCTTTCAAAGAGCCATCAGATCCGTGCCAGTATCTCTGGTTGCTTTGTGCTAGCTGTRCCAAGCTGGCAATGCTGGAGTTTTGTTTGAAGAATGATTTAGCAAGAAACTACCAAAAAAAAAATCTTCAAAAAATCTAAAACAAAACAAAATAACCCAACCCAAACTCATACTGCAACCTGCCCTGTCCCAGATTGGAGTTAAGGGAAGTTTCCTGAAAGATGAGGCGACTTGGGCTGTCCCCAGGCATCATTTCCCCACGCTGTGGCTCTGAAATCTTCCATCTCCTCGGCACTGAGCAGCCCTGACCGTCCTCTCCGGTACATCTGGACTGTGTTTCCATCTGAAGGGTTGGTATACACTACCAAATAAGTATATAAATGAAGCAAAGTTACTGTAGCAGCTACAAAGCCTAAAAATACCCTCACTGCAACAGCCCTGGAGGGTTTCTAAAATATTTACAGATTTGATTATTACTCGAGGCAGGGAGAAAACTATATTGCAGCCCAAGTTGCACTTCTTTTTAAATGCAAATACCTGTTCTTAACTGCTTCCAAACAAACTAGTTGCAATCTCCTTATCTCTGTGGACTCTGCTGTCCTTCCTGCCCTACACAGGTTAAATGAGCATTTATCCAGGGCATTTCTGCTTTCGAGATCTTCTAGTACCTCTCAAATAGTGCCAGGCTGCAGGGTCTCTGTGCAGCACAGGAATGGGACAGTTCCTCTTTCCCAACCTTGTTCCTCCCTGTTTCTCCTTAGCTACTGAGGCTGCTTCCCAAGTGCTACGATGAAGCCTTCAGTGAGCACGGTCACGTTGTCACCTGCTCTCGTGTAAAGTCCTCCACAGGCGTGGCTGAGCTTGGAGGAAGCCAGGGAGGCTGCAGGTCACACCKGAAACCCCACCAGCTTACACAAGGCCAGCAGGAGAAGAGGAAAAGAGGAGGAAATGAGGAACGAGGGGCAGAACAGTTCTGTTCAGGCATAGAAAGCTTTCCTGGAGAGCGCAAAAAGACAGGAAAGAGGCTGCAGAGGGAACAGCCTCATTAGGAAGAACCTTCTTATGCCTGCTTGGGAGTGACAAAAACTATGACCAAACGGCCTGTATGCTCCACAAAASCAGGCCTACTATCTGACGACCTTAAATAATCAGATAACACCTCCAAACTCTATCTCTGGCCTCTTTCTTCCCCCTTTTTTAGGATCAGCTACAATTATGCTGCAGGGCACTGCCCCCAGCACAGATGTGCATGGGAGTCTACGGGCGACCTCCTCTTCGTTGCAAAGCCTGGCCATCTGTTTCTGCCCTTTCTTTTATTCCTTTCAGTGAGCTACTACCCCAAACAGCATCCAGTGCATATGTCTCAGCTCTCACAGGTCCAACCAGCTTGTGCAAAAATGAAACCTGTTTCTCTACAGTTCCTGAGGCAGTTTTAAAAAGATTCGCCTCATTTGCCACTTGCCACTTTCTTACATATCCTCAGGTGGTGACACCACGCAAGAACACTTCAGGCTTTTCTTCACAGCACTGACACTGCTCTTTCACACCTTGCTCCTCTACAGGTTCTGCAGATTTCCCAGCAGGGCTCCTCTGAAAAACAGTCTTTTTTTCTTTTTTTAATGCCTTAAGCAACTTGTTTCTCAACATATATTTTTGACCTAACTTCTTATGACTCTTTAATCAATTCCCTCGCCACCTGCCAGTATTTTACTTTACTGATTTTATTTTTAATGTGTTTTCCTATTGCTACATAGCCCATGCCTTTAGAGTTGAACATCACTGTAATATGTACTTTAGCATTTCAATTTATACCCTCGTTCAAACAATGAATTTCACTAATTGTCTGCATTTTTCCCCCAAGACCTAGCATCACTTCTTCACTGACATGGACCTGCTCTATGACCCAGCATCATTTGGGCCTTGGGGTTAAATTGTGTCCCTGAATTAAGAGGGAAGGCTGGTGACATCTTGTACTCACTTACAGTCCAAATGTCTTTATAGGCTGGATGGTATCCAAAGAGTGAGCTGCATTTTCCACCTGTCTCACTTGGACACATAAAATTACCTCATTTATTTAGATACTGTGATCAGCCTTTGCTCACAGAGGAGTATTTTTATCACCATCCCTGCGCAGCTTCTGTCTGTCTTGTTTCTTCTGTCTTCCTCCATGTGCCCATCTTTCATTCGAGGCATTTTCCAGTTTATTTAAAAACCAATTACACACATATGTTGTGCAGTGCCTCTCTGAATGAGGAGTGCTAATAAAAATAAGCCAGTTTCAGAGATTTCTGTCTATGTTATTGCACAGCTACAGCAATGATTCACCCATTTAAGATATGCATGAGTCCYGGCTCTGCAAGAGCTGCCTCATTTTTCATAGGAAGTCAGCTCAGATTCCAGCCAACACTCACCCAGAGTGTATTTGTGCTGTGCAGGTGCTCACCAAGATCCTGGCATCTGGGGTTATCCCTGAGTACGAGGCAGGATGGAGGCAGATGATTACAGTGGAGTGGAGGATGCCYGAGACTGGAAACGTTTCTCAGATGCTCAGGGCACGTTTCTCAAGCACCTTCCAACCCCTGCCCTGGYGTTTCCCTTGGGATTGCACCTGGAGGCTGCTCCCCTACCAGGAGGTGCTGCAGGTAAAGCAGATTGTATGAGCCTGGGACTGGGTGCAAGGACAAGGCCAGGCCCCCAGCCCAGCTGGCTGCACTCTCCTGCAGGCTGCAGTCAAAACACAGAGAAAGACTCTCTTGGACCTTGGAGTTTTTATTAATCTCTCTGTTTTCTCCAGTGATGCTCTCAAGACGGAACACATAAATGTGAGCTGCTTCTACTAATTCTGTTGCTGTTCTTTATGTTTTTACAGGGTGAGCTCATGAGGTAATTATGTTTCAGATCACTACAGCCATACAGAGCTACCAGGAAGTAGAGCCAACCTGCTGCAAACCTAACACTGCATTTGCCATCTATAATTTAACAATAAAAGGAATTATGTAATCCTACATTTACAACATGTAGAAAATTTATCAAGTAGCTGGAGTGCAGCCTAGAATTGTGATGCGTCGCACCAGGAGCCCTCAACATCACCGAGATGGTGAGGGCAATCTCACGGCCCAGGATCAATGCTTCTCCTTGGCTTGCAGTGCAGGTCTCAGTGACTTGCTCTCCATAAATGACCCTGCAGGATGAGTGTCCAGGGCGAAAGGAAGGCCTAGGACATGGACTCTGCTAGCACATTCACACTCACTCACTTCTAAGAACTGAATTTGGCTCTTGCTGCAGCTATATCCATTTTGGCAGCTAACACCATGGCTTTTTTTCCCCCCTTGCTTATGGACTTCTTTATATAATGTGTCTTTTATATGGAAAAACAATCTGGCGCAATAATTCTACACTGGCATCTGAAATGCTAAACATGAAGTCCAATTAATTTATGACTCATTCTCTGCCCCCTTCGTGAACAGTGTGTTCCTGAGCAAACGCCATCTGCAGCACTTACATCCTCTATACGGAGAGGACCAACCATGCCAGACATTAACGAAGGGGCAAAAAGGCACCGAAGATCCTCTGAAATCATCTTCCTGTTCTTTTGAATACATAAAAATAGGTTACTCATTTAGCAGTTTAGGTAAACAGAGTGTTATGAAAAGTCACTGGGGAGTAAGCCTTTATGATTTCATTTCTTGATCGTTTCCTGTCTAACTAAATAAACATGAACTTAAGTGACACAGATTCCGCTATTTTTGTGCATAGAACAATTTCTTTCTTTCTTTCTTTCTTTTTTTTTTTTTTTTTTTTTGAATAAGTTGATCTTCTTTCTCTCAAGTTCAACATATATTACAGAAAATGGTTGGGGAAGGCAAAATCTCTCAAGCACAGTAAAATTTGTCAAAACCTAATTTAAACAGAATTTTAAAGGCAATCAATTTTGATGCTTGAAGAGATGTAGGAAAGTGGGGGCGAGTGCTGTTCTGATAAACTGCTTTAAACCACTTTGAAAAACAGAAGTGAGATCAGGGGGAAGTCTCCACTCCCAAGATGTCAGTCCCGACCTCTAGAGCAGAGCTTTAGCTGAGGGTGGGAGGTGAAGCACCTCTGCACCGTTAGCAGCCATCYTTACCTCAGCAGAGCCACAGTAACTCACGAGCTGCTTGTCCATGACCACACACAGAAACCAGCACATTTATCAGTCCRTGCTTCATAATCAGTTGCTGCAAGTCTGGCCAAGTGCTGACTGTGGCCTGATCCTTCCCCGGTCTAGCTTCTCCAGACTACCTTTATTCCTCCCTGGCAGCTCAGAAAGCAGAAAAGCAGCTCTATCAAAATGACCTACAGACTTATAAGAGGGAGACATCCTCAGATACATTCTCCTACGTCCCAAGAGATGCAGAAACACTGAGGGAACATCTCCATTGATTGTGCCTGTGGAGTTTGGAGATGTGTCCTCTGCACCTACTGAAGCGGCACAAGCTTCTCAGTGCGGGGCCAAGGAGAGCAGCTGCAAAAGGGAGCCTTAGGGTTCATATTTGGCATCTTAGAAGGTAAGGAAGGTAACCAACAACAGCCAGAAATAGCTGGGGCCTTAAGCCTCCTGGAAACCATTCTGAAGCTAGTAAAAGTAAGAGGAGCTATTTGAGAGCTCCTCTTTGAGAGCTACCGAAACAGTTAAGCTGCAGCCTTCAGGAATGTCATCTCCTSACAAGTGGGATGTATTGTTTCAAATCTGAGCATACAAACACTATCTTCCTCATTGAGTGACTATTTGGGAATTCTGCTTCTTGCTCCCAAAGACGGAAATGCAATCTTCTATTTGCTTGACCCTGAAGACAGAGGAAGTTAGAGACTTTATTGATTTAACCTTAAGACATGGGAACTTCTGGAACATTGTCACTTCACAAAGAGCTGCTTGTTTTTATTTTCCTTTTCAGCCTGTGTGGGTTCTGTTTGCCTTATGGCCCTTTCACCCACCGTTTGCTACCAGCCTTGGACATCTGTGAGTAGCTTTGGAAGTGGTTGTCAGTTGAAAGGACATTCTTTGTGACTGCRTTCAAATCCCCATGCCGCTTGCCCTCCGGTCTTGATCAAAAAGCCTTCCTGCTAGATTCACTATTGACCATTTTAGTTCAGATGTTCGTTATTCCAGAGCGCTTCCAAAGTCTGTGTTACATCACTGTGATGAGGAGTGCTAAAAAAACACAGATGAGGAAAGTGGTAGCAATGAGAAGCTGGCCAACACTACAAAGCAGATGGACTTTGTGAAATGCTCACAGTAGACACTTACTTTTAAGAGCCTTTTTGGCAGCCAAGGGTCATTGCAGAAAGCACCCTTTACATGCAAAGTATAAAGCCTCAAGCACACTAACCAGAATCTTGAAGGCAAACTGAAGACATAAAGACAAATCCATCGTGGGACATTAGATTAAGGACATACCCACAATATTTGCAGAAAATTCAAAACGCTTTCTGTCACGATTGCCAATTCCCCCAAAATTAGATGAGGAATTTTAAGACTTATCTCCTGGGCTTGCTTATTGCCACACAACCCTTGCATTACCCTGTTTGACAACCACACTGTTTGCGCTCTCTTTTCAGCAGCTCTTTCTCAGATCAATGGATGCTCATAACTAAGAACCCTATTGTGGTAACTTATTCCATATTGTAGCAGATTATTTAACTGCATGAGGCAACTTCTGAGTTAGCAGCTTCTGCTCTTGACTTCTGCACTCACATAAACTGGGAGCAATTCCTTGAATAGGAACCTGCCACTCACCACAATGACATAGGCATGGGAAAAGGCAGGCCTGAAATACCAGTTGGCAAACAGGCTAAGGAGGCTCTCCATCAAAACAGAGAAAGAACATGACTTTTTTGGTAGCCAATACATTTAGCTGGAAAATGTTTCCTCCAGGGACAAGAGAAGACAGAAGTTAAAGAAGTCATTCTTTCCACTCCAGAGAAAAACAGGCCACAGTCATTGAGACCGAGGCCCCCCAGATCAGCAGAGCCATAGTCTTGCCCACCSCCAAATACCTAGGACAACAGTGACAGCCTTCAGGCCCAGCCTGCTCTCCTATAGTGCTCAGGCAAGGGAATTTCTCCAGGGCTTTCCCATGAAGTCCCGCACTTCTGTTTGGCAGCGCCTRGAAACTCCAGGCCTCAATTTAGAGAGAGCAAATGAAAGAAGGTCTTGCACATGTGATGGCGATTTTTTTGCACAGGATTTGTAAGAAGAAAAGAGGCCCTTTTGCTCTTTGTGCTGCTGCTGAGGCCACCAGCATTCACACTGAGTGTACACTTTTTACARCTATTCCTACTGGGAGAAAAGGGCAACCAGTAAAAGTGCAAACGCTGCAACAATCCTAGCAATGAAGYGGCTTCTTTGGCTGAATTGTGAATTCTGTCTCCTGCACTGAATGACAACATTTATGCTCTCACTTTTGCATGCAAGCACAGAATTGCTGGTGGTGTGTGCTGCATTGCAGGCACCCCRGACAGAGTGAAGGTCTGTGCCTGGGTGGAAAGAGGGACTTAGTTATACTGTACTCTATAGATTATTGTGATACCAAGACCAATGTTATAACTGCTGTAAAAAATGCAGTGGGTTAAGTCAATACGAGGCTAATGGCAGATGTTTTCACTTAAACTTCAAGGAAAGCACCGCTTATATGTCAATTTGGAATTGCTGTAATGAGCCAACAAGACTCCGAATTACATTAAAAGCAAATGCAGGAATGAAATCTACTGGAGACTTAACTGCTCTCAAGTGCATAGTTAGATCTCTAAAATAATAGCTGCAATCCTGCATAACAAACATGGCTTACTTGAAAACAAAAACTGGAGTTTAACCGTTAATTGCAGTTGCTTTTCATTCCCATGAGAAACTGCCTGATGTTTCTTCTTGGAATAAGTTCTCTATAAAGACATACCAGTGGTGCCCTCCGAACTATGTGCTGTGGGATTCCCACTACCCACTTCTGCTTTTTCTTTCCCCCCAGGCACGCCAGCACTGAGGTCCTCAAGGTCCCATCAGATGGATTTCCTATGAATACTGCTTGTGTCCTCCAACATTGCTGGGCTTTGTCTTGGGCTGGTTGCAGGGGTCAAAGAGGGAGCTGCACGGAGTGACAGGAGCCAAGGGAAAAATGGGAGCAGGGCAAAGAACAGTGCAAGCATCCAGGAAGGCAGGCATGCAGGGACGGATGAGCCAGCACTGGCTGTGAGTCATGGGAGATGGCCCAGGAAGCTTGGAGGGGGCCTGGGAGAGGAGGAATTGGTGGAAGGGAAGGCATCAACACGTCACAAGTTTCTATAAGCTTTTTTTTTTTAATTAACATTTAAACATATTTTAGAGTTCTCACGCACCTGTGAAGCAGCCCACAGTGAGGATTTCACTGGCTAACTCCAAGATCACAGAGAAGGGCATGGGGCAGTCTGGTCTGAGCATGCAAAGGGGCACACAGGTTCTTTATAAGATAATGCCCTTTTTTTGTTTTGCAATATACAGGAGCTAAATTACTGTTACCAGGTTTTTATCTCAAAAATTTATAACACATTTCTCTGCTTTGTACAATACTGTTCGCTTAGACATCCATTACATTGAGTGCACATACGCATACACATAAATGCATACTTCTACTACAATTTTTTTTTGTTGAGATCTCCTGAAAAGCACTAGGGCTGCCACTGCTCAGATTTATATTATTTCCCTCCAAGAAGAATTTTGAAAAACTTTTCAAACTATAAACTAGGTTCTGTTTTGTTCACTGGTGAGAACAGCTAGATAAATCTTGTGGAAGCAAGCCATTCATCTCCATGGAGTCCCCAGGGGCAGGGAATGACAATGCATTTTGGCCGCTRGCCTTTGTCTCTACCTGCTCTCTGCCCGAATCCCTGCTGCTCCGAGTGGGAACTGCTCAAGCCAGCTAAAGGCAGAGCCTCTTACGGAGCTCGGAAGGCACTCAAGCAATCAAACGGGAATCAGAAAAACATCAGAGTCCTGTTGGGAAGAGATTGTCCAAGTGTTCTCTGCTGAACTATATGTTGTTTCACATTTGGAAACGGTGTCAAGGGTAAACTTCCTCATGAGGTAAAATAAAGAACTCATAGGGAAAAAGAAAAGCAAGTGAAGAATCCCTGAAAATGTTTCAGAGTAAACACTGCTTCACTTACACTCCCTTATCTGCTCTGCCAGGATTGTGGCAGCAAAATGAACTTGGAAAGCAAGTGGAAGTAGCAAAGGTTTCCTCTTGCACAAAGACCTGGCTGCAGCATGGGAAGAGGCAGGAAGGGACAGATTCTTTCCCTGCTAATTCCTCACAGAGAGATCAAGCCTCTTCCAGGAGCCAAATCCCTGCAGGTGGGTACAGAATTAAGGTGGGCTTAAAAGAATGGCAGACAGCTGGAGAAAAGGCTTTGTTGTGAGCCAGCTTCCAGATTCTTGTTCAGGATGAAGAGACCCTGCAGAGGTAGGAGATGGTGCAGGAGTGGTGAAAGGAGAGAGGAGGACTCTTCTTCAGGCAGAACCTTTATGAGAACAGTCTCCTCTAGGTAATCTATTAATAACCAAGTTAAAAATGAAACCAAGTTACTTACTTTCTTTTCTATAGTTTAAAATTTCTTTCCTATCAAGTGCTTGAGTGTCACAAATGAAGCAGTGTTTGATGCTGTTGTTTACTTAAAGATATTTTTTGTCTGATGTGTTTCAACATCTCTGCCCAAATCCCTGGACACTTCTTACTTCCTGTATTATGCTYGTGTTTTGAAGAAAAGAAAGAACTTAATTTCATATTGTTTCAGCATTAATGAAGGATGTGACTTAGCACTGGGTACTGATACGTATTTTCCAAATTACGTTTACTCTCATAACTGAAGTTTTTTCACTTACAATAAGACTATCATTTCATGATGAAACATTTTCTAAATTAGAAGTAGAGCTTACTTTTTAAGTGATAAAGTGTCCATCTGCATGTGATAATTCAGCTCAGCCAGAAAAAGATTCTTGTAATGAACAAGGAAAGGGAGTTTTGGGCACAAAAATGCCAAAAATAATCCTGATGCAATCTAATAAGAATTTCCCCAAGATAGCTGGTTATATATTATCACACTTGACCTGCCATACTGCATGGGAAAACGTAATTATCAAAATGTTGGACGCCTAAGCTGATTTTTTTTTTTTTTTAGAGAAGTTTATGGAAATTCTGCATCATCAGACAATGTTTTCAGCATGCTTGAATTTAACAAAACATTTGGGTTCATGATTCATTTGTGCTGTAAAGCACGTAAGTTTTAAAAAGGCATTACATCGTGTAGCTAGTCAGAAAAAGTTTATACTCTTACAGGGTTCACGATGTATCTGATGACTTTTGGTGATTGTGTCCCAAACATGTCTTAACGTGGCAGGTCCTTACCAGATGATTTAACTATGTACAGTTCRTGCCCTGTCTCTCACGAGGGACTACAACCAAGACCATGAATACTTCTGATCTCTAATAATCCTTAATGTCCTTAATGCTGTAATCTCTAATGTCCTGCAGCACTTTCAAGTGGCTATTACTAGTGTTGACCATGTAGTACTTGTAATGAGTACTGCACAACACAGTGGTGAACAGCTGAGGGAAGGCCATCAGCATCCCAATAAAATCAGTAAGGCCAAGGAATTTGCTCTGTTAGGTGGAGCAGGAAGAGCCCAAGGGAGAGGGCAAGAAGCAGAACAGGCAGGGAGCAGGTGGCATATGTGGGATTGAGAAGTGTGGCTTGCAAAGGGCGAGAATAAGATTTTGTTTTTCGTTCATAAGAGGGTTAAAAAGTGAAGCTGATTTTTGAGGTCTGCAAGGTTGGCATGACTGGTCAAAGACTGAGGACAAGCCACATTACTAAGTTTATTACACTGGTATCAGACCACTGTAATTCAGAGCAGCCACAAAGGGATGAGTTTTGATGCATTGCATTCTACAGGGTTTTATGAAGGCAGTTCCAGCCTTGTCCACCAGCTGTATGTCTAATATTTAGTCAAAGTACAAGCTGTGAATGCTCTTAAACTGAAAACTGAGTTTAGTACAAAGGTAAAAGCTGATGCCATGCTAGTTTTGCCTTTATCTTCCTGAATCTCAGTAAATCACGGCAGCACCTAGTGAGCACAGCATGCAGAAGAGGCACTCTGCAGTGCTAGGGCCACAGCAGAGAAACTCAATGAATTCTTTGCTTTGAAATTCACTGCTGAAGGTGCTGGAGAAACACCCCATACCCAAAGTGATCATTGAAGCACCAAGCTAGAAGAGTTAGATCAAAATGAAGTACCCTAAGGAGCTACACACAGATCACCAGGACTGGATGTCCTCACTCCACAGCCCTGAAGGAGCAGCAACCAGAGACTGCAGAACCACTGGCCAAAGCATTTGGCCTCTCATTACAGTCACAGTGACCAGCCTTGGTGACTTGCCAGCATCCCTGCTCCAGAGGGGACCCTGGGAACTGCAGCTCCCTGATGAGGCAGCTGGGTTTCTTTGTCAAGGCTACAAGAACAGACACTGGGTCTGAGTTTGGTTTCCACATACAAGTTGGGCACATCTCTTTGAAATTACTTTCCAATCATTCTCTTTCATGTTTCAGACTTACCATTGATGTTTACAGCTGGCAATACTATAGACATCTTTGGTCTTCTGGTCTTGTTATGTGTGGTGGCTGGCAATAACAGGTGGTCCTAGAAAACAAGGGGAAAGATGTGTTAAATCTACCTTGGCAGCACCGAGCTGGGAAAATTCCACTGCATTCTCTGTTACAGGCATTCCACATAAAACTATTTACGACAGCTTAGCAATTTCAAACTGTTGAGAGAGTCTTCCAGAAGTCAAAGCAATTGCTCATGCTGTGCAACCAAGAAGAAATCTCCGTCGCATGTGGAAGAATATGAAAAAGCCTTGATCGTGTGGAAAGGGATGGAAACTGCTACTAGGCCCTAGTTCAACAGAGCACTTAYGTATATGATTAAAGTAATTTAACTTGACTTCTGTGATATTTAAACATGTGGTTAAGGGCTCTGCTGAACTGGAGCCTCTACTGCCAGTGCTGTTTGCTTTATGCATAGGTGTCATTTTGCTGTATCTATCTTGAGGTCTGTATCACAGGCCTCTTCCAGCAGGACTGCAYCAGGCAGGGTTGTGATGGGGTGCAAAATGTGAGCTCTGCTGACAAAATCTACATGGAAAGTCTGAGGCAAAGTGGTGTTTTTGCTAGAATATTCTATTTCAGCTGTGAGGTGACAGGGTGCAATAGAAATGCTCAAAGCAGATTATGTTTATATAATTAAATCTAGTTAAATTTCTATCTCAAACTGTAAATAAAACAAAACCTGCCAATCACTAAACATTTTTCCAACCTCTGTGTTTGCCCCTCTCTTCTATAATCCCAGTTATTACAAATTCATTCCTAGTGTCACTGGGAGGAACTGGGAACSCACTGGCAGTGGGTACTATCTATCAGGTCTAGCTCTCCTAAAAGCACCTCAGAGCAGCTGCCTTTCACTTCAAAACTGACACCCATCTCAAATAAATGAAAAATAAAACTTGGTTTGAGTTTCTGATATTCTCATCTCATGTTTTCTCATGTGGAAAACTACCACTGTACTTTAAAGAACTGGCAAGCTGGGCTTTACAGGAGCCCTTTGGTTAAGGGTAAGAAGAGACCTGTAAACCACATGGGACACAGCAGAGCTGCACTTTCTTCAGGACACAGTTGTTAGTTATTAGTTAGTTACTTAATTTCAAGATAAAATTCTTCCCTTTTTAAAATGTAGATATTAAACTGTTATGTCCAAGATTCAGGGTACTGAGCTACACAGACTCGCTAGGCCTTAAATACATCAGCAATATTCTATAGATACATTTCAGAAATATCACTCTGTTCTTTCCGCTGCAAAGAAAAAAAAAAAGCCAGATGACTAACCATGAAAAGAGAAAAGGATTTGAAGAAATGAAWCTAATTAAAACCATCTTTGCACCACAATTATAAACCCCATCTCACATAACCATTCTCAGACAACATATGTAATTCCCATTTCATTCCTGGACCACTGAGACAYGCAGCAGGACAATGAACTCCACAGAAAAGCTCTTCTGGAAATCAAAGGGGCACGGGTCCCAAGGAAGCAGCCTATGGAGTAGCTGTCCAGGAGTTCTACATTTTGGCATGACARGAGGGTTCTTTTTAACAGCGCTTTGGAAAGGTTTTCCTTGTTTGTTTTTTCTCCTTTTTGAATGCTCCCAAGAAGCCATAACATCGAGTGCTTTCTGGCAAAATAATCCAGTACTGCCTACATGACCACTACTATTTTTTTTGCTAACCTACTTGAAGACTGATAAACAAATGGATGCCCAGTTCTCCATCAATTCACCTGCTCCTCTTCTGTTTTACTGATGTAGTTTGAGCAGTGTGGGAAGGAAGGCCCAGAGACTTGTGTTTCCAAGGCAGATGGTGAGACAGTGAAGTCATTTCCACTCGTATTTGTGTATCCAAACATGCTTTGGAGTTTCCGTACAACTCCTCTGCATTTCAACACCAGCTTTGGGAGAGAGACCTATAAAATCCCCTCAGCTGTAGGTCCAAACTGCAGGAGCTCAAGTGCAAGATGTATAAATTGCCTAATCTCTGCTACAATGAACTGGCTGCATCATTGGTGCTTTTTCTTTTTTCCTAACCTGGAGTTAGGGAAAATTATCTATCTCCTTCCTGTCTTTAAGGTGCAGAAGTTTCTCTATAAGAATCAGTCCTAACTTGAGAACGTTTCATTATTACTCTCATTGAGTACTTGCATTATAGGTACTTGAGTACCTACAATTACTTTCATTGTACTCTCAATCTCTCCTTGGAAGGCAGAGATGGAGGCAAAATATTACACAGACTTTGCAGTTCAGGTACCCAACCTACAGCGTTCTGTTGAGCTCAGAAATCTTCAAATGGCCAGGAGTTTTATTTTTCAGAATTAGCTAATTGTACATACACAGCATAAATCAGTGTGAAGATTAGTGATTGGAAAGAAAATAGACATTTATAAGTATTGTTCAAATCTCTTTCTAACATATGAAACATTTTTTTGTCCAATCCTGTTCTGAAGGATGCTAAATTACACCCCAAGGGCTGCATGATGCTATTACTCATGCTTACTTTTAAATACTAGACAAAAATTCCCGAATTTAAAGTGCTGTTTGTGATGCTGACACATGGAACAGAGCTGAAAGTGAATAAAAGCAAATCCTACAAGCCAGCATCTGCTCCACGAGCATGAATGTCAACCAGAGGCAAAATAAATCACAGCTATTACCCACCAACAGATGGCTTTGGCTTGGGCCAAGATTTACACTTAGATGAGATGACAATTTAAATAGACTATTCAAACCTGAGAGTGCTGGCAGAACGACTGGAAAAATATCAGCCTGGAAAGACAATATTTCAAATGAGATCCCAGCCTCTCATTTTGCTTTCGAGCCTTTCTACAGTTTGGTGGTATTGAAGCCAGGTGACTGATAAGGAGGCAGAGACAGACAGAGAGATACAGATACAGGCTCTAAAAATCCAGCCCCAGATGCATTACTCTGGCATACAGAAACCCATTTTTTCCTGCAGATAAAATCTGAGCCTKTTACTTGATAAACTTCTGATAACCACCATGTTTGTTAAGTCTTTGCCACCACGAAACATTCAGGGCACTTCATAATTACAACTTAATCAACCAAAGTTCTAAATATTTAGAAATCATGTCCCCCTAGGAATCTTTGGATCTCTGAATCTAGAATCTTTCTAATCTTTCTACTCCTCTGGCTAATGCAGTGTCTGCAGATCTGGATTCAACAACACCTGGAGTTGCAATAAAGATTTTAAGGCTTCTTATATAAGATCAGCGTCAGGGCTCTACCTGGGATTAAGCTTTGGAGCCTTATGTATTTCTAACCCCCACAGCTTCAACTGGCAATGGAAATCCAGTTCCACCAGGTAGCATATTCCATATGTTAGCATATTCCAAAACTGTTGGCTCCTGGAGCTTTATCCCGAGTCTCGTGATTCATGATTTGTTTCTCAAAACCCCAGCTATCGAGACTTATGATCTTAACTTTCATTAAAAAAAAAAGTATTTCCTACTCATGGTTACGGAACACAGAGAAAACACCATTCCTGCATACCACGAAGCTTCTTCAAACAGAGAGCAAATACAGTATGCCAGAKGTCTTCTGGATTTGGGGAGTTTTGTTGTTGTTTTCTAAACTGTCATTGCTTTGTAGGTCTGACTACCAGAAGTAGAAACATTGCTGATGGTGGGTTTTGTAATGCATGATACCTAAGGCACGGTGCCCCAGCGACAGACAGTCCCCTGGGGTCGGCAGGATGCACCTTTAGAGCCAACTACAGAAATTCTCCCTCCATTTCTATGTGTTTGAAAGAAACAACCATGAGTTAATCTTGGCAGCAGGACTATGATGTAGGAAAACACTATTAGAGCTATAAGAACCATTTGGTTTCTTAGAGAGGAGGTGAGC
Source organism: Nothoprocta perdicaria (assembly GCF_003342845.1). Taxonomy (NCBI): domain Eukaryota; kingdom Metazoa; phylum Chordata; class Aves; order Tinamiformes; family Tinamidae; genus Nothoprocta; species Nothoprocta perdicaria. Next base: position 1,419,339 of record NW_020455577.1, read on the forward strand.
GTACACTTGGGCAACTTCCAAGTGACATAGGGCATAAAAGAACTGATTTTCAAACCTCCTCAGGTCCTGCATCCTCCTATGAACTATCTTTCCTCCTATCCTTGATGTTACTTTTCTGTTGAATTAACTCACCTATTTTTTCCTTAGCGGTTGTGCGTAGGCATGGGTATTTTTCAAGTATTTTGCACGAAAGAATTACCTAAGTAGAAAATAATGAATGCACCTTGATTTAAATGCAGTTGTTGCAGCCTACTTAGCACATGTGTCTGTATAAATATTATTAGCTATGCTATTAAATCATCATGCCATTAAAGTGCCATGCCTCTAAGCCCTTACAGAGCAGTTCTGAGCAACCCTCCYCGAAACACAGCTGTCATTCAAGTCGTGGCTCCCTTCCTGCAAGGCATCTCTTGCATCAGGAAGATGCCAAGATGTTTRAACAAGCTTGGCGCTCCATCAGAGAGCCAGCTCCAAACAACCAAGGAGAACCTTGTCCAAAACAAGTGACGCTTGTTGCTTTACAAGGAATAAAAGTTCCAAGTAGACTGGATTAAAATACCAAGGGAAAATCTTATCGTGCTTAACAAGCTACGTGACAAAACATTGCAGCTAGCAAAACTACTTGCCAAAGCAGAGGGCGAGCGGAGCCGGGCGCCTCGGCACCGGCCAGATGTGTTAGAAGAAGAGTTCTTGCTGTAAATAAAATAAAACGTAGCTGGGCATGTTTCATCTCTGCTCATAACCAAGAGGCCATCCAGGGAAGCATGTCTTGATCTCTTCCAGCTCCATTTGTCACAGAAGGGATTCCAGGACCCTTTTCCAGCTATTGCTGATAGAGACTGAAGAGCTTCCTGCTGCTGAAGGGCTGTCAGTTCCTCCAAGCTGCCACTTTGCTTGAACTCTGCTCCCTTCAGTAACGTTCAACACGGACCGACGGCACAAACCCTTGCCTAGCAGCTACCAAGCACACCCAGCCAGCTCCAGAGGAAGCAGACACAAATCAAGYGTGCATTTACCCATAAAAACTGTGCACCAAATTTGTGTGTTATCTTTCAAACCTAGTATTCCCAAGCATCTTCATGAGATGACATTGGACCTTCTTTTAARCTAAGCTTTTAGCTACACAATGTCTGTGAAATAAAAATGAGCTCTTGGGCAGGCACGAAGAGCTGCAGACGTCAGAGACCTGCACAAGCTCCCTGAGGAGCTGAAGTTCTGCCAACCCTCAGCTGACAGAGGRGTTCCCAGGAGACTTCAACCTGTGACTTGCCAACGAGCCAGCCCCAAATTTTACAATTTTTGAAGATTTCCAAATGCCTCCTTGGACACAACGGAAGAYGTTCCCGAGCGTGGCCTAAAGGCTGATTCTCATTTACCTCAGCAGCTCCTGACACCGCCAAGCACTTAACAGGGATCAGGGCGTAAATGAGAATCAGGTCCTGCCATATCTGCTTCTGGTTTCCTCTGTCAGTTCGAAGAACAACCAAAAAGGACGTGTACGAAAGTTGACGAATTTGTAGAGGAAATGACTGCATAATTTTACTATTGACTCGTTTGGGTGATGGCAACCATATGGTGTCCTGAGGATACACCACATTAGACACACCAGATCATTTGAAAACACCAACATTTACTTGCACTACTGCTTTCACTCCCAGAGCACGTTAAACAGGGCAGAAACTGTAGACAGGAGGGTGCATTTGAAACTACTGCCATCCTACCAGGCTGGACTGTTGCTCTGTGAAGCCTGGGGAAGGTTTTAAAGGCTGGAGAGAGAAAAAAGAGCAGTTAAATCTCTACACAAACTGTGATTCATAACCACAACACTTGCCCGTGACACCCTGAACCGCCTGCGCTTGCCCATCCGCGGAGCTGGCGTGTCAGCATTTGTGCTGTTGTGTTTTCCAAAAGGTGACCCTTCCACCCAAGCGCATTCCCTGCTCCTGACATCAGGGGTCCTGGCGGGCAGGACGTGACACACGGAGGGTCACCCACAGAGCGGGTGGGAGGGCTGCACTGACCTGCCCCAATGCACAGGGCTTGGCCCTCCTTCAGCCCTTACATTAACCATTTAACACGGGTTTACTGCCAGTTTTGCATAGATTGGGCTTGCAGTTTTGCTCTACTCTGTGTTAGCCAACACAGTGATTTTTCAGCATATTGAAAGAGATGTCACACCTGAGAAATCACCTCCCCAAGCACAGAACTCCATTACTTATCTGTAACTCCTTATCTTAGGAATACTGCTAGAAATGGTGGTTTGCACCTGAGAATAGAGCTTTTTATCTGTAATTTGCTTCTACTTTTGTCAAAAGTGCCCTTATTCACAGCAACGCTGTCCCAACCCCAGTATTTCCATGCACAGGTGGCTTTTACAGCCTGTACTTTGCACACAGCAATGAAGTGACAAGATAGGCTTTTCATTTAAGCRTTTTACCAGGAATAGCTCAATCCCACAGTCAGTAAAACATCCTGCAGTATAAGATTACACCTTTCTGACATTCCCAGGCAATTTTTTATAAAATAACATTTAACTGTGCTCCGGAACAGCTCCTGGTCACTTTATCACTGCAAAAGAGAGAGTTGTTAACCACTTTAGTTCCCACACGAGAGACCCCCATGAGAAACCCTCTAATAGGGAAGTCTTTAGTGTCTGTTATTATCAACTGAGCTATTGCCAGGTGTGAGCTAAACCCAAGCTCACTGGGAAGGCCCTCTGTGAATCACAGATTCCCATGAAAAATCCCTCAGAGGAACTGAAAATTCACTGTATGATGATCCTGCTTTTGAGGGGGTTCTTCTTTTGTCTTCCAACGCAGAGCTGCTGCAGGTCTGCAAGCCAGGATCAGCTCTGGAGACCCTCACTAAGCTCTTGCTCAGTATAAAGGGACAACCAGTGGCAAAGGACCTTTCTGGACTAAGAACTGACAAGGATATGAAGACTGGCTGCAAACTGTGTCCTCTTTGCAGCCCACAAGTGGGGACAGCAAATACAATAAAGCAGAAACTCCCACTTCATTTTGGCCCTTCACCTTTTAGGCTGAATTTAGACAACATTTCCTTATGGATCAAAGTAACCTAAAAAACAGAAGCCAAAATAAAGTGACTTAATTGGAATATTTAAATGTTTTTCAGTATCTCATGCTTAGATATTTATTCAGACTCATTCTGCAGTGCCTCTCCACTCCTGAAAGATTCACCTCTGTGTTAGAACAAGCATCTCTGCAGGCGTAAGAGCAGSGGACACAGGTTCAGAAGATGACTTGGGGCAAATTAGGGCTTCCTGCTGCTCAAGCTGCTCCTCATTTCCTCTTCCTGCTTCACCTGCTTTTAAGGAAAACCTTCATCTTGCTAAAATGGCAAATTAACCCAGCAATGCCAGCGTTGTGGGTTAGAGGCTTTGTTTTGTGGGATTGGGTGTTTTTGGTTTTTTGCCAAGAGGGAGAGCTGAACCACCTTGCAGTTAATTTAACTATTTTGACTCATACAATAGCAGAGAGAAAAAGGGGATTCCAGGGCTGCGGGCAGAGGAAAGATGTGCAGGATGAGAGGAAGACTGGGAGCAGTTCAGAACCTGGGAACTACTGACCTTACACAACCACACTGAAGTTGGGTTCTACGTTCAAAAATACCTGCTCTAGAGAGGCGGGTAGTAGCACCAGCCTCATGAACTGTGCTCAACGATGCCCACATTGTGCCCAGAACAACCAGGGACAGCTGGACAGACCACATTCAGCTCATTCACAGTCATGGAGCCTTTCTTTCTTTTCACATGACAGCTTGGCAGGAAGCACATTTACCCAGAAATTAGAGAGAATTGACTCCTAGACCCTCATCAACGGATGCAGAGCCTCTGCTTACTCCCAAAGAGAGGACACGGAAGCCACTGGGTATAGGACAGGGTAGATGAGCATCCTTTCCACTCCTGGGGAAACCTGACAGTCAGAACACACTCCAAAAACTGCTATGTCCAGTGGATGCCCATGGAAAAGACCACGTGCACAGATAAGACGCTTTCTCCCAAACCACTTCCAGCCACTAAACATTTTCAATTGCTTCTTAGAGATTTCCTAGGAAATGCCTGACTTTGCCTAATTAATAGCTATTAACAGATTTCTCTTTTGCAAAAATTTCCAGGCTCCTCTTAAACCCACAGGAACTCATAACATCTGCAATATCTTTTGGCAAGGAGCTGCCCAAGTTGAACTCTGCTGCACCAACCATCACCTCCTGCTTGCTTCRGACCTGTCTCTGGATTTGTTTGCTGCCATTCCTTTCATTTGGTACCCTGCTCCGTCCCCTTTAGGTGCAAAATAACAGTTGTGACTGAGAAATGGAGTGAGAATAGAGATGCAAAAGAATCTCTCAATATCATAGCAAAGTTAGAGAACTATCAAAAGAATTTTTGACTACACCACAGAGTACAATATAAATAAAACTTAGGTACAATGAGTCCCCAGAGTCAACTTCCAAGATCAAATAGAAAATTTGATGGCAATATGTTGTTAATTAAGCCTGGTAATATGTTGTTAATTAAGTATTTATTAATCAAATACTGGAGGCACCTAGTGGCCCCGGGAGGGAATTCCTGTCTTCCTTCAAGAGTCGGAATACAAGCACGTTTCCCAGAGGAGAGCCCCACTAACTGTCTGCCTTACTGAAATATCCATCTTAATCCTCTTAAGCAAGTGACATCAGCAGCTTCTGAACAGTTTCACACCGCCTGGACTTGATCAGCTCCTCTCAACTCTTCCCGTTCCTCCACAAATCCGCCCTGGTGGAATTGCTTTAGGCAAAGCCATCCCATTCCCAACTTAGCTTGTCCGAATCACACTTTTGCCTTGCAACACATCCCAAGTAGCACACACTAAACACGATCAGCTTCCCGGTGGGAACAGGGACATCACAGCACAAGCTCAAGCCTAAATGCACTGATTAGGCACAAAATCAGGCATAGCAAAGCAAATCACATCGCAGTGAAGGAGAATAAAGTGACAACACTCCATTTTTCTGTATTTTTTATCATAGAAGTTCTCTTCTTGGTATTTTTCCCCCCCTTCCAAAGGGCTTATGAAAGACAAAGCCCATGCAAACAAGGAGGGCACAGGACAGAGACGAGAAGAATTCCAGCCAATTAAACTTTTCTGCAGAATTGCTTTGCAAGACTGAGAAGTTAAGAACAATGCATGCATTTGCTATGACGTAATTTTGGTTTGGCATCAGATTAAAAAAAAATCCTAAATGCAAAGTAAGAGGATGTGAAGAACAGAAATTTATGTTTAAGTAAACAGTTTTGGTTAAACTCTTGTAGGAAGAGTTTTAAGTTATTGAAAACACTTTGATAATTTGTGTTTTGCTTGTGGAAATTAGCCAAGCTTTAAGATAAAGTGGAAAAAAATACTGGTATGTGAACAGTTGACTTAGTTCRGTGCTGCTGTGAAGACAAAGGAGAAAAAGAATTTACATTGGTTGAAGAGCTGCTGTTATGTTTGATAAGGATCAGCTTTTTTTCTAATGGTTCTTACAATTAAATAAGCATCATAAAATAAAAAATGTTTGWTCTAAATTACTGGAAAACCATATTTTGACATTTTGTGTCCTTTCCACTGGCTGTATCAGCACAGAGAAACACTTCATGTGTAATCTACCCCACTTGAGTCTGTCAATTATCTTTGTAGACTTTACAAAGCTACAAGACACAAAAGGAATTAATTGTTTTATGACTACTACCCATAAAAAGACACTCCTCTAGCTTCACTGCAGCACAGCTCTGCTCTTGCATAGCAGCTGCAGGCTATTAGTTTTGCAATTGCGATCTGTAATTGCAAAAACATGTAATTTAGGTAGGGCGTGTGAATGAGATCCAGGAAAACCAGAAAGGATATAATCCAGATTCTTTGCTTCTCTGACAAAATGTTAACCCAAAGTTTCTATATTTGCTTGCAAAACCTCAGGTCTTCTACATAAGACAAACTCCTAGATTTATTACCCAGCTGGAATTGGAGCCCAAAGAGAGGATGCAGACTTAGAGTAGGGAAAGTTATTAACAACCACCACCCTTTTTCTCCCCCTTCTTCTGCCCTTGCAGGAACAGGCTGAAAGAGGGGCAGCCCTGGCACATAAGTAGGGAGCCAACCAAAGCAGAAAAATTACATGGTTTATGGCCATGCTTCTTGGATCCAACACTATRAGACAGAGTGCATCGTAAATCCTGCTCACTCTCTAGACCAAACTCTTCCTGGAGAAGCTGGATAGGGAAAAAAAGATATATATATATATATATAAGATTTGTAGAGGGATTTCTCTGAATGCTGGGTCAACGTCACGCTGGGGTTTGTGATCCATTTGCCAAGGCACTTATGGTCTTGTTGTTCCTGTATCTTTGAATTCAAAAGGAGGAGTGAAGCACAGTAACAGGTCACCCAGAGAATAAGGAGATTTCCACACTTAGAGGTTTTCAGAGCCCACCAGACAACCTTATCTAGTGCTGTCCCTCTCCAAATGGGAAGCAGCACCAGAGGGCTCTTCCAACCAACATTTCCAAAGTCCTTGAGGACTTTCCYTGAAATCTGGATAAGTCTGTCAAGATTATACTTGCACCTTACACCTCCCCCATCTTACTAACCCTTAGGTGACTCATGAAGAGACTGTATACAGAGCAATGTTAATAGCAACGGGAGCTACATAAACATGAGAAATGTTTAGAAAAAGCTACTGAAGTCCATATACTCTGCATGGACATTCTTCTTACGCAGCTAGTTCCTTGGAAAACAAAAGGCATCCTTTCCTGAGAAGCAAGAGCGCCCACACACACAGGTAGTCRGGAAAGCCAGAGCTATGTTAAATTCCTAATGAGAAGCAACTGTCTAATAGAATCAAGACTTCAGCATTAAAAAAATAAAAGTAATCAAAAAATAATAAAGAGCAATGAATTTGTTTGCATTGTGTTCTGTCCTAGAATGCACATGGCTGAGATCCAGTCAGGCGCTGAAATTGCTATCTTTGYGTTCTGCAGCAACAAAAATGATATAGAGACTCAATGTGAAAATTAAAGTATGTAAGAGAACTGCAAGGCAAGAACTGGACCRCCTGCAGTCGCCAGCGTGAAGGACTCATTGCTGTGGAGAGCTCAGTCAAACAGGCAGGATTYGAACACAGGTGCAGGATTCAGTCTGAAGGGCAACTCTTAGAAAGCTGTTCCAAACAACATGCTGATGAAAAGAACAATTAGATTTATTACTGGTGAACAGATAAATATACACTYAAAAGTTTTGGAATATCCAAAGATTAGTCAAGTAAAAACAGCTTAAGAAAGAAAGAAAAAAAATAGTTTTAAATTATTAACTCTTAAACTGCTGTTCTTTGTCACAGATTTTAGCCTGGTAACAACAGCTGACAGAAGATCTGAAAAATTGATGCCCTGAGTTCAGACACTGAGCAGATGCAGAAGACACTGCTAACTTGTCTCCTCCTGCCTGAGACAGCAATTATCTCCCAGCCTTGGGGAGCCTTCTCATCTTGCTGAGATGGAAACAGAAAGGGCCAACTGGCTTTTCCTGCTGTTGCATAAATACTGTTCATTAAGAAATGAGTCATGGTCAACAATTGGCTTCACACTGTCTKTGGAAGGAGCCACCAACCGTCAACTATACGGGAATTAAGACCGTGCTTCATTCCAWGCCCCTGCATCACATAGGTCTGTCCTGCAGAATGGCAAGTCCTATTTAGCAAACTTTCAGCAGCAAACCTACAATATATTAAAGATAAAGTGTTCTGGGGCCTGCATCAGGTCAGAAGCGGCAACCAATGCCAGGTATCTCTCTTGCACAAATGGGTGTGAGCAGATAACACAGAAAAAAACYCAAAGTTGTCTTCTGGATTTCTCAAAATGTCACTCATTTGGAAGCAAGGTGCAATCCTGGGAATGGACCTACCCGAAGACACGCATGATGGAATATCACGGAATATCCTCCTCCAAGTGAGGCTAACTTTTTCAGGACAGTATTTGATTACTTCCATCATATGGACTTTCATAAACCTCCCTTTCTTGATTTACCAGCAAGTCTCTGATSATGAGTCACTGGCAACACATTTGCATGGGCACTGCGTAGAGGGAGGGGAGACTGAAAACAATGAATGGCAAAACAAGAACCTCTCCCAGAGAATCAGGGCTAATGACAGCAGTGAACACAGTAACACTGTGAACTAAATTCATTGCTAAATAAATGCAATTAAAGTTACCTAGAAAGCACTCCAGTTCTGCAGTGCAAGCCGAATCTCAAYGATGCTGTTTGCTCCTCTCTGTCCCCGCTGCCGGCAGGGTCACCCCTGCCCAGGACTGCCCGAGGCGAGGCAGTCGTGGGTTGTTTCTCCTCTGGCACCGCAGATCCCGCTGCTGTCAGGGCACAGATGTGCAGGAAATGAGCAGCAACAAATCTTGCCTCGTTGCAGAAAGTTGGTCAGCTGCACAGACACGCAGCAGAGGGGTGGAAAACGCTCAGTGTTTAAAACACTTCTTATATCTCCACTTTGTGGAAAAAGCACCGTCTGGGTTAACGCTCCAGGGCTGCTGGTTACACTCAATGCCCCTGAAGATACCACCTACCCTGCCCAAGGGCAGTTCCTCACCACCAAAACAGCCTCAGTATTGACAAGAAATGAGACTCCAGACCACAGGTTAAAAGGCATTAGGGTAAGTAGAGGCAGCACCTTCAGCCAAGTTCAGGTCTCATTCATGCTGATGCTGACAGTGTCCGCTGGCAGGAGCAGCTCCCTAACGAACCTCCTTATTTCCCTATTGATCTGCTGTTTTCTCTCCTCTAAGTTCACTRGAGGGACTTATTCCCACGTTCTCACCACATACAATAAAGCTGAATAAGAAAATGCCTTTATACAGATATAACTCCCAGCAATGTAAATGCCACTGTCAAACCCACTGAAGCAGGGCAACAGGAGAGAGCCAGGAGGAAATGCAGCCAGGTAAGGGAGGAAAGAAACGCCGTCTCCAGCCTGCAGCGAGGCTGCATTTGTGCTCAAAAGCCCTAGGATCAGCCCCAAGAGGGCAATAACTTCAGCACAGGCTCCGGTGGGTCTCGGGATGTCTCACAGCAAGGACAGGCCGAGCTCCTCCACAGGCCGCGGCTGGAGCCGGGCTAGGGCGCCCGCTCCTCCGAATCCCACTGCCTTCTGCTCGCTCCAAACGTCCGTTCAGAGACAGGGGGTTTCAGCAGCAGGATGCAATGGGCCGAATCCAAACTCGATGGAAGTGTTTTAAGCTGTTCAGTGTGTTTTGCATTAYACATGCGTGCTGGAAAGATGTTCCTCATTCTGCAGATCCCAAGACATCTGTGTGGCTGAGGATTCAGCAGCTATTCATAGTTCCTTCTAATTAAGGAGGTATTCTATTTGATAATGGTAAAGAAGTTATCACCTCTGGTACTAATAATCTCAGTTAAATCAAGAGAGAATAAAGTTTATTTTCATTGCTTGTCTGCTTAACTCGCACTTATCCTGGGCTAAAGAGTTTCCTCCCCTTCTTGTCCAGGGCTGAGTCTTACTTCTAAATCTCACTTCTGAGTCCAATTTTGTTGCCAAATGTCTGCTCTGTTCGAGTCTCTAGCATTGCTGAGGACTTTGTAAATCTGTKCTAGAAGCAGACTCCATTTCATAAGGAGGAGAAATCTATAAACTGCTTTTCAAAAAATCCCACTTGCCACCAAAAGAAAATCTCAAATCCAAACAGGAAAACTACTGAATGAAATTCAGGTTTAAAGTGCACATGTAATTTAAGCTTGGGTGTCAAGGAGATATGGACATTTGACATAAACTATTCTCCCTTTATCACCTTTAAACTACCTACAGACAACATTCCCAAGGCTACACAACCTGCAGCACTGCTGAGCTGGGGGCAGCATCAGAGGACAGTGCACAAGGTCTGTGCAGGTTCTGAGCATCCTCGACCCACTGCCACTGCAAGGAGGCTCCTTCCTCCTCCCTCACACATTCCCCGTCAGCCTCTGCCAATCTCCAGGTGCTTCTGCAAGTCCCCTGAGTCCCCAAACAGCAGAAAAACAGCTACCTCCTTCTGCAGGTTAGTTTTCTGCCATCTCAATAAGATAAAATCCAAGGCAGATAAAATCTGCTAAAGAATGCACATAAATGAGGAAGCTGGTAACAGCAACTTCCATTTTCAATGGTGATAAATGGTTGAATTGGAGCATTCCTAGAAGTAGTTGAGTCTAGCTGGGAAAAGGAAAAAAAGAATCCGGTTTTGAATAGTGGTAAGAGGAGCATTGGGTTTGACTCCCGCATTGTGGGAAACCCATAGCACTAAGATGGATGCAAAGCACCGCACACTTCTCATCACCAAAAACTGGAGTTGTTCCAGAAAAGGCTTTTCCTGGTGACAACTATAGTTTGCTTAGATCCTAGTCTGACAGTTGACTGAGGGGGTCAAATCAGAGGGTCTGCTGTGGAAGTCCAGGGAAAGGGAGCTCCTTCTCCTGCAAGGATGACCAGGGCTCCTGGCTGCTACAGAAACGCAGCGCTCCATTGCRCACTCCTCGTCCTTCTTGGGATCATGCACAGGAATATTTGCCTGTGTGCTGCAGAGATGGAACGAACACGATCACAGGCACCTTATTAGACTGAGCAGMGTGAATGGACAACTTCTGGAAGGTAAGAGCATAGGGAGATGTTCTTTGCACGCTAGTCAAAAGAYGCATCGAGCTACAGCTTTTCCATCTCGCCAGTCCCCGCGCTACTGCTCTTTTCAGAGAGCAACGTTTCCTTCCATTAGTATTTTCTGACTTTCAACCTTATTTAAAGCTTAAAGACTCAAGCAAATAGAAGCCTTCCCTACTTACGGCAAGACTATTTTGTTTCCAATTTCAGCTTTCTGAGAGAGTCTGGGCTTCTTTTTAAACCTACTGAAGGAGATGGGCACCTCCAAAGGAACTTGAGCCCACATGATGGCAGGTACTCAGGATAAGTGGGGGAAAAAAAATCAGGAGGAGACTCTCCCTCTCCATTACGTATGTTAGGAAGCTTGGGTGATGCTTGCCAATTTGCAGTGCCTGGTAGCCTATAAAACAGCAAAAGCAGCGTGTGAAATGATTTAACAAAGAGACTCTGATGCCAAGAAGTCAAGGAATCAGAATAACAGATGAACACTCAAAGCAGAGGTTGGATGTGGCAGGAATACTGAGAAAGTGCACAGGGACGTGGTGCCAGGGATATCAAATAGAAATTAAYGTGTGAAGTCCTCTGTTGTAATCTGTCCACATTATCCTTGACAATGGCAACTAATTTAGACATATAGGGCTATGGGAATGGCTATAGTAATTATTTTCAAATTTAAACATTTCAAGTCTAATCATGCACATGTTGTTTGTGAAGGAGCAGTATCAAGCTCATTTCAACATTTTCTGCCAATATCCTGCAAAATGCAATGCAATTGCATTACAGAACCACAGAAGCCACATTACTATAAATGTGAACTTGAAAAGAAAATATTCTATTTGTAACACTTCACTAACCTGTTGGGAGTTTCCAGCCTTTTTAACTGTTAAAAAATACTGTATACTTTTAGATCAAAGGAAAGTTTTCCTGGAATTGAAACACAGAATAAAGATCTGAAGGATGATGTCTGAGGGGTTTTAGACACGTACGTACATGGCCGGACTCTTAAACACTGAGGCTACAATTGTTATGGCAAAACAACTGACCTCATTACAGGGAAAGCATTAATTGTACAGGCATTTCCAAAATAACACATTATGTTATTTTAAAATCCACAGGACCATGCTCCAACATGACCCCCCCCCCTTTTTTTTTTTTTGGTTTTCAGTCTGTTGTAGGTCTAATTCTAGACAAGGAGATGGAATGACTTGGACGCCACAATTTCTACAGTGTACCAGGAAGGTTTTGAACACCCCGAAGGCATCAACTTCTAATCCTCAACTCAAATACAGCTGAAGAYCCATTCAGCTTATCACTAACCAACTTAATGAGGGTCTCTGTAATTCCAAACATTAATGAAAATATGAGACAGGACAGCATGCAAGAGAGTCTGAAGAGCCCTTACTCAGTAAATCCTTCTAGTTTCACGTAACCCCAAACAATTAGTTTGAAAATTAGAAGAAACTGAAGAGGAGGATACATTTTGGAAATGACTAACATCTCTTGATGTACCATCCCAGCAGGTTACCCTGAAATCACCAGGGTATTTGGGAGCTTCTCAAATTCCTGAAAACTTATTGGCGACTTGCATCATCAGTTCTAACATAATTTAGATTTGGTGTGAAGACTTTGCATGCTACAGAGCAGACCCTCCAAGCGAGGAGATGCAGAGGAGAGCAGAGCCTCGTGCCCCGCTCCGGTGGGGATGTTCTTTCATCTCCTCCGAACCTCGCCTGGCTCCACAGAGCTGCCCTTGACCTCCACAAAGGCAGCAGGAACTCGAGACGTTCCCCCAGCTGCCGATCATTTCCCTCTAGCCCCACAAAATCCCAGGCAGATCTGTTTATACACAGAGCAACTGCACCCACAGACAAGAGGGTCCTGAACTACCCAGCCAGCATCCACAGGAGGGTAACGAACAGAGTAACAGGAGGAGTAACAGGAGGAGACACGACCTGCTGCAYGGAGTTAAACGCTAAGACTTGCAGAAGATGCAGGACATGAGGCTCTTCTCCCTGAGAATGTCTGCACGTTTCTCCTCTRTTTACAGACACGAGCCTGCAGGACAGTGAGACTAAACTACACACGGAGTTGCATCTCTTTAGCAGATCACTTGCTAGATAGAGCAGCATAAGGAAATTCCCATTCTGGACGTCCACATCAGACATAAAGCAGCTTTGGGCCGCAAGGCACACGCCCAACCAGAGGCTGCCYGAGTCCATCGAGCTGGCCTAAGTCCCCTCTTCCAGTCCTACTAGGATCACTTTTATATTTAGCCCGAACCCAAACAATCCCTTTCTGTACATGTAAACGCAGTACTTATATCTAGAGCAACTGTTAACTGCCTTCATTAAAATTTTACGCCCAAAAGGCTGTTGCATTTGCCCTTCTCCTCCGAACACTGTGTTTAACGAACCATTTCATCTCTATACACAATTATCTAGGTTGCCCTTTCAGAATACGAGCTGAGAACTTGGGAAACTCCCGGCCTATATTTCATGCAGCACCTCCGGGGCCTCCTGGGGAGACACCGTTCCCATGTGGTAAGCAAATACTAAAGGGAYGGTTCAGCAATAGCAAACAGAGACCTGCAGCACATTTCTCTGCTGCCAAGAAGATTCCCCTCTGGAGACTGAGGGTCCAGGCTATCTAAGAGCGTGTTCTTCATGCAAAACAATCTCATCCCAAGCCCATTTTTAGTAATTACCTGCCCAGAGACTGATTAAGCCACTCCTGAGTTCTGATCCTGACTCAGGACTCCAGGTTCAAGAGCTCAGGACAGTTCTTGGAAGGGGGAGAGCTACACATGGCTCTCCTGGAAAGGAGATTAAACAAGAAGTCTCCCAGATGCTGCAAGTGACTCAACCCAGGGGAACTCCATACAGGATAAGGCTCCAGGGAAGGAAGCAATGAGGAACAGCTCGGGAATGTCTATGTCTAAGCAAGAGCCTCCGAGGAAAGTGCTGTTTAATAAACAGCAGCCTGGCTGGGCTTCAACGAGGACAGGCCGATGGCCAAGGCACCTTCCCTGCGTGGAGGGTGAGCTCTGCACAGCTCTGCAGCTGCTGCTAGGACGGGCTCTTACCCAGTCTATGGTGAGGACTAAGCCAGACCAGGCACCGAGCAGGCGGCCGCTACCTCAGATCCATCTCTTTGCTGTAGCCACGAGGAATAAAAGTTCCCTCCCCTGCGAGCTGATAGGGAAAAAAGTTTAAAAGACTTTTAAAGGATCTATAGGTCTAGGACAACTTTCAGACGTGGCACGTACAACTCTAAACCAGGCCTATGCTGATACTCGGACAAAACACAGTGAGGAAGAAACACCACAAAAGGACTTCCTGCTTTCTAGGATTAACAGCACAAACATTAAGAGGTCACAGGGTTAACAAACCTGTCTTGRTCTTTTACGAGACAAGTGAATTTAGCCACTACTTTGCCTTTCCACGAGCCCTCTCAGCAGATAAGCTGCAAGCAACTTAACAGCCTGGAAGTGTTCTTTTTGGTTTGGGGGAAGTAATGATAATCTGCATATCCTCCTAACAGCACCTGGGATCCCAGTTCATAAACTATAAAAGCTTTGTGTGCTGTCCAACTGAAAATCCAGGAAAAGAATTAATTTAAACTGGAAGCAAACTTCATTGCACCAGAATTAACTCCAGAGTGCATCTAAATTCTTAAGTAATACCCTTATATGCAATACTATAATCACAATTAATACTTAGTAAAGGGTAGAGTTTCTACAGTGAGTGCAAATATTATTTCACAAATCTCAATTCTACTCAGAACCTCCTCCTTTCATACAGGCGATATCTAGGGTTGAGAGACAGAAAAATTAGAGATCAAAAAAAAATTAGTATGCTGAACTGCTGAAAAGGTAAGTCCATCTAAGAATACCAGCATGGGCATCCCAAGGCACTCTTAGCTTATATAGTCATTCTAGGTAAAAGAATGATCAGAAATGGTTCCCCCTACATAGAAATTAGTTCCTGCCAAACACAAGGTCAGTGAGACATTGGCCAGGGCAGCACCAGAGTCTAAGCACTGCCTCCATGCAGCTAGGACTRGGCCAGCATCAATCCATAATCCAGTACTGCTGTGAATCAGAAAGGGCCATCGTTGACGTCTAGGGTCTGCTTGCAAAGAAAAGTCTGAGCCACATTTAGGTCAATTAATGTAATCCTATCACTAAAGAGAAAAGGAAAGAAAGAGCTGCTACCTGGCACCTCTGCACAGGTTGAAACTTTGGGTTATTTCCTGACGGAAAGACATGACTTCAGAGCTGCATTTTTACTGTCTGTGCCTTACTTGTTTGTGGATAACCACATATTCCTGCCTCAAGCACGAAACATMTTCCCATCATAGGAAAGGACACCTTTTCTTGGCAAGTGCCAGTTCCCTACTCCTTAAGCGAGAACCTGGTGTCGCTTCCCCCAGTGAGACAATTCCCACTTCATAATGACATCTTCCTCCCACACTTCCCAGCCCCGCTTCTCTAGCCCCTGTCCCCACCAGTTTCATCAGCACTGGGTCTTTTCCAAGGGCCTTCCAAACCCAGCAATCTTTYCCTCTCTGTTTTCCACATTTCTGCCAAGCATGCAGCACATTTTCAATACATACATACTATTAATGGTCACATCTGTCTGCAACTAGTTTGGGTTTTGGAGCCATCTCTTGCAGTTATGTTCTACTTTCACTATAATTATCCACAGTGTATATTGTCCTTCCAAATGCTAGTTTAAAAATAACAAAGTATTAGTTAGGCCTGGGACATACAAGGCTGCAAGAGGCTCGGTGACAGCATTGATGTGATTCATGGAGATCCAGCAACCATACTGAGGACAAAACTCAAGCGTATCTTTTGTTCTATGCCAGACCCATTCAAGTCCCTCCTGCTCCCTCCACTCATGCAGCTACGCTCAACATCACATTCATTTACAATTTTATTTGGAGGACAGTGGTAGCCAAAGGGATTCCAGACAGAGGGGAAAAAAGAAGTGTTGTAGGGTATGATTTTCATATTTAATATATTGCATCCAAAAGAGCTTTGGGAGCTAGCAACAGCACAGACAATTCCAAGCGAAACAAAACCCCGCTTGATGGGACAGCATTACCTCCCTTCCCAGAAATGCTTTTCTCATTTTTGCTCTGGTCCCTCCTAACGCTGTTTGCAGCTGGCTGAGCCAAACAGCTGCTGCCCAGTGGGCTGCAGTGCAAGCCCTGAGCCCTGCCTGCTCCTCCTSGGCTTCCACGCTCAGGATCCAAGGTGCTGGATCCTCCTCCTCGCTCTGCCCCTCTGGACACGTAACCCTTTGCTCCCTCGCTCTTGAGAGGTCTTGCTCTTACACAGCAGCACTTCCAAGCACGGCATGAAAGACAGAGACGTGGCAGAGCAGAGGGCTYCAGGAGGAGAGATCCTCCGTGACGCAGAGAGCATCCACGCTGCTTGGCCACGAGGGAGGTAACGGGCTATAAAGACTAGGGCAGGCCAGGYGTCCCTTTCAGTAAGGATGCAGACAGGAGGTTTGCATAAAGGATTTTCAAATTTGAAAGTCAATTACAGCCACGCTTCACCCGTGGAGCTTGGGGGCACGTTGGAGCACCGTCCAACACACTGCTTTCCTTCCCASGTTCCTCCCCCGAGGACAGCAAGGGTTCACGTCACAGAGAACACGGGCTAGGGGGTGACCTCAGCTCTGAAAAGGACAGAATTTCCTTATGGATGCTATGCCTTCAGCCACAGATCTCCCAGCATATATTATGGCTCAGCATCTGTATATAATACAGAGCAAGAGCTTAAATCCCAGGATTCTGCACCAAGTCATTTCTCCCCCTCTCACCAGCCAAGGTCGGGATCYCCTGGAGAAATGGGAGTTCATTAAAGCTTTTGGACCTCTGCACTTGCAGCAGTTGCAAAGCCCCAAGACTCAGACACAGATTATCTACAGTGTCTTTAGTGGCAGTAGCACTACGCAAGTCTAAACATCACATTTTTGTCTGAAGGAAAGCCCAAATTATACATCTCAGACTACAGCAATCCACAAACAAAGACAACAGAATAAAATTTTATGTTTAGGGGGGGAAAAAAAGAAAATCCAACACACTGTCAAGTGTAACGAAGTGGAAGAAAAAAAATCTGGTAGGACAAATTTCTGGCTACAAAACACTAGCAATGCCAATTTATTATTAYGTTTTGCTTGCAGGATGCACAAAGGGCACCAGGAACCTCTCCTGCTCGTGCCCTGTGAACAGGTTTGAAATGCTGCTGTTTGCTGGGGCTCAGCAAGTGGTGGCTCCCCACACATCTCAACCCACACAGCGACCCCGATCCCTCCCAGCGACGGCCCTGATGACACAACAGGGAAATGGTTTTTAACCGTGAAGAGGAACGAGGCCAGAGGACATCTGAGGCAACCGTTAATAYGGCCCGTTTTATTGCCCCTCTTAATAAACATAAATGTAGCATTATCTGGAGGAGCTGCAGCTATTTGGAGTATTTCCTCTCCGTTATTCTCCAGGAACAAGGAAAAATCATTTTCACTATATTTAAATCTCTTAATGGCTGCGAGTAATGCATCACGTCAAACTACAAATAACCCAACAAAGGCTCATCCCCAATATAAGCAAGACACAAATTGGATATTTTTATTCCTAGCACACAGCGTTCACACCAAGAAACTGTCAAAGAACGAACAAAAGCTCAGATTTATATTCCATCGCTTYAGTGAAAACTTGCTCCCAAAACTTGAGGAATCTCTGAATGCTCATTCCAGATGTTGGCTTTTAGGACCAGAGACGCACATCCTTAACAACCCGTGGCTTTGATGTACTGTGGTTTCAGTACAACGGCACTGGAACAGAAAGCTGCAAAGTGAAATCCTGCTCCCCTTGAAGCTGGCAACGTTTTTTGGCTTTGATTTCCACAGGGAAATCACTCTTGCTCTACCAAATAACGACCAGAATCACATTGTAATATCTGCTTTTTACTACAGCATACAATCATGCATTAAAGTTAGCTGGCAAACGTTGGTACCAGGAGATATCCACGCTTTGAAACAGATACAGAAAGTGCTGAGAGGAGATGCTTCTGGCATCCTAAGTTTCCTAAATAAATCAATCTTGAATTCATCTGTTTTCCTTAATTACAGGCATTAGACTCCTATCCTGAAAAGGTCATTGTCCTCAAGAAGCCTACAGTAATGTCAAAGGGTGGCAAGTGTCAGTGATCTCAACATATTTGAAGGGTGGTGAAAACTACTGCTTAATTGTTGGAGGTTGTGGGGATTTAACACATTAGTTTTGCTTTCAAGAACACAAGACGACTGGGAAGATTCAGACTGGCGTTTGCAGGCCAAAGTAAATGGGAAGGGATTTGTCTTTGCCAGCGTTTTACTTAATTGCCTTTCAAATTAAGTTAGCTGATCATGTTCTAAAAAAACAGCTAACATAGGCCAGAAAACATGTCATTTTTCTTCAGGGAAAAAAAAAAACCTGTTCTTACATCCTCCTCTCTTGCTTTTTGTGTTCAGTCAGCTATAAAGGTCACTCCCTTAGCAGATCACTCCTGCAAAACTTTAAGACCACTGTGAAGGTTGGAGTGCAAGGACCTATGAATTGCTTAGCAGAAGCAGAAAGAGCTGTTCCCACATACCTAAATTACCTACCATACATAAATTAATTCTAGAAACAATTCTAGAATTAATGTAGAATTCTAGAAACAATTTCAAGGACAGAATACTCCGTGGTAAAGCAGCTGTGAGCTCTGAGTAAACAGTTCCTGTGGCAGGCTGTGCTGGTCCTATGGGAAACTGCGGAGGGAAGCAGGTGCCTACCTCCCTGTTGATGCACCACGTTACACGAACGAATTTCAATTTTGCAGCCGCATTCCACGGAGATCTGAGAACAGATCAAGCGGATTTGGTATCGCAGATGTTAAAGGGCAGAAATCAAACATGCTGGCAGAGCAACAATCAGATGTGCGAGAAAGGGAAGACGGGTTTAATGTCAACTGGGGGCTCCAACGTGCGTGCATGAGGTGGCATTGCCAGGTGTTGACTCCTGCAGCGCTAAGTGAAAGCTGGGAATAATGTGGTTGCCTAAAAATCAAGCGTAGAAAGAAGAAAAAAAAAAAAAAAAACAACAAGCTAACATCTCAAGAAATTAGTGGTGACAAGGCCTGCCTGCCGGCCTGGCAGTGCTAGGAAACAACACTGCCTGGTTCAAGAATTCCCTGCTCCCTCACTCCCTCAGAGTTAGGTATTTCTAGTTGCTAGAAAAGGGCATTACGGACTCCCCTGGCAACATCAGGAAATTAATCTCGGTAGACTCCCAGAGTGAAAGCTCTATTTTCCTCTATGGACTTAGTTGATCCAAAAAAAAAAAAAAAANCAACCGCACAGATGAACTCATGCAACTCTTGGAAGGTAAGGAAAGAAAATAGAGCTGATGAGCTCATGAGAAATTCAGGCTTAGAGGTGTGAGCTTGGATCCCGTTAGGCCTTCAGAAGCACTGCCTGAGTCCTGCTACACAGCAGAAAGGCCCTGGCAGTCTGAGCAAATGCTGCTTTCTAGAAAATCCAAGGAATTCAGGACTTAGCTGGTGAGAACGCGTCGAAATTACACAAAAATGCACCAGAACTACAGTCTGCCACACGGACCTAGGAGAGATGCTGTGTTAAGTGGCACTGAACAAGAAGCAGGAGAATGAGGAAGGAGGGTCTGGGASACATCAGGTGGAAGGTGTCCCTGGAAGTCAGTAGCCAAAGCTCTCACCCAAAAACACAGACTCACCCACTCCTCAGGACTCTTAACTACATCAACTGCCCTCTGGCATGTGGCTGTTAACAGCTTAAGTGCTTGGGAGCATCTGCATGAAAACACCTGGAGAGAAGCATCAAAACTATGATCTCCACATCTTGCTTCCTACCTTCAACAAGCAAGCGTGCCCATGAGTGAAATGCCCCTTACCACGAAAGGGGAAATCACTGCCCTCTCTCCGCTTCTTGTCTGCGGTGAAAAGGGGATCCTGCTCAAGGGAAAATGAGATTAATGGTTCTCAGGAGAAGGTGAAAGGGCATTTCCCAGGCGGAGGCCCCGCTGGTGGCACCCCTCAGAGTGTGCAAGGGGCCTTTCTTTCGGGCTCAGGAAGGAATCCCAGCAATTCACTCGAAAGTGCCTCRGGGCTGAGCTTGTCATTAAGGTTTGTCCTGTTAATAAATGACAGGATGTATAAAACTGATTTGAGAACATTTCATTCACAGAAGTACCAACCGTTTGCTACCAAATCAACTTCATATATAGTTAAAAAAAATCCTCAAATCTCTTCATGTAATAGATCAGAGACAAGCAATGGGGGCTCAGTGGCACGAGGCACATTCTGACACCCAGGGACAGCTTTGTGAACTCGGAGGGAAGCTGACAACTTCCAGGTCATTCATGTGATGGGGCCTATACATTAAACAGTGCCTATGTACTAGAACACGCACGCAGGTGCATGAGAGCAATGGCACAAAGCGAAGAACKAGGCAAATATCACTCTGTTCCGTGTTCTGATCTTGTAGAAAAAAAGTGTTTGTGATGTCTTTTATCAMTATCAAACTTTTTAATTCTCTCTACTCCCTCCTGCTCATCTGCTAGATACACAGAGCCTGCTGCTGGATGTATTTGTGTTGCTAGCTGGAAGAACAGCAGAACATATCAAGCATTTAATAACAAAATTCCAGCCTTGTGACACAATCCCGTGATTCCAATACTGGAAACTAACCTCATCTTTCTACTCAACACAAACCTCTAATCCTATCAAGAGCATCACTATTTTAATTTTGCCCGAACCTTTTCTAAAGCCACAGATTTAACGTATTAAAAAGGACAATTATAAGGCCAGACCAGCCAGGAACGTGTTAATCTTACGTAGGTGCATATGACGATTCCTGTGGAAAGATTTCTGTGGCTTCTTAAGTATAGTCATTTTCTTTTTACATACTCTTTCCTAAAGCAATCATTAATTTGATATCTCTATGGCCTAGCAGGTCAAGAGCAGGTCTGGGATACTTGTCTAAGGGCTTATCAAGATGTCTGGGAAAGGGATGAAATAAATTCTCCCACYCACCAACCACCGACTCAACCACACTTGGCCTTCTTCATTTCCATCACCAGATCCCAGGCAGCTTCTCATTCCTGCAGCTGTCCTGGCTTCAACACCCCTAGGGCTTGCAGGGTAGAAAGTGCCAAGCACTCGGAATTCCTGTTTTAAAGCAGATTTTACTGGTCCTGCCTGGCTCCAAATGTGCTGGAGATGCAAGGCTGAGCTTGACACTGCTCCTGCTGCATGAGCCTACGCCATAGCTCAGCACAGCCAGAAATAATAATAAGGAAAATCTGTCTCCGTTTACAGGTCACAAAATGACAGAAAAAATTGTCCTACTGCACGCGGTCCTGTAAGGCTACAATATGGAACACAAAAAACTGCAAATTCAAGTGTTAGTGGAAGATACAATAATATTATGTCGAGCTCGCAAAAATAATTTGTACATACAATCCCATTATTCCTAAGAGCAAACTTTTAGACTTCTCCCAGCTAAATAACCAGTTAACTGTTCTGSGTATGGAGCTGCTACCACGCTCAAGTGTTTGAATCATGAGTCAGGGCCCGGGGAGTATTGCACAAGCCTAGAAAGCCATGCCCTGGGCCCAGAGTTTGCCAAGGGGTTGGCTCTCCCTGCGGAGCCCCAAACGCGCCCTTCAGCCCCACTAAACATCTGGCTGTAATGCTGCTGTGGTAGGGAGCTCTGCAAAGMAATAAGAACATACGTTTTTTCAATTGTTGCCTGTCAGTTCCGTTGAATGTCCTTCCAGTCATCCTGATTATATAAAAAAAAAGAAAAAAAGCCATTTTGGCCCATTTGTTGTCTTATACATGTCTAACCACGGCTGGGAGAAGTTGATGGGGGAAGAAATTAGCAAGGCAAATTAATTGGCAATAATAGACTCATAGAAGCTCTTTTCCTGGGCATATTTCCCCGTGTTTCTCATTTCCTCAGCCTGCCCGGAGCCTTTCCAGCTCCTCCAACCTGTCCCATGCTCCTGGGCAGAGGGAAGCCCCGTGCAGAGCCCAGCACAYGCACACAGCAGGGCCTCTGCCACATCCCACGTGGGATCCCTCTGGGCCAGTGCCACTTCTCACGCTTCCAACATCTGCATTGCAGTGTCAACCACTAACTCACCCAACCGGCCCTGGCTCCCTGCAGGACTCCGTGCCCTTCTCCGAGCACCTCCGATGGTTGTCTTACCAGCTTTTGAAAAGGGCTTTCAGGATCTGAGTGAGGGCACAAAACAAGCTACGAYGCTTTCCCCTACTCCTTAGTCATCTTGGATCTTTTTCCCTGTTTTTTGAACAGTTAAGTTCCCACTGGCCACATACTCTGCAGAAGCAGCTCCTCAGCGCTCCGACGAGGTTCTTGTTCACATTATAGCAAAACATTTGTCTGGTTTTACTACATGAGGAGATACGGAGATGCCCCTGAATGCCTTTAACCAGGTCTCCATGCTAACACACACTTGACAGGAGCTTGCAGCATGTTTACAACACTCAGTGAGGTTCCGCTGCTCTAAAGCTTCCTGTGCTGGGCCGCATACAAACTCCCTTTCCAAATGGTCACCGTGTTCCCTAATCCCTTCCTTGTCTGGGTAATCAGCAATAGAAACACTGCACATCTGGAAAAATGAGCAGAGTGACAAGGCCAGAAGAACGATGCAACTCCTAAGCGGAATCCTCACGGAGGGGCGGGAAGCCCGTGTTGGCTCTTAAGGGTTTTATGGCTACAGTTTCAGAAGCAGCTATTCAATTTGAAGGCTACTCCTTCTGCTTTGCCTACCCACAGGGCTCAGGACAGACAATTTGACAATATTTTAGCAGTCAGTGTTAACCTTTCCATAAGAGCATCTAACATCAAGACTCACCAGAAACTCGCATACAATCTACCAGCTGCCTTGTAAAAATAAACTGCCAGTTTACTTCAGGAGTCAGGCAGAAAAGGAGACTGTTCCTCCACAGTCTCTCGCCTCCAGATGCTGTTTCTTCAGTTCCATTTCCAATGCCAGATTTTTCATGGAATTTCATCCCATCTCACCCTCACACTTCCGTGTTATCTGCCTAGCTCTGCTTCCATTCTTAACTGCAATAAGCATATTATACAAAGCTCATGACAGACCGTTTTCAAAACCAACACACAATCACACATATTTAAGCCCAGGATATAAACATTTTGAAAAATGCATTGCGTACTCCATTCTAGAAACTGTACATCTCAACTCATTTCAAGAAAGAGTTTTTCGGGACAGTTTTAGCTAAAGCATACAAGAGGTTTCAACGAGCTTGTAATTACCCATCTACTCCATCTGCCTCTTCTTTCTTGAAAGCACCTGTCCATTTTACTGCAAAAGTTACGCAGAAGCATCACTTATGAAGYAACAAATTTAGATTAAATCTTGACTAGGTCATCTTTTGCAACACGAGGAAATACATTGATTGTTAGAAACAGTCCTATTGAGACATACAACAGGTCAGTGCTGACCAACTACAGCACTTACTCTACGGAATGACACCACGTAGAACGTATCTTCCCTTCTGCGAATAGCTTCCAAAAAGTCGTGGTAGCTCCTTGGAGAAGCATAATACACTTGCAGCTCATTCCCTGAGTTCCTGCTGAAACGACAAGAGGAAGAAATGATTTTAGATCCCAGGAATTTAACTCAGGGAAGCACTGACTTCAAAGACCAGCTTTTCAAAAGAGCAGTAACTCTTTATATATTTGGAAGAGCATGAGGAGTGTGAGAGCATTTTAATGCAGTAAAACACAATCAGAAATAGTAGGTATCTGTTGAAAGTTCAAAGTGTCTTGAAAATGTTGCCCTAAGGAAACTATTCCAGGCTTAACATTAYTCATGGTTTTGAGGCTTGCTCGCTCAACAGAAAACAAACCAAAAACAAACACCAAGAAACAACTAAAGAAGTCTACCAAATATAACTGGAAATTTCTCATGACTTCTGACAAGGGGTTTGGAAAGTTTTAAAATGAAATAGCATGATTTTCTTTTTTCTTTTTTATCCTGTTAAGGATACAAGCCATTCAACCTGTGCGAAGTACAGTACAAACAGGGCTTTTTGTTTATTCTTTGTTTATTTTTTGTTTATTATTTGTTTGTTTATCCTATTTTGTTTATTCTCTCAAATGGCAACCCAACCTTGGTCTTGATTGTCAATTTAGACATTGGAGCAGAAGTTATTCATAAGAACTGATCAGAGTTCTTGCCCCAATTACTGCAAAGTGATCTTTTTACAACTCGAAAATTCAGAATATCAGATGTAAGGAAAAGACACGCTGTCTAAAATATTCTAAGCAAAAACACTGGCAAATCATTCAATCATGGTAAGGTATTCTAAGCAAAAACACTGGCAAGTCATACAATCATGGTACTTAGCCACTGTTTATCTTGGAAAGGTGAGAAATTCCCAGCCCATATTGCTCTGAAGTATACTTCCCCAACCCTATTCAAAAATAACATTTAATCACATTGGAAAGCTGTACTTAAACAAAACATTAGCTAGACTCTCAACCAGTTATTTTAATTCCTTCCCACTTTAATAGCATTGTGTCTCTCTGCAGTAGTTGTGGCAAGAACTCTGATCAGTCTATTCCTCCCCCCAAGCTGTTCTGTTCACCCAGATTTTAAACTGCAGGGGCTGACCTACATTATTTTGGTAAGATGTTTCTAAAATATAAATACTACACATCCAACAATACACAAATCTTATTAACTGATTTTCTTGATCAACAGTAGTAATAGACAATTATCTTCTTATCTCCTACTGCTAATATAGTCCCCGTGCAAGAGAAAGGTTGCAGCTGCCGGGCTTTCCTTTAACAGGATCGGGAGTGTAAATGCAAGGTGCCTGATAAGAGGCAGCCCCCTCCAATACATCCTCATTAGCAGAATTATGTAAGTGCAGAATCGGATTACAGCTTTCTTCACGCACAGGAAATTGATCTGAGCTAATCTGAGGTCGATTACTCATTCATAAAAACATGCAGGCCCACCAAAACACTGACATTTCACTGCGATAAAAGGCAGCACACCCACGTATTGTTCAGTAAAACACATCCTGAGAACTGAAATTGCTCCCACAGCTCCTTTCTCTCACCCACACTACATGAGCTACAGTTAGACCTGAAAAAATAGCTTCTGCTAACTCTATATCCAGCACAGGGAGAAAGCTCTTCCAGAGCACTTGGAAACTTTTGGACCTTTGAGGAGCTCTCCTGGTTTTGGGGAAAGAGCCTACTACTAGTCCCTAAATTTCAATAGCAGTGGATTAACCTTTAGGCATTTAAGGGTACCTACTGTGGATTGCTGCGTGAAACGAAGGGAAGCTCACGTGGTGTGAACAGGTGTAAAGCTACCAGTTGTTATACTAGCATATTACACAAATTACAGCAAAGTACCCTATTAAATTTTATATACAAACACTGGTGCTGAATGTGGTTACTCATGAGTGATAAACTAGCCTTTCTCTATATCAGAGTTCAAAGCTCCCTGGGATGAGGACCCAGGGAGATGGTGGCATTCCTTCCTGGGGGAATATTCCAAACTAGACTGGCTCCCTGAGCAACCTGATCCGACTTTGAAGGCAGCCCTGTTGGGGCAGAAGGTTGGTCTAGAGCTCTCCAGAGGAGCCTAAATTATTATGTGATTCTGTGCATCCAATAGCTGATGCCTCTGGGAAGAGCTGGAAATCTGTTCTATGTTCTTCACAGTTCCAAGACAGTCACAGCATGCAGCTGCCATGACTCACTGATTCTGCTCATTTAAACACCATTCATCTGAAAAGCAATCTGACTTCTTTCTGGGCACAGCAGATTATTCCATGCAGAGCTGCATGATGTCGTGGACTGTTTCTAATAATCCAGATAAATCATTTGAAGAGAAATGCAGACATTTATATTAAACTGCATTATGCCAAGACGATAGGCCTGTTGGGCCACTCTTCACTTAAACCAGACACCCTATGTTTGCCTGTTGAACTAAAAAAAGGTTTTTCCTTCTTATAAGTTAAGATACATCAGAATTTGGCAGTCTAGTTTCCAGAACATTTGCCTGTAGCTCATTACTCCCTCCCAGACTGATCCTGCTTTCAAATCTGGAATATAAAAAGAAGGGCTACAGCTGTCTGGTCTTTCAGCGGCAACATTTTCTCAGAGAGCCTTTTGATACTTCATTCCACTGATTCCTCCGCCACTTTGAGGCAGAAATTTTTTAACATGATCTCAGATAATTCAGGAAAAGATCATTTTCTTTTCCAGGTTCCTATGTTCTAATAATCAGCAAGGAAAACCAGGGGATGAGGACGAACCATACAAATGACAGGTAATGATACAAAGCAATGTATTTGGTGTATAATGCCTTCTCTCTTGAAGACACTGAGATAAACCCCACTCTTASTGTATACTTGACACTTCAAAATCTTCTTATAAACTGCTGATATCGCTCCAGATAGCCCTACAGTGCCTAATTTTCCCCTGGAAAATATATCTAGGAGGGACTGTAGTGTGACATCAAAATTCTCTTGAGACCTATTGGTAGGAAAAGAAACAGAAAAGTGGAGTTGTGGGAGAGAGGTTCCTTAAAGTRTACTTGGAATCTTTAAAAACAGATTATTTTCTGTGTATTTCTTGCAGAGGCAGAAATCAGGCCAATAAACGTAAGCTAGCATCTTAAGCTAGCAGGCTTAAGAATTCTGACAAGGTAAAGACTCATTTTTCATCATCTACAAAAAAAAATAATGTTATTAAGAAGAAAGCATTAAAAAAAATAAAGTTTTCTGCCTTACCTAATGCTGGTTTCTGTATAAGGCATGGCCATTAGTTGGGAATCTGCCTTCTCACTGAGGGAGCTCTGCAAAGGGGAAAAAAAGATGACAAAAAAGGAAAACAATTAGCATTTTCTTGGTTTGGCACTATGCAACACCTGATGCAAGTCTGTGGCAGGTGGGCAAGGGTTAATCAGAGCCCTGAACACAAATGTATGCTTTTAATGGTAAAACATGAATAACTGAAATACCAACCAGCACTCATGCTGGAGCTAAAGAAAAGGTGTTTTAATACAGCCAAATGTGAAGTCCCACATTCAGAGACAAAGAGAGAGGCTAGTGCCATACACAGTAGCTCCACACACTGTCTTTTGAATCCAAAATTGGCCATCAGTCGTCTTAAATTTGTACCCTTGCTTTGAGGTCATATCCACTTCATACCTTTGCCAATTTATAATGTCCACATGACATGTCAGCTTGAAACCTGAAAACCTAAGCATGCTCTACTTGAATGTTCCATCATTTTCCTTTGGACAATGCTGAGAAGAAAGTAATGTTTAATACTCAGAAAATCCTCTCTGAAAGTATGTGACATTGCTCACATTTCTAAGTGCAATCCATTCACAGGCTGTTAGAATCTCTTAATCAAAGGAAACACAGCAAAAACTCAAGTCTTAATTTCATTCTTGCTGTCAAYGTGTCATGTAGCTGAAAAGGATTTTACAGAATGGAAAGTATGAACACAAATCTTGTAATTCTGTACTCTTAACCAAAAATACATCCTTTTAGCAAAAAAAAATCTAAAAACATGAAATAGAAATATTTCAACAAAAACAATCAGCYGTGACCCTTAACACTGAGCCTAATGAGTGTGCTGTTGGTCAAATTTCTTTCCCTTAATCAATTGTTTATCTTTAAACAGCCTTACAAAGAACTCATAATAAGGCAACTATCAATTTCATTTTAGAAAATAAATGAACATATTTTGATGACTGCTAAAAAAATAAAAGCTTTTATCCTGAACCAGAGTGCAGGCATGGAAATTTTCAGACTCAGCAAGAACTCTGGCAACATCATAAATGACCCAAAACAGCAATTTGAAGTGGAAAGTGTTGGGTAAACTTAATTATAGATGTTGTTGGCTACTTTTGTCTATAATAACAAGAGCAAAGAAGCAAGAGGGAGTACTGAATTATGTTGCCTGAAATTAACTTGTCATGCTATTGACACACCAGTATAAACTTGCCTACCTGCACAACTCGTGCCTTCTGGTGTTGGTTATTTGACAGCCTTCTAGATCTTGTCCTTTCTACTTCATGTCTATGAACCCATCCCCGAAGCTCATGGTTCAACCTATAAAAAAAACCACAGCATTAACAGGAGACATTTCTAGGAACACAGGCAGAGTAGAATTTAATTTCAGAGAAGAGTTTCACTAGTCATTTTAGTACTCTTGTTACCTTGTGATATCTTATTTTTAAGCTGTAGATGAAAAAATGTAATTGCAAGATTAAATTTGGGAGAAAATTCATAAAGGAAGCTATAGCTATAAAGCATCAGAATCACGGATATGTCAGCATATAGTACAGTACTTTTGTTTTGCCACAAAGAACAGTAATTCTAAAATTTCTAACTAAAAGGCTATCAGTTCAACACTGCATAATTGTTAAGAAAGTAAAATAGTAAAAATACATTTTAGAAAAAAAAGCAAAATGGAGCCAAGCTTAGTGATATATTTGTATCTTTAGAAAAGGTGGAATTCAATAGTCTCTAACAGCATAAAGAAGATGTGTAGCATCAGGTAAGTCTGCTTGAACTTCTGCTTGGAAGCTACAGGGGCCCTTAATATATTTCATACACAATACCCTTTTAACTAGGCTGGATTTGCATATAATAGTTTTCACATATGAAGTGATTTCTTTTTTGAGCCATGAAAAATATTACAAGGTTAAGCTTATTTAATTCACATATTTGACATAAACTCAAACTGAAATGCATGCAAGTTCAATGATCCAGAGGTCAATAGCATTCGCACCCAATATTGAACTGGCTTAATAATGCACTTTCAGCTGGACAGCTAGGCCTACGATCCATCAGTTAATCCAACCTGAACAGAGGGCAGTCAAGTCAAACGCTTGTGGGCCATTCTGATGTGGCCATCTCAAATGTTTCCTATGAAAAACTAGAGCAGCAGTTCGTCCAGTTCCTCCAGATCAAGAAATCCTTTGAGCCACCTCAGCATGTTACCAAGACCAAACTCAGGTCCCCTGTTTCCACAATAAGAGACACTGGAGAGTACAAATACTTCCAGAGGCACCAGGCACATACTGCATGATGAGATGGATGGATAATGCCATTCTCCAGAGCCGTGTGTCCAGCAGCATTCACCCAGCACACACTGGATTACATGTAACCTGCAGAGGACAGCTGCCATGCTCACCAGAGGATGCTTGCTCACCTGAGCGACTCTGTGCGGTTGATGAGGGGCTGGCAGGGAGGGGGTGGTGGTGAAATGTACAGTAGTGGTTCTTCTGAGACTATCATCAGTGCTTTGTTATCGGAGACTGAGCGGTCATACCTGTGAAAAAAGATACCATGAAATCCCTTTTTATTCTTTGATCAAACCCAAAGAGTAAGTATCATCTTAGACAATCCACAAACTTGCAGCTAGTCCTATAGGGTCTTCTGAACAGGTGAATAACTCTTTTTCTAGCACCGGTGGTYTTTGCAACACTTCACTAAGACTGCTTACCTGGGCTTTGGAAGACCTGAATTCAAATATCTCTACTTCCAGAAGAGAAAGAACCTACTCCTCCAGTGAGGCTCATTATCYCTCTTCCCCAAGACCCAGTGAAAAACTTCATCAGTGAAAACAAAACAATTGCACCAGGAGAGAGCCCACCTTGCTGCAGGACACCTGATAAAGAATTTGCCCAAGAAACAGCAGAGTGGGGTTCAAATCCCCCTGGAGAGATGAGAGATTTAAACACCGGTCTTCCTTTCTCCAGAAAAGCTCAGTTTTAACACTTGGTTGTAAGATAAAGAGGATCCCTCTCCTGGGGCTATTTCAGACAGTCCTGATCCTGCACCTGTCTTTGCTTGAGGGAGCACATGAAGAGGATGCCAGGCACACAGGAAGTCTCAACTGATACAAAAGTTACTTGTGTGTATTTATCAATAGCTCAGTAACTAAAAATATAAAACAGACCAACTTCCAAACACTGATTGTAAGTTCAGTTGCTCTGTAAGAACAACAATAAACCTGGCCAAAAGAACAAATGGAAGGGCAGGGATGTCGAAAAGTACCACTGTCCTCTGACTCTTATAAAACATGAAAGATAGGCATCTCACGTGTTAGTCTTCTCAGGAATTATGCTCCCAGGGATTTTATGAGCTGTGCTGGACTCCTGGCTGGCTGAAAACTCCAGCAGATTTCTGGTCCGATGGCTGGAACTCACAGTGGAGTCAACTGCACTGGGATCCTTTTCAAATATGCTGGAAAACACAGAGAGCAGTAGTAAAACATATCACTTGAGTATGCAACACTGTGCACTGTAAGTAAATAACTTTCTAGATGCTGGTATCTGTTTCAGGTGGATATGGTTCACGTTGTACCTATTGCTGAAACTTAGCACTTTGTGCCATTTAAATTACTGTCAAAGCACAACTGCAGAGAAATGCTATTCTGTTCTCTTCTTCAGTATCACTTGCCGGAAGGATTTTGATGCTCCCTCATAGCCCCACCTGACGAAACTTAAATCATTCTGCCTGTAACCAAGCTCCGGAGGCAGAAGAGAATTACCTACAGCCAAGTCAAAGTACCCCTGAACTTGCTCTCATTACCCTCACAACATAATTAACATAGATTACATGCGCATATAATACTTAAAGAGAAGAGAACTCCCAAATTCTATGCAGCTGCTGGCCCGGACCATTGAACAGAACAGTACCCAGACCTATCTACGTTGAAGCCTGCATGGATTTAGAGATATTGGCGGGGCTGACAGCCCTATCTGCACAGCAGCCCGGAGGCTGTTCTGAGGCTGTTCCCTGCCTTGCTGGGATCGAAGGATCTCCCCCGGGGGCTGTTCAACCCCCCACGTGGCACCCGAGCCTCTGCGCAAAGCAGCACAGTGGCATTTTAGGCAGGAGCTGGAAAAAGAAACACTGGACAACCACTAATGTGGAAATGACTCCACTAGCTTAGAAAGGCAAGTTAGAAGTGAAAGACCCTGAAGGCACAAGAGCAACACCTCAAGATACCCTCTCCAGAGGCTAGCGGTACTCTCTTGGAAACATGGCCGCTTCCCTAAATGCCTAAATTTGGGAAATGAAGCCGTAACCTTCCCAGGCGAGAGCCGCAGAGCCCTGCCCACAGCAGCCTGCCCTCAGCAAGAGGGCAGAAACGCGAGGACGGGACGCGGCAGCCAGGCCGCATGCGGCGCAGACACCGCTTCCCAGCAATTCCCTGTGCGTGCTCCTGCTGACATCCYGCCAGGTCTCCCTGCAGTCCCGTCACGCTGGGCAGGAGCGTTGCGGCCAGGGCAGCTCCACGTAAGAAGGCCGATGTCCCCTGGAGCCCTTGGCTTCCTCCAGGTTTCCAGGCAGCCGCACGCAGCCGGGACGCTGCGGCGTTGCAAGCCCTGCTCTCGCTGGAGCAAAATCCGGCAGGGAAACATTCCCAGAGAGTTTCCTTGCAGCATATGTAAACTACCAAGTTTCATTGCTTCTCATGCACGGAATGGAAAGGCAGATTTGATAGGGAGCAACTCTTAGCAACAAAACTAGTGTTTTAAGCATCAGCTGATACTTTCAAATAATGTTTACATTCTTTTTCAAGGTAGCTACGCTCGTGACACAAATGTAAGCTCTCCTCCTGCTTCCAGCACATGCTTTGTGAACACCAAGACGGTGACACACGGAAAACAGCTGCTCCTTCCCATTGTTTGAGGGTCTTCTTTCCTTCAAATGTTCCTTTCTCAAACAACAGGGAAGCTAAAACATATTTAAGCTGCTGAACACTAGCAGCGTGAATTCAATATGGAAAAGCACCATACATGAGCAACAGAGCAGTAAAAAACTCTATGAGCACAGAAACCAAAAGACAGAGGGACCCTATAGATTTAACGAGAGGGACCCTATAGATTTAATGAAACAACAACAGTCTTTCTGATCCAGGCCTGTAAAGGGCCTGGCACTGTAGCTGTCCCATTCTGCGACACTGCGGTATCTGTTTTAAGAAAACACTACCTATTGGGAAGAAAAATATAGATGAAAAGTCCAAGTGATAATAAGTTGCTTTATCTGGGTCAAGACAAACGGTTTATTAGTTTCCTTCTGTTCCTCAAAGCCAGAGCTGCATGGAAGAAGAAACAAATGAGCAAAAATGAGATAAAAATTAAACAACATACCAGGAGAACCTGCATCATTGACACCACACCATCCAGCTACAGGGCCTCCACCACCCCCCAGTTCATGAGGTCATCTTCTCTMTTAAGGAAAGCATCAGGCCAGTACCAGACCTCCAAGCTAAACCTGATGTCTAAAGGGGCACCATGTGCTCCTGCTGAAAATCCATCATCTACAAAACAGACCTCGCATCCTTAACTTGCAGAGTCCCCAACTCTACCTAGYTTGGAGCCCTGGGAGCTGGAGAATACACAGAAGTTCATTCATGAAACTCCTGTCCCAAAGAAAATTCCCCATTCACTGTGTTGGTGAACCTCTTGGATCTGGCATTTCAGCCTATCCTAATTTTCTACCAYGCTGTTCTAAATGACACTTTGAACAAGAGAAACTCTCCACACATGCAGGACATCAACTTAATGAGGATAAAGACCCTGCATGTCACAGCTACTCTCAAGGTTTTCTAATTCGGTTGCTTTAGCTGTACAGCTATTTAAAAAACAAATCAAAAACCTCACATTATTCTATCATTTTAATAGAAAGTGTTTATTTTCACTCTCCTCTGCTTAAAACACCTAAAGCTTTCCAGCAAAATTAAAACCTCACTTTTGGCAGGAACCGAGCACAGGAAGGTTCAACCTCAAAGATTTCCTCAGCAGTGAGCAAGAAAGAGGAGGCAAAAAGGCTGAACGAGGCGGCAAACAGACCCCGTCCTGCAGTCCTTACAGGCAGAAACCATTGCTACCATTTTTGAGAACAAAGGCACCTACTTAAAAGCAGAAGACCACACTATTTTCAGTACTTATTGCAATGCTTTTTCTTTATCAGGAGTGTTACTTGTCCACATAATGCTTCTTTTGAAGCAGAGCCAGCAGCAACTGCTGCCTTAAGCTACGTGGGCTACACTTGCCTCCCCTATCCCACTCATTCCTGCAGGATCTTGGAGATGATCAAAAGCATTCTTCTCAGGGCCAACTGTGGCTGGAGGGAAGAAAGAAAGAAAGAAAGAAGCGAGGGGGGGGAAAAAGTCCTTCCTTGCTCCTTTGGTCTGTGATAACAGCCCAATACCAAGGGAATTTTCCTAKTTGATGAGACAAAAATACTAATTAAAGGAAAAAAGCTCCCGGAAAATCATATTTTCAGCTAAAATATCAATCCCTCAAACACCTTGTTTTAATATGACAGCAAAAGAAAGGACAAGATTTTCATTCTGTTGTTACAAAATGCTTGTAACTTGGAGAGGCTGCAAGACAGAGCACTTTGCCACATCTGGCCTGAGCAAGYCCTACTGTTTGCAGGAACTTAGCTCCTGCCCCATACTGTTAAGTCCAAGGCTAAGAACTGACTTTGTTAAACAAGAGCAGTGAGAGGTTGGAACTGCTCCATTCTGTTCTGCCACACTTCCAAACTGGGGTGCTATCCAGGCCGTGCTTGGATGTTACAGATATTCCAGRCATTAAAGGGTTTTCACGCAGCCACAGACTCTGTCCAAGCTGGCTGAGCTAAGGGCCTGTTTAAGATGCAAAACCAGATCCAAAAGAGAAAGAGAAAGAACCACTAACTACTTGATGCAGATGTTTGCTCACAAATGTAGATAAATTTGATTACAGGAGGGAAAGAAAAGCAACACTCATGTCATGGTTCTCCAGGAATTCCATGGCACCTGATATTTTAGCTGTATTTTTACTTCTTTGGTTTGAATGTCACTTTGATAAATGTGAAAGCAAGTGTTGCCCGGAGCCTGAACTACATTTCATTTGTAACTGGCTGAACAAATCCTTTGCACTTACAAGCTCTGAATACTGACGTTCAAGCCATACACTAATGTACAGACCAAAGCCAACAGTGACATCATAAGAAAAAGTTTTCTGGGGACACAACCATGCCTGAACAYGAGCTGGGATCTTTCCAAACGGATAAAGAAGCTGCCCATGCCGGGTGGCACCAACCAGAGATGTCTCGCCCTCTTCCTAACCAGTTCCAGACAAGGCAGCCGCAAGGCCAGCTGCTCTCCGGGAAGTTGCCTGCTCCTTGTTGTGGATGAGGCCACCATCTGCTGGGCTGCTCCACACTCACAGCAAGGCACTGAGCTGTGTCACAGCAGCACGTGCTCCAGCACGGACTTCAGCCTCAGGGCTACCTTAGGAGGTCCCGGAGATCCTCCAGGCCCCTGCTGAATCCAGGATGCAGGATAAACGGCCTCAGCAAGGTGCCACACACAGCTAACTCAGCCTTGCTAGCCTCAGGTTAGCTGGGTAACTGTTTCTACACCAGACCATAACCCTTAGCTTGATAACCACCCCTTTTCTAGGGTCCTTTCAGATACATGACCAGCGACACTAAAAAAAAAGGCAGTCGAAAAGTTGTTTTTGGGGTTCATAAACATGACACAGTAAGCACCCTTCAGAAGCACCCCAAATATCCAAACAAGGTAATGAACACAAGCAGCACCCTAAGTTCAAATCAWCCCATTTGAAATCTTTAGTATCCAAAACGTTCTTACCCTTGCGCAGCAGAGCCTGAACTCATGGAGAAAGGGGCAAGACACCAGCCAGCATAACCCAGCATTAAAAGGGTCCAAATCACAGTCGTTTTATACAGCACACGCAGCAACACCAGGACAAACACATCACTCTTCCCAGCTATACAGGCTCACGTCTTTACCAAAACGCTGTTCAGTGGATCTAAACTTTTAATAAGTTACCCAGTTTCCAGGAAAATCCTGGAAAGCAGAGGAAAGCTTATTAGGACATTCAGGAGAAGAGCTGCCCRGGAGTCTCTAACAAGGGCCAGCAACTCTAGTGCAGCTGCTGCAGCTCAATAGGGCACTGGAGGTTTAGAAACAGCAGCTCCATCAATCACCATTTCGATCACCTCCTACCACAAACACAGCTCAAGAATTCTGTTGTTATATGACAAAGTCTGCTTTCCAGCTTCCAAGGGCTTCCAATCACGCAGAGACGGCCAAGGTGTAAGAGAAGAAAACAAAAATAAATAAATAACCATCAAAATCACCTTTTTAAACGACCTGTTCCCATCTCCCCTTGCAGATCTGTCTTTTACCCCTACAACCTGATGTTTTCCTCTGTTTTCTATCCACTAAATATCTGAAATAGCAGTTCAGACATGTTCTGCCTGGCCAACATCTTTATAAATGTTCTGAAACTGCTGCTGGAAGAYGAAGACCACGTAGCTCGGGCAGGCTGATGGGGTGGTTGGGAACCAGGGGAGGATCTATTTGAACGCCTCTCCTAGGCGAGGAAGTGACGCTAGGTCCATGTGCCAGTGTCTGGCTTACTCACTTGCTGCTATGGCCCCACGAAGCACAGACTCAGAAATGTCCATTTTTTCCCCTAGTTTTTGCAGGTTTTGTTTGTTCCTGCTACAAAGAGAACACAGGTTAGACTTTGCTAGTCCCGAGTCACCAGCTTGCTGGCTGGTTTTCCAGTATGTTGCCATCACATGTAGGACTTTCATTTAAGAAATAAAACRAGAAAGTGAGACTGGCTGGACTAGCGCTTGGTTGAGTCCCAGCTTTGTTAATGCTCATTTAACACACACTCAGATCTGCTTAGTACCCAGGCACGGCCTAACACAAGTGCTGAAATCAAACAAGCCCAGAAGAAGGAGCGCAGGAGCAGCGAGAGCCTCCACCTCTCCAGCCTCCCTGTTCCAAGTGGGAATCACAATGTGTGGCCCCTTGGATGTTCCTAAGTGCCAGAGGGCGGCGGGTTCTGGGGAAGCAGCTGCCAAGGGGAACCCCTCACAGCCCTCCGTTTGGGTGCCACCCATCCCACTGATCCCCTGTTGTGCAAATGCTGTGGGTGCCAGGCCCCTCTGGGCACGCAGGCGTGGGGCTGGAAGGGGAGCAAAGGCAAAACAGAGCCCTCAGCCTTTACACACCTCACCAACCACTCAAAGAGTAATAATAATAATAAAAGGAGCATTTTATAGATGTTGCGTCCAAGGCTAAGTAATTGGCTAAGATTACAGAATATTTCATTGACACACAGATGGGAAATTCCTGGGCACTTTCATCTGGGATGAAGCAAATACATAAAAGAGAAACTTACCCGAACAGACTTCCTGCTAAATTCCTTTTTCTGCTGCTAGTATTTGAAAGTCTCACTTTTTTTTTTTTCCTACAAATATCCTCTATCAACACACTCAAAATAGTTTAATCCATAGTGCAGTGTGTCAACTGGGAGTTATCACTAACTCTATACAAACCACATTGAAGATCAGAAAGTATTAAATCATTCAATTCACATTCTTGGAGCAGAGATAAGGGTGCCATATCCAAGGCTGAGGATGTTCTAARGAGCATTTTGTCAATTAAGTGCACGAGACCAGACTCTCCCTCCAACATTCCCAGCAGGTCTCTGGGGCTTCTATGCCCCCTTTCCTACCAGACTTTTAGCCCTGCTCCCTTATTCCTACATTTGTCAGCAGGAAAGATTCTTTTCCAACAGAATAATTTGATCTCCTGAATCTGCCTGCCAAGGGCTGCCACATCTTGGACTACTTCCCATAAGCTTCAAATTGAAGAACTGTTTTGCCTCACAGCATCCCCTATAAAACATCACAGGCATCTTGCCATCTACATACAGGCTAAACAAGGTTTAAGACCAATAACTGTAACTACATATAAACCAGCATTAGGGCAACACATCCCATTCATGAAGGAAGAATATAGATTTACAGAGACAGACAAGACAGATGCTGGGAAAGGACAGCAGAATTTCCTAGTCCTACCAACCCTGCTCRGTGCTTTCCTCATGCCTGAATCTGTCAAATATCTACAGGGGTGTGTGGATGAAATACTTCCATACAAAGAGGAAACGGCAACACTGTCACAAAGTTTAAAGCTGGATTTATCTCCAATTGATCACTGCCCACAAACTAGAAATTAGGAGAAAGAAAAAACAAACCCACAGCCACATACTGCAGGTTTCTGTTGTTAAAGACTCAGCAGAAGTGCCATCGTCACTCGTGTTTGTGGAGCCACCAACCACTAACACCTCCATAAGAGGAAGAAAATGCACGAGAAGTGAAATCTTCAGCAATGGTTTGTATAGCCCAAGTCCTGGGCCTTCTGGAGGGTGCTATACGTGAACATCCATAGCACCTGGATACCACCTAGTATTTTAACTGTGGTGCAAACATCCATACTGCTAAGGGGAAAAAGAAAAAAAAAAAGCAGAAAGTAATTCCTTCCTAATTATCAATTTCATTTCTTGCTGTTGTCTCCATCCAAAATTGATGCAGGTCATCAACAGTTCAGGCTTACCTATTACACCAAATGCAAGAAAAAAAAAACACACAAATCCTTTTCATCCTTTTCTTTAAAAAAATAACCCTGTTGTTTGCAGTTATCTATTGCTACAGAGGCAGAAACAGAGTGACCTCCAGCCTGTTCTGACAGCAGTCTCTTGCTATCAAGTCAACACGGTGCTCAGTCCAAAGGGTGGGGGAGCTGACACCCTTTGAAGAAGCCACCCCTCTCCTCCTCTGTCCTGTTTCCAAGAGTCACAAAGCTGATACTTCAGGCATTCCAGCGCCTCATGCTAACACAGAGGCTATTAAAGCTTCTTCCACCTTCAAAATACTCTGGTGCTGTCAGTTCTCACCAAGTAGGAGGAGTGTCTCCCGAGTGAGTAGTAATGTTCACAAATGGGGTAAGATATAAAAACCAATCACTCACTACGTGGAAGCCAAGTTTTCTGCTTAATAATCAAAAATTCAAGTATAACCCCTAAATGCACTTAGAAACTTTCTACTTTAATATGATTTATATCAAAGTCAAATTATTGCCTGTATTTTACTGTCCAAAAGAAACAGTAAGTGCAAATACTTCAAAAGTAATTTCAGTGTTAGCAATATTACTAATATTACTAAGAACTCTAAACCAAGTCTTGGAACTCCTTATTACAGCCAGAAATAAAGTCTTGAGTTGTCATCGACATATAGTGAGAAGTCTAACTCTTGYCTGATGGCAGATATGCACAAAGTAACAGCAGAAATTAATCCGCATGGTTTCAAAGTTTATGGAAAAAAATGCAAAAAGCAAACACAAACAAAATTAAAACAAAAATCAAAGCACTCAGGACCAAACAAAGATCCTTAATGATATGAAGAACAAAACACGCAACTGCTTTCAAGGCTATATAAAGTTGTTGAAGGGATGAGAAAAAAAAAAAAAGAAGAAAACCCTTCTTCAGCAGATTSTAAAACAAGTGATTGAGGGCTTAGTTCTAACGAGGAAGACTGAGGATAGATGAGTCTAATGGTGAGGATCCCAAAACACTGGAACAAACAGTGAAGTCKTCTGCACTGAATGCTAGAAAGAGCTTAAACATGGAGCTACTCAGATTAATACAGGTATAAACACGCCAATGTGTTCTCAAAGTTTTTTTCTACCTTTTTTTCTTATACTAAAGGGATTCTAGACATAGGTGTTTTATCCCTTCAGATGTAAATGCAGAGAAACTGCTGAATACTATGGTAGTCGGCAAGATGCTAGGCCAAGATAGATGGAAAGTATAAAAGCCATCTCTCCTTGCCAGAGGGACTACAAAGGAGGCATCATTATGATGACTCTAAGT
This sequence comes from Nothoprocta perdicaria, assembly GCF_003342845.1. NCBI lineage: Eukaryota > Metazoa > Chordata > Aves > Tinamiformes > Tinamidae > Nothoprocta > Nothoprocta perdicaria. The sequence goes on from NW_020455577.1 coordinate 1,457,892, forward strand.
CCCTCTTTGCAACAGAGGAGAGGAAGGAAAAAAAGCTAAGTTTTGAGTTTAAGGCTTTAAACACCACCGTAGTCTCTATTAAAGCACAAAAATGGTAGGGCAGCAAACTTGCTCTGGATTGCAGCTGAGTAGCAAGTGTATAGGGGAGCAGCAAAGAGGAGCTCCCAGACTGCTTACCTGAGTGGACCGTAATTCAGCATTATGAAAGCCAGAATCACCATCACACACAGAGTTCTTCTCTTTGGAGATGAGACTTTGAGCTTCTGGTTCTAGACAGCAAGAACAGAGAAGACATGCAGTAAAATCAAGGGCACAAGCAYGCAGGAGTATTTCAGAAACTAAATAAACCAAATACTTGCTTTCTAGATTTATACCTGTCTAATTATGTAGGAATATATTCAAGAGTACTTAAAATCTTTTTGTTGTTGTTTAAATTCTTTATTTTGAGTCTACAACAACTGATCTGACCTAGAGTTTACAAAAAATATTGCTCCGAATAACAGGCTGGACTAGAAATCCTCAGACGTTTCTTCTAAACATTTCTATGATCTCAGTTAAGAGCCTCCTCCCTGAACAAMTCCATCCTTGCATTCAGATCGTTCTACCCCTAAATCTCTTACCTCTAACACCACTTCATCCAGCTGCCTTTTCAGCGAGCCGTTCTCTCTCTTGAGTCTTTCATTCTCCAGCAAGGCTGCCTTCAGCCTGGCCTCCAGACCCAACATATATTCCTTCTTCTTCTTCCGTGACTGACAGGCTGACTCCCGGTTTTTGATCATGCGCTGCTGCCTTCTCAAGACGTTGACCTGCATGGACAACCGGGAAGCCTGTTAGGAATGTTTAAGTTAAAACTACCTCTTTTTCATGTCCTCTTTCTACTCTTTTGGTTTGTGAAAAGCCTGCATGGTTATTCTCCCTCACATCAATTCAAACAGGACTTGTTAATCACCAAAGCAAGTAGCTATTGTGTTCRTATTCCTCTTGGAGTTAGAGCTAGAAGAAAATGAAGGAAAAAAGGAGGAAAAAAAGGCCAATCCCACACCACATCTGTTCTCTCTTGCAGTCTCAGCCTTGCATGCGCAGGAGGCACAGAAGTTACTCAAGCAGGAACTTGATTTTTATGAATTACAAAGAAATAAAGCACAAGTCTACAAGTCTTCATTATGAATTTCTCTGGCCTACACTGTGGCATTAGGATTAAGAAAGAGTTTATGATGATAAAGAGAAGACTAACAATAATGGAAATATAATAACATAGATGGCATACCAAGAACTATATAAACAAAATCAGTCTAAGGACATTAATTACAACTTATTTTATGTAGTGAACAAAACTCAAGTAAATATATGTACAGACTCATTGAACATTTCTGAGCAGCTTTGAAAGACAAGCTTTTCCTACTGTCCTGAAGACRGAATGATGCTAATCCCTTCCTCAACCATCACGGTTTAGGCATCGGAACTCTCCTTTGAAGCATAGTCCCATTAACAAAAATGATGGCATCACAAGATGATATTGAAGAAGTGCTCAGATAGAAGCAATGAAGACAAATTAGAAGGCAGCTGTGCACAGGATATCAAAACCACAGTGCTTCTAACAAGAGAATAAGATCRGGGAAAAAAGAACTGATGACTTAAAGTGCTTTATTAGTTTCAGCATTTTCTTTTTGCTGTTTCATTCTAATACCGTGGAACATAATTCTACCCCCTGCCATGGGAATATTAATCAAAGGAYATCTGAGGGTAAGCTGCTTTATTCACGGAGCCTCCTCATTAGTTTTTCCAAAYGGCACTGCTTGCCCCAGGCCCTGGCAGCAAAGTCCCCATGCGGGGACAGGGACGCGCTGCAGTCTGTGCCACAGCAGCCAAGAGCCACGCTCAAGCAGCACGATAAACTGAGCAGAGCCCTCTACGAGTCCTGGCCTCAGGAGTCTGCAGTTTTCTGATGGATAGATCCTTACCCGAGCCTCTATGCTCAGTTGATAAACTCCTCCTTGCTGACTTCCCCATCTGCTCTTAACGTGTCTCTGCTTTAGGCTCCACAGCGTGCTCAGCAGCTCAGCGAGGTGTGAGAAATCCTTCCGCTTTGCCSTAAGCCTGCTCCCAAACTGCTTTCAGCACCCTCTGAAACCTCAGGGGTGACAGATGAGGATTCCTTTTCACCCTGCCATATATCATTTCACAGGCTACAGTCAGTTCTCTGTTTCCTAGGCTGAAAACTCTCACGTTTCTTTTGTCTCTYCCCATACAGAAGCTATTTCCACACATATTACTCCCTGGCCTCTGCCCTTTTTCCAGTTCTGCTATAAACCTTTGGAGATTTTGAACACTGTCTGAGCCCAGGCTGCACATTCTAAGCGTACCAAGCKTTTATATGGGGGTTTAAATGAATATCCTGGCCTTACCTCCACCAGCCTTTCCATTCAGACCAGGGGCGTGCTGTTGACACAAACTTCCCGAGCATCCCACTYGATGTGCTTTGGCTTGCAGCAGAAGCCCAGCTCACAGCCGGGGCTCCTCCTGGACGAGGCTAAAGCAGCAGGCAGACCCCAGGGGAGCAGGCAGCGCCTGCCAACCGCCTGCAAGGCCAGACAGGGGCACTTCAAAGGAACTGCTCCCCTCATCCCTCAGCAGCCGCCGTGGCTCCGATTTCCCTCTCCAGCGGTAACACAGACTGTCATCATTCACCACTCCGTCATCTTGTGGTTTGCACTGAGTGGGATGACCTAGATTGAAAGCATCTTGCGACGGGCACGGACAAAAACGATCAATAACTGCAGAGTTGCACAAGGCTACTGGAAACCCCAGGCTMGAGGACTTCTCTGCTCATTTCCTCTCCAGCAGAGATTAGCAAGTGCGCTCTTGGTTTAGAGAAACAAAAAATTTCCATTACATTGAGCCACAACAGGATGAGCCTTAATTACACCTACGCTGAAGACAACTGAATGCTCTCTCTTATACCAACCTGGAAATACTCCACCAGCTGTCAATCCACCAGCTATCAACGCATACACTGGACTCCCCTGCATCCAGCTAAAAGCTAAAGATCTGAGAACTATTTTGCAAGTATTGGCATAAAGAAAAGCAAACCCAGCACAGAACAGTAGCACTAACAACCTCAACCAGGCTGCTCCAGCTGAGGTTTGGCTGCCTGAGGAAACTTAACCATAGCTTTCCAATCACCCCTCGCCAGCTTCTCCCAGCATATGCCCTTGCAGAGGCAATTTGCTGCTCCACAGCTTCAGCATCTGCAGCAAAACCTGGCCAGAAGCTGCTTGAAGTCATTCGTCTTCAYGCTGCAGCCTAGTGACAAAGACTAAGGAAACACGTTACAGTGCATTAACACTTTGGATGGTCTCCATGTTGATCTAATTGCTCTCTGTAAAGCTCATTTATAATATGTCCACGTCTGCTGCCATCAACAAAAGCCTGTGAAAATGAAGTTGTTTGTATTCCAAGTTCTCCCCAGGGGGAAATGAAGGGAGTTTCAAGGGATTTTAAAATGCTTTGTGGAGTAGTATTTTTTTWAAATCACTACCTAAAATTAGAAAACTTTTGTAGGCATATGAAAACTTGGGGGTGGGAGAAAAAGGAGGGGGAAAAAAAAAAGAAATAAAAAGTGATTCAGGCTGGCCAAGGAGTCCAGAATCACTATGGCTGTGCAGAGCTGGAACAAGCAGGCAGCAGCTCACACAGAAGCTTCCGCAAGCTGTGCGATATTCCAGACCAGTTCTGTTACACTCCCCCATTTTTTTTTTTAAAAGAGTCTTTGCATTCTGAAGTCAAATAAAAGAGACACATATGRTCCCATCCATTCCCATTTTCAGGACCTAAGAGTATTCACTACTGGACAGCTTTGATAGCCCTGTGTAAAYGTCTGGAACTCCCACTCACTTGAGAAATGCAGGTTAAAGCACAAGAGTGGTGTTTGCCTGGAAATCTTAAGGCTACACCTATCACTGTCTCAGACAGTGCCAGCTACCCTTCTGAAAGCATTTATGAAACCTATTTAATGAAATCAACGTTTTGTGATTCTTTTTAGTTGACAATCCCTACAACAGATTAATAACAAACTCAATTAACACTCCAGAGCTTGCCTGGTTTTTCAAGGGAAACAATAAGCCAGTACTACAAGTCTGCTCCTACATTTGATGCAAGGAGAGGAAAGAGTTGTGTGGGTGAAACTGCAGAATAAAGCTGAAACATGGAAGCAATAAAGCACCAAGTATTACATAGCTAGTTGGACATCAAGATAAGCATGTCACTTACTGAGCAGTTCCATAATCAGAAAAAGAGCAGGAAGCAATTTATAATGTCTGACAGTTTGAACAACACTGCCTTGCACAACTGGCAAACAGATGAAAGGTAGTAAACATCTCTGCTAACTTCTTTTTTGGGCTCCTTTGTASACTGTACTGTATCAATTTGCCATTCGAGACACTAACTTCTGGCACTCAGCAGACACAGACCACAAAAGTGAAAACATACAACGCTGGCATTTAAAAGAAATCAAACATCAATTGGTGATGCAACTCCTGCTTCTTAGCTTCAAAAATTACACCACTGCACCAAAACAGACGGAAATACTGGAAAGGGGAAAAGCTCATTGCAAAACCTTGCTTTAAACAGCACAAATTAGGTTCAGATAACCTTATTATCTTCAAAGAGCTTTACAAAAAAGCACGCACTTCACGAATAAACACTGCTACCTCACACCAGCCCTCCACATAAAGTTTAGCTTTCAGCAAACTAACTTCCATTCAAACATAGGCTACATGGCCAGACAAGGCAGCTAAAATGACTCAAATGCAACTTGCTGGGCAAAAGAGAGTTTAATGTTCAAAATCACAGAAGCTGCAATACTTACACTGGAAAACTCAGCTGAAAGTCCAAACTGTTTCAGCTTTATATTGGCTGGCTCCTTCCATTAGATTATGAAAACTGCTGCCTTTCACAATGCATCTTAAAGGTATAAATGCAAAAGCTGTTTTCCCTGTTCATATGGAAAAATCTGATTTTCTTATCTCTAACTCACCACAGCTTGACAGAGGAGCTTGTTTCAAATGAAACATCCCCAGTGCACAGTACAGAATAGGATTTAATTTAATGTACGTATTGGGTTCTATTGATTTTGTATAATCTTGACGGAGAGGCAGCAGAACTGGGAGACAGAATTAAATTTAACAAGTATGGGGTTGAAGGGCTTAGGGTTGGACTCAATGATCCTGAAGGCCTTTCCATGATTCTGAATTTTTTTTTTTTTAATAGAGTAGAGATATGAGCAAAAGGTCATATAAAACACATGTAAATTACCCACTTCAGCAGCCTTCACAGGTACTGCTGACTACAGCTACGTTGGCTCATGCAGCTCCTGGGCTGGTTGCTCTGCTCGGTGCTCACGCTGCCCAAGAGGAAGCCCTGCAGAGTTTCCTCTTATCCTGCAATATCTGCTTAGATTAGCAAATAAAAACATGTGTCAGGGGGCTCATATGAGAGCTACATTTGTGCAGTTCTCCGTATCACATCTGGTGTCTACTGCAGTTAGAAGATGATGTTTTAACCCCATTAATGCTGGCACTGTTCTAAAATATTTGTTCTTTTCAAAGCGCTATTTCACATCCTGCACCAGGGAGCAGGTGTAACTGTTCTTTCTTTTTGCAATAAACAGAAGATGTGCAGCACTCAGCTTGAAGCCATGTCTTAAACCTGTGTTYTGGGAAAATATGCAAGTTTGCTTCTGGCAGAAATATCCACAACAACATCAATTAAATCAAACTAATTCATTACCCCAGCTACACATCTGACTGTCTGCCAAAGATAATAGTATAGTGAGAATAAAGGGGTTCTTCCTGTCTAGTTTTATGAAATCTTATGTTTGGTCATTGGTAGGGCTCTTTTAGAGGGAGTTCTCATTAGAGGGAGCTACATATCTAATAACTGCTGACATATCATTTAAATGGCTGTTACCATTTAAAATGCAGTCCTCTCAATTTGTCTTCACCTGGCGGACTTGCAGCTTCAAGACTAGGTTCCCACTGAAATGTGGCTGCAGAATTATTTGCAAATAATTTTGCATTAAAAAGGGAGCSCCTACAAAAGCAAAATTAGTGAGGAAAATCTAACATCAAGCAAGATCAACAATTCTCTCATCCTCAGAAACCATGCCCACCAGGCAGAACAGAATGGCATACAGGTGGAGCACGGTGCAAACTGGATGATGAAAAGATCCAGCTCAGCACTTTGTTACATGAAGCAATGGCTTTGGTCAAGTTCAAGTTTACGCCTGTCCTCTGCTGAGTAAGGAGGCATTACAGAGGATCACTGAGGTACAGACAAGGACTCTGAGCAGCAGGTACAAAAAGGCACCTGAAAGGTTACAGCAAAGATACCAGCTAAACCAAGATGCAGTGGAGCTTTCTACCATTTTCTCCCAGTTACAGGAAGATATTGTTCCTATCTTGCAGCACCAATGCAGATTTGCTCATAGCGCCTGAAAAATATTCTTGTAATCTTAAACTAAGCCCATGGTGCAACTTGAAAATACTTTACTCTGCACAGTTAGCCAAATCCAGTACTGTTAGACCCAGCACACAAAGTCAATCAGTCTGTTAAAACACGAGCATCATTTCACCCCCAAATGCAAACAGGTTTACCAACAAGAATGTTCAAAGGTTCACTTAAATCCACATAAAAAAAGCCTGCATCAGAAGTAAAGATGGAACTCAGGTTTTCCTGCAAGTTTGGATCAAGAGTCTTACAGTTTTTCACATACTAGCTGAGGTTTCGAAGTTAAAACAGTTACCATCACTAAAGAGGAAGAATGTAAAAGACTTCAAGAAACAGTCGGCACTGCATGATGAAAGCTGAGAACAGCGTGTGTTTCTGCATGCCAGAGCAGTTCCTGATAGCAGGGACTGGCAGGCGGCAATGGAAATACTTCTGCAAAGTGCGATATCACGAAGGAAAGGGTAGAAAGCCACCAAGTCAAAATTACCAACAAATAATGAACATACTGGAAAGTCACCCACCTGTAAGAGTGATTCAACACCCTCTCCCTGATCTGCATTAATTCTGAATTAACACRGAGTTCAGAGTGAACACAGCTCCCCTACCTTGAACAGGCCAATACTGATTTGTACCAGCTGAAGATGTAATCTAAAGGCTTTGCATCCTGCTAAAGAACTGTCATTTACAGTTGCCTTCAGACTCTTATATTTTGTGTGTTTTTGCCATTTCTTTACACTATACATCAGCACTGCTTCCTGCCACGATGCTTGCACAGCCAGGCTACCCTCCCAGGCAGGCCAGCCTCCTTCTCCCCAGGYTTTGCATGTCATCACCTAACAAAAGGGTTTGGTTTTTTTTCCCTGTTCTACTGAACACAAATGCACTGTTAGAAATCTTATTAGATGAGCCCAACTGCAGCACTTTCCCCCTGTGGCTCCAAAGGGACCTGGTGCTCCCAAGACAACGGGCGTGCATCCGCGGACACCGGTAACCCCAAACTGTGACTATTATGATTATTTGCCACCAACCCAGAGCCAGGACTTACATCCAGCCCCGCCGCCGGGGCGCTGCCTTGCAGCAAGGGCTTGGCCACTGTCATCTTGCCGCTGGCCGAGCCGTGTCCCGCGGCCGGCGGCGGCGCCGTCACCGCCGGGCTGGGGAGCTGCGCGCTGCCCACGGCGAGCAGCGGCTGCGCGGCCGGGAGCACCGCCGACGCCTGCAGCTGCAGCACCACGGGCGGCGGGAGCACCACCGACTGACCTGCAACACAAGGACAAACACAACGGTGGCTGTGGATGGCACTAAAAGGGTTCGTTTTGATTCGTTTGTGGCGCAGCGTTTGTAGGGTGGCAGAGGAAGGAGGCGGCGGCGGCCTCACCTCCTCTCCAGCCTTGGCTTGAAGAGAGAACGTGTTTGCAATACCTGGGGCAGCCCGAGGAACTTCTTCAGACAACTTGGCCAATGTTAGCTTTGAATACTCAGAAACCTATATATATATATATATATATATATATATATGTATATATATATGTACACATATAATGTAAATCTCATCCCAGCAAAGGGAAAACAAAAGGGTAAATGAAGCAGTGTGCAATACCTATCCACATTTGGGAAACGTGTTGTAAAGTCTATCACTGATGTCCAAGTTTGATTTGTTTTAGTATTATTTTCATTCACTGTTAGGAACAAACAGTGGCTGTATGAAAAGTGCCTTCACTTGCAAGACTCTAGATCTACATTATCCCAAGCTAATGGAAACCATTTATGTCTGGTAGGAGACGGGGCAACAAGCACCTGGCTACTGTACAAAGACAGCCAGTACTGCCAACGCCTCACTACTTGCTTCAGAGTCCCCTCACATCATGGTAATCCCTGGGTGAAAGTACAAAAGTTGAATGAGGGGCTCCCTCACAAACAAAGAATCTAGGCCCATTCCTSAGCCCACAAAAGAACGAGGTTTGAAGAGATGTGCAGAGCATTAAGGTGCCTATGAGTGCGTGAGAGCACAGTTTGTGGCTCTGCAAAGGTAAATTGCTCAGGGTAAAGACAACRGTCAGAATACCCCCAAAATAGTCTTCTTGTGGACACTTGTGGACTTCCTTCAATCCAAGCTAGCAGTGAAAGTCTGACTGGGAAAAAGACAAAGAGGACATCTAAGCTTCTGCTTCTCCCTTTCATAGTTACATACACTTGCAAGTTTGATTCAGCAAAAAGTGCTGACTATTAACCAGCATTTATAATCTTTTCCATCTCAAGCCTTCTCCCTCGTATCCATCCCTACTTTATTGTCATATTCAATGAAAAATTTCATGTAGAAACCAATTCAGAAACAATATCCCAAGCAAGGGCAAAATGAGGCCTCAGAACTTGAAAGAAACATTGTGAGTTACATTTGCAAAACCTCCACTACACATCCTCTATTCACATTAAATTAAGACCAGTTTTTGGAAAAACTGTTGTCTTGCCTAGGAAACTTGATGTACAACCTAACAGATCTGAAATAAAAGAAAGCAGCAGATAATTCCAAAACAACTTTGAAAGGGGATTAATGTTATAGCCAAACAATTTCAGTCCAAAAATTCATTCTACTCAAGCAGATGCAAACCTCATCATAGCACTTTGTTGCATGAAGACATAGGAACATCCAATTTAATTCTTTGTAACAGGATGACCTGGCTGGCTTTTAGAAACAGTGTGTTCTAACTGAGCACTCCAATCAAAATTCCTAACTACACATTACAGCACTTACCCAACCGTTTGAAGGTAAAGAGCAGTCATGTACCTAGCTCCAAGATTTCTATGTATAAGGAGTAAGACTAGGTCTCTTCCTGGCATAAAGGGGMTTGAAAACACTATAGGGTAAGATAAACAAGCAAAAAGAAAACCCACTGCTCTATTTAAGAATCTGAAAAAATGAATTTGAGGTGTTTTCAGAATATTTTTAACAATGCAAAAGGCATAAAATACTATAAGATGATGCYTTCCTCTTCTAATCTTTTATGAAAGGGACTGTTAAAATGCAATTCTTCATGCTCCTTGAGAGTATTTTGAGAGAAATGGCACAATTCAAACAGGAAGCTCCAACCCGCTACGTCCAAAGGACTTTTGACTAATGGGGAAAAAAAAAATCCTTGCTTTTTTTTTTTTTTTTTTGTTTTGGCAGTATCACTACAGATCTTTTAAACACACTAGCAGTTAAGCTAAATACACAGCATAAACACTTTCTCCAGAATACTTCCTAGGAAATAGCATTCCTAGAGAAGAGGAAGTTACTTTCCTAACATTTCTACAGGCAAAGGAACAAACTGATCTTCCTAATGTTATAATCACATCCAGAAATATCTATATTCCCCAATACTCCCTTTTCCAGATGCTGTTCTATCAGYTGAAACATCATATGGAGTAAGCATCTGGTCACTGTAACTGTGCTGAGCTATGTTTTAAGCAGCCTAACCATCCTAAGCCTGTCACAACAACTGTAGCCTCTCCAGCTTTGGCTTAACTCTCGAGAGAAGAGCAATTAATAATGAAGGCAAGTTTTTCACAGCTAAAATAATTCCTATATACCGGCACTTAAGTATTTCTCTCCTTTTCCTTCCACTCCTCACTGCCTCTAGAATCAACTGCAACAATCTGCAGCCATCAGCTGGTGAAAACAAGCAACTGCACCTGACAATTTCACCAAAGCAGAAAACTTSGCTACGGCTTTGGCAAAAGTAAAATGTTGCTCAGGATTGAAAAGGGAAGGCTACTTTGGCAGACTGTTACAAAATAACAGCTTAAGAGAGGAAAGAAAAATTACCAATGCACAGGAAATCATTTGCTGCCTCTTAACAGCAACTTACGCCTGYGAGCAATCACTCCAACACCTGCCTGGACTGTAAACATCAACCTTGCAACTGTTAGCAGAATTTGTAACATCTGGTCAGGAAGATGAAAGGCAAGAGTACAAACTTAGCTCCCCACCAGTATCCTGTGACCACAGCTTCCATGYGGGAACAAGCTTCTTTTTAGCACGAAGCCACTGCAGCAAAGCAGGGAACATCCCTCTCTGCTCCCAGCCCCTCCTGTTTCACCAGCTAAAGTGAACTCCAGYGCAGTAACACGTCCACACAGACATAGGATTTTCCACCTACCTTTAGGAGGGGCTGGCTGGATGTTAACAACTGGYTGGTGCTTCGGTAGTTGCACAAGGGTTGGAAGAGTCTGAATAATGATGGTTTTAGTTGGGGTACCAACATTAGCCTGACCCTCAGGTACAGCAGGCAAGAGAGGTTTGGGTTGTATTGAAGGCCTGGTTGTTGTCTGAGCGCATCTCTTTAGGGTCCTCCCAGAATTACCTGCTAGGAAAGGAAAGGAGAGCTCAGTTCAACCAAAAGATACAAAGTAAAAAAAAAATCAAGCAGTAACAGCATAGCTCCTGCTATGTTTCTTTACCCACCTACAGTATTTGTAACAATAAACATAACATGCCCCAATAGGATACCGACTTTTCCCCAAGTCAGAAATCATAGGATTTTTTTAGTATCTGTTAGTTAAAGCCCTGTCCATGCAAGAAAACAAGCACACTAGCTGCAGAATTKAAGTGATGTGATTGCCTGCACCAGAGCGAGATGGGAGGCTTGCAGGCTTCTTCCCTCCGTCTCCCTCCGGGGACAAGGGGCTTCCRGAGCTCTTGCTGTAAAGGGAGAGGGGAGACATCTGCGAGCTACAGCTGAAGTCCACATCGTCCTGCGAACAGAAAGCACAAGAGAAGTGCTTCAAAACCAGAGCAGAGCAGCTAATGGCAATTCCCCCTCATCACAGCCATGCTGCTGCTACGGGAACAGGCTAAAGGCAGCATGATGCTGTTTTAGTCTGATCAGCAKTACCACTGAAAAAGCACTTTGACTTATTGCCAGGCTGGGCCAGAAGGCAACAGCTGCTGGACTCGGAAGCCACTAGAACGCACGTTGTTTGCAGCCAGACACACACTTTTAGCTGAGGAAACAGATCCAGCAGACTGTCTTTTTAGAATGGGTCACAGCTGGAGAGGAAGGAAAATACCCCTGAAGGGAAGGTGGTTTGGCACAGGTCAAAATAAAGCTGTTGCCTCTTGTGCTACGTGGCTGATCAAAGAGGGAAAGCAGTGGGGTGTTTTGTTGGTCACAACTGGCTCTGCACAACTGCTGCTCTCTGTGTTACGGGGAGGATTCTGCATACAGGCACGTTCTGCACTGAAGAGTCCACAGACGATGGAGAAGGGACYGAACAGGTCGAAGCAGCTGGTGATAAGGGCTCTGTCTTCACACTCTCATCTGCAAGACAGGGGCATGCAGAGGTKTCACTGTATGTGTTTCTAGCAGTGGGAGATGACCAAAAACTACACACCTCTGCATCACAAATTCATTCCTGAAACAGGTCACAGCAGAAAACACAGCAAGATTAAAAATAATAGATAGCTTGGCTTATAGAACAGCCTTCATTAGTTGTACCCATCCTACAAAAAACAGCACAATCTGCTAGTGCACATAMATCTTGCAGCTCATCCAGTAGTTACACATAAATTATCACTGTCCTCAAAGCTATAACAGAAAGTTCTGGGTGGGGAGAAAGGAGGAGAAAAGTCAGACMTGCAAAATAGGGCAGCTAGATTACCTGAATAGGCATGGTTTGTGATATTCCAAAAGTCCGAGTCCCARGCCATCAAATCCAAATCAAAATGCAAGTTGTACTGATCATTCTCCTGAAATGAGAGGTTAGCAACAAAGAAACAACACAAAAAGGTGATCAACACTGAAACCACGAGCCATGACATTCACCTCCTTTCAGCCCCGCACAGCACATGCGTCTCCCTCGTGTCGTCCCCCAGCACACAGGGACGGGAGCCCCAGGAGGGGCAACGTTTCACTGGCATGCAGCCACCACCACGGGCAGGGCTTCTGTTAATGCTCRGAGCTCAGCCCTGGGCGGGGGGCACTTTGGTTGAAGAGCATCAGGGGCTACAGCAGCAGGGTCGCAGCACAGCATTATACTATAGAACCACTAAATATTGCATAATAACATAGATGGTGTTAYAGATATGGTGTACAACAGTGCAATACTATACTGTATGGTGTAATACTAGCACTGCGGCTAAGAGCGGTGCCAAAGGGCCCCCTCCCYGGGGACGTTGCTGCCACCGGCCCCCCCAGCCCCCCGGGACGCCCCTGCCGGCTGTGCCCCCCCGCGCGACACAACCGTCCCGGCGGGGGAGCCGCCCCGGCGCCGGGCAGGGGCGAGCCGGGCACCCCCCGGGCCCCGCCGCTCACCTCGGGCTCGGCCGGCTCCGCCGCGTCGCGCCCCGGCCCGCCGGCGCCCAGCAGCTCGCCCAGCTCCTCGCCCAGCACCGCCTCTGCGGGCACACAGCGGCTCGGCACCGGCACCGGCACCGGCCCCTTCCCCCCGGCACCGGCCCCGCGCCCGGCACCGGCCCCTTCCCGCCGGCACCGGCCCCGCTCCCGGGCCCGGCCCCTTCCCCCCGGCCCCGCGCCCGGGCCCGGATCCCTCCCCCCGGCACCGGCCCCTTCCTCCCGGGCCCGGCCCCTGCCCCCCGGCCCCACTCCCGGGCCTGGTCCCGTCCCGGCCCCTTCCTCCTGGGCCCGCTCCCGGTCTCGTTCCCGCTCCCGGTCTCGTTCCCGGCCCCATTCCCGGCCCTCACCCCAGTCGAGGCCGCCGCCCGGGGGCGGCAGCAGCGCCGCGGGGTCCCACTCGGCCCCAGCCACCGCCATCGCTTCCGCCTTCCTGCCCAAACACACGTCGCCTTCCGCCAGCGCCACGCCCCGCCCCGCCTACGGCGGCCGCCGGCGGACACGGCGCGCCGGAAGCGGAGCGCGGGGCGGGGCGGCTTTTGGGCGGCCCAGCCGCGCAGGGGGCGTGGCCACGCAGCCTGGTGGGGCGGGGCCTTTCCCGGCCCCCGCCGGGTGGGGAGGGCGGCCCCGCGCGCGGCGGGGGGGGGGAGGGTCCGTGCTGAGGGCCCCGCGCGCGGGACACGAACCCCCACGCGCGACACACAGAGCAGAGCCAGCCACACCGCGGGGGGGGTGTTCACATCTTCCACGTGTTGAAGGGAAGGGGCAGAGGGAATGAAGGTCACGGGCAGCACCCCGTGCCCCACGCCGCCGATCCCCRCCCCTGTGCCCGAGTCCAGGGGATCCAGCTTTGGGAGTGACATTCCAGGGGGTCCTGCTTGAAGAACCCGTGGGGAGGTCCCTGGGGGGCCATGGCGGCTGCAGGAGCGCGTCAGGAAACGGGCGCCACGAGCCAGGGCCCAGGGCTGTGGGTGGGAGGCTGGGCCGGGCTGCCCCGTGTTGCGGTCGGGGCGGATATTCCGGATATTCCATGAGCGACATGGAGGTGAAGCAGCCGGGAGCGGTGCCGGTGCGCWGGAGCACGGGGCGTCTGGGCTCAGCTCACAGGTTGGAGTCGTAGGCAGCGTTGGTGAAGAGGCCGGGGGATCCCAGGTCACTGGATGAAGAGCAGGGGTGGAAGGTGGGATGAGAAGAGGTGGGAAAGGCCGCAGGAAAGGGCGAGGGCGCCGCGGAGGCGCTGCCGCACGTGCTGCGGGAGAGGGCAGGGCGACGCGGGCACGGGGACGGCCCGGCGCTCACCTGGTGGGGCTCAGGAGCTTCTTCTTCTCGTCTGTGGGGCGGCGTGGAAGGCCCACGGGTGGTTCAGACACAAAACAAAACGGGGTTTGTTAGAGGGCGTGAAGAGCAGACACGTCGAACCGACACATCGGACCGCGCTGGACGAGSCACCGGCCGCCCCTCGGCTAAGGTTCAGCCTCCCAGCCCGGCCGACCCGCGGCGGCACACGCGGGACGAGCTGCCCTTGAGCCCCCAGCGCGTCCCCGGGCCTGCCCCGCGCCCCGCGCAGCCGCCGCTACCTCTGTCGCTGAGCCGCTTGACGAGCAGCGCGATGAGCGAGCCGGAGAGCGCCATGCCCGCGGCCGCCAGCGCCGCGCCGCCGCCGTACACCAGCGCCCGCCTCAGCAACGAGGCGCCGTCCTCTGCAAGAGACACGCGYGGGGGGAAATGAAACCACCGAAAAGGCTCCGTGGAGCCCAAAGGGCGGCCGCGGTAGCTGCGCAGACGGCCCCGGCGCACCAGGCTCGCCGCGCACGAGAAGGAGCACGTGGAGTTGTAGGAGAAGTTGCCGTGCGCGTGGGAGCAGCTCAGGCGGCCGCCGCCGGGAGCGGCCAGCGCCGGGCAGCTGACGGCTGCRGGACGGAGCACAGGGCGGGATGAGCGGGAGGAGGACGGGGGAAGGATGCGTGGGCAGCCGCAGGTTGGCGGTGCGAAGGAGAAGGGGGTCCTGGGGAAAGCTGGGAGCTGCAGGCACCGTGCTGGCTGCAGCAGGACGGACTAGAGCAATGGAAAAAACTCTATAGCAGGGCTGGAGGAGAGGAGATTTCACAGGGTCAGCATGGCAAAGTAGGAGGTGCCCACTGTAAACACCCATGTTAGAAGTGCCAAGGAAAGCACTGGGACATGACTGCCCCATTGCACAGCTCCTTCCCACTGCCACCCTCTCCAGAATGAACATTACAATTCACGCTGCTTTTTCTCAAGAAAAACACTTCTGCAGGACACAGGAGACAACCAGGGCACTACAGACAGGACATGTCTTCACAAGGCTGCCAAATCCAGGCATGCATTAGATGAGCTTCTACCTTCACATTTCGGGGCTTCCSCGCTCCATTCCCCCSTGTCCGTGCACTCRCTGCTCGCTGTCCCCGTCAGCACAAAGCCGGTTTGGCAGGAGAAGGAGCACGTGGAGCCGAAGGAGAAGTTGCCGTGGGGGTGGGAACAGGCTGCGTGGCCCATGGCAGGAGCCACCAGTGTTGGGCATTTGATGGCTGCAAGGAGAAAGAGACACTTGTGAAGCAGGAGCA
>NW_020455577.1:1475573-1702220 GCF_003342845.1 Nothoprocta perdicaria
CTGGAGTGCTGAGCACGGGGCAGGCAACAACTGCAATGGGAGAGCAGGTCTCAGCACAGAGATACACATTTTATTAAACCCAGTGATAGYGTCCAGAGTTTCTCCTGATCCATTCTTAAAACTCATTCCTACAGCAGCACATGCCTGCTTTGCCTTCCTAACCCACATGATAAAAGTGCACCCTCAGCTGAGCAGCAGTCTCTTCCCCCCGACCCTTGGTGTCTCTGGGGACAGTTGCTGCTCTGCCAGGGCCTCGCTCACCTCCTGCTCCCTGCACATCACGGCCCCTACAGCCACCTTAGCCCTGCTCACCGAATCCCCATCCCCACAGGCATCCGCATGCTCCCTCGCCTGCGTTCATTCCCGCCACAGCGGCAGGAGGAGAGCCCTCCCAAGGCTTTGGTGCCCCATGGGGCCACGGCCTGATGTTGATATCTGCCCCGGGGTGCCTGAAAGGGCAGCAACCAGACCCAGTGCAAAGTGCACAAGGACACTGGGAAGAGGAACATCTCCGTCCTGGCAGAGCCCTGGGTACCCACAGCAGGAGCTTTCTTATTCTTGGACTGAAACCAGCTGGGAATTTTAGAGCAATTTTGTTACTGCCAGGGACAACCTGACTGACTCACTTTATTCTTTAGGGAAAAAAAATACAGATATTTAAGCCTGACAGGAAAAAACACGCTAACTCTGCTTGGGAAAACCCAAAACTTTGGGAAATTGAAATGCCTGCAGCGGGAAGGGTCAGAGCCAGGTGCTGGACAGCGCACACGGGGACTTCCACCTGCTCCTGATCCCACGGATGCTGGGTTGCTGAGCAGGCTGCTGCAGCAAACGCCGTGCCTCAGTTTCCCTTAGTGGCGGGGAGCTGCTTGGAGCCTTGGAATGGCAGCTCGGGATGGACGTGCGTGTCCCGTGCCTGCTCCCCCATGTGCCCGCCATACAGGGCGCAGGAAGCAGAGCTCCTACTGCCRTGCCCGGCCTCGGGACACCGCGGGTGCCGGCAGGGAGGCTCCCGGCTCCCGCTGCACCAAACGCCGCCACTTTCTCCGCTGCGGCTTTCCCCCGAGCGAGCGCCGGTTCCTGCCCGGGTCCGTCCCTCCCTGCTTATCTGCCCTCATCTCACCGCAGCCCTCGCGCTATCTGCTGCCCGCCCTGCCGGGAGCCTCCCTTCCTCTGGGGGCTGCCTTCCCCGCGGCCTCCCCGGGAGGCCCAGGGCCGAGGCCGCTCGCGGGGTGCGTCCCGTCCCGTGGGRCGCTCACCGTCCTCGCAGTCGCGCCCGCGGAAGCCGGGCCGGCACTCGCAGCTGTAGTTGCCGATGGTCTCCACGCACTGGCCGCGCTGGCTGCAGGGCCGGGGCTGGCAGGAGGCTGCGGGCACACGGGGCCGTGAGGAGCCGGCCCGGCTCCCGGGCGCATCCCCGGCACCGCTGTGCCCCACAGCAGGTGCAGAACGGCCTCCAGCCCCATGGGAACCCCCCACAAGCCCCACGGCGCCCTCCCCACCGCCAGCCCGTCCCGCCACGGCCCCCCAGGCATCACCCTTGTAGCACAGCGCCCGTTTCCTCTTGCTGCAGGGCTCGTCGTTCCACTTCCCCGGCTCCCGCTGCCTCTTGATGTAGATCTCCACGCAGTCCTGGTTGGAGCGCTTGTTGTTGGGCTCCTTCTCGGCCCAGTTCTCGGCCTCCTTGGTCAGCGCCTTCCTGGTGCCCACCCAGGTCCAGGTGCCGTTGAGCTTGCGAATGCCGATCCAGTAGTACCGCGGGTGGAAGGGCAGCCACCCGTTGAGGTGCTCGATTTCCTTCT
The DNA here is from genome assembly GCF_003342845.1 of Nothoprocta perdicaria. Taxonomy (NCBI): domain Eukaryota; kingdom Metazoa; phylum Chordata; class Aves; order Tinamiformes; family Tinamidae; genus Nothoprocta; species Nothoprocta perdicaria. Next base: position 1,477,376 of record NW_020455577.1, read on the forward strand.
TGTTCTGGATGGCCACGAGGTCCGTGAAGTAGGCCTGGCAGTATTCCCTCGCCTGCTCCCACGTGTAGTCCTTCTGCTCCGTGTAGCTGTACGTCCAGGCTCCCGCCTGCAGCTGCGCCACGAGCCCTGCGGAAAGGACAGCGGTGCCACCCCGGCACTCATGTGGCCRAGTGGCCAGCAGAGCAGGGCACAGCAGTGCCTTTGCCTCCTAAGGTGCTTCAATTAGCTGCTAAGCTGCCCTAGAGAGGGTCTGAAGGGTTTTGTAAAGCTCAGTGTTGCAAAACAAAAGCTTGCAAAAGTGAAGTTTACGTGCTGGTCATGCCCCGCTGAGAGCGCAAGCCAGAGATTGACTGGCACCCACACCCACAAACGGCAGGGATACAGCTGAAGCTTCTAGTTACGAGATTTCTCACCACAACTTGATGCAATCACAAGGTTTTAGCCACAAAAAAAAAAAAAAAAAAAAAAAAAAGAAAAAGCTTCCTCCCTTCTTGTGATCAGGTATCTCCATAGCTGCAGGTTATGGAGAGTACTGAGAGTACAGCTCTCTCTGAGGAGAGCGTATCACCTCCATCACCTCCTCTCCTTAGGGAGGCAAAGGTCTGGGCATCGCAGATTAAACGCAAATCCAGGGCTTCCCAAGTCCTGCTGRGCTCATAAGCAATCAATAATGCAACAAAAATTTCCCTATTTGGGCTATTTTCCCCTCAGAGGAGATCAAACTACCCCTTTCATTATCCAATTTCCTTCTATTTTCCTCTTTTCCCCCAGGCTTATATTAGCTCTCCCTGTCCCACCTGGAGCTGGGAGCCTCACACCTGGGTGCTGTTTGCCTGGGTTTTGAGCCCTGTGCTCTTCCAGGCTGCCTCCCCATCCCTCCTCCCCACACAGTGCTTGGGAGCACCAGCATTTCCCTCCATCCTAAATACCAGTCTCCTCTTGATCCCACCTCTGTTCCCTGGATGTGTCACAAAATGTCACTTGAAAAYTGGCCCAGATTACTCAGGATCTAAGCCCTGTGTCTCTAGGGAAGGAGCAGCAGGTCTTGCCCTGCACAGTGCCCACGTGCGGGAGAAAAGCCAGTCTCGCGGGCGACCAACCCGGCTTTCCCCAGCATAACAGCAATTTCTTTTCCTCCTTTCTCTGTCTCCCGGGGACCCAGCGCTKCCCCGGACCCGAAGCACCAGCTTTAATCCAGTCCGACCCATACGGTGGTGGGTGATGCTGGCAATGCCTGAGCTGGGCTCTGCAGCACAAGAGCTGCCCGGGAGGCTGTCAGCACCCCAAAATAACCCCCCAAACAGCCACGGCCCCCTGCCACCTCGGCAGAGCCCGCGGCGGGCGCTTACCCCACGTGGCCGCYGCGATGCCCAGGTAGCAGATGCCTCGAGAGCCGAGAGCCCAGGTCCGTGCGGCGCGGCGCTGCCCCATGGCCGTGCCCTGCGTGCCAGGGAGAGAGGCGTGAGCGGCACCCCGTGCCCGGCCACCTCCGTGCCCAGCCGCCCCGCTTCTCCCGGGGGGGTTTCTGTCCCGCGTGTGCCGGGCACAGCCGTGGCACCCGCCGCGCTGGCCGTGCGCCGGGCGCCGCTGCGAGCGCTTCCTCCGAGCACAGCCTCCCCCCGCGCCGCTTCCCCTTCCCGGCCCAGCCCCGCGCCCGGGGCTGTCCTGCCCGCTGCCCTGGCACCGCTCCCATGGGCACCCATCCCGCTGGCACCTCCCGTGGGGCACCGACCCCGCTGCCGCCTCCCGGGGGTCTCCGTGTCCTCCAGGAGGTGGGCTCGGTGCTTGTCCCAGGATGGAGCTCCTGGAGGCGGCTCCTCCTCAACGCGAGCCTCTTGCTCTGCCTCTGAATTTTCATATTTTACCGTTTGCAAAGAACTAGTTGCACAATGTGTTTTCCTGTCTCCTGAGCCTTTATTTGAAGGGTCTAATCGCAGGACAGAACTTCCCCCCAGTTGTTAATAGTCTTTATGGACTTCCACCAACGCTCTAGGAACGTTCCCCCATTGTGTCCATCTCCTCTGGGATCATTGCAGAATCTTCATAAATCTTCTTTTTACCCTATTCTTCTTTTAAACTGAATTTCCTTGGCAGGGTTTTCTGCCGGGATTATTCTGCTCACTTCCAGCTAAAGTGGCAGCGCAAACTCCTCAGGTCACGTGTATTTCCCGGTTCCAGAGAAATTAACGGTGCTCCAGCGGGAGCAACACGAGACAAAAGGAGGAACCCTTCCCACAAGATCTGTAATCTCCTGCAGTGAGTTTATACTTGGCCAATATAAATCAAATTCAGTTCCTGTCTCTGGCAGTCTCCCTTGCGATGGGTTTTAGTGCAATTGCCCCTCTGCGTGGCAGTGCGTGCCCAGCAGGGCAGAAGCACTCGTGCCAAGCAGAGGGCAGCCCTGGATGAGAGGGAAGCAGGCAGCTCCCCATGGAAAAGCTGCCCTGGGGCCGAGCGGGGGCCCCCGGGCCGGCTGGGAGCTGCGGTCGCGCTGCAAGGTGTGCCGGCCCTGTGTGCCCACGGGGCACAGGAGGAGAAAAATAAGCTGTGCCCCTGGCAGTTTCACTTCTGCTGCGAGGAGAGGAGAGGTTTTTTACCAGCTGTAATTTCTGGTGTTGTTTTCAAAGTGCAAACGAGGTGCCCGAGTCCCAGAGCTGCTGTTGCACGGGGCCAAGTGCCAGGGCTTAGCGAGGGAAAAGGGACCATCAGCATTGTCCCGCTGGGCTCAGCTCTGCTGCTCGGCAAGAATCGGAAGCACTCACTGCTGCTGGGAAGCAGCAGCCCCTGGATCCCCGGRCTCGTGCCCGTGGGGCTGACCCTCTGCTCCGGGCACTCCAAGGCGGGTGGGAAAGGGCTTGGTGCAGCAGAAGGCAGAGGCACCAGCTGCACCAGCTCTGCAGCCCTGCCTGCCCGGGGAGCAGGTTAGGTACTTGGGAAGGGAGCTGGGTGCCCAGGGAGCGGGTTAGGTGCCCAGGGAGCAGGTTAGGTACTCAGGGATGGGGTTAGATACACGCAGAACAGCTAAGTTGCCCAGGGAGCAGGTCARGTGCCCAGGGAGCAGGTTAGGTACTCGGGGGGCAGGTTAGGTGCCCAGGGTCCTCCCTCACCCCCAGTCTCCCCAGTCTGCTGCCCAGGGAAGGCTCCAGCTGGCCGTGGGGCACGTKCCCCCCGCTGCAGGGCCGCCCGGCCTCGCTCGCCCTGCTTTGGGCAGCGGCCGGTCCCACGGCGGCGCGGCGCATTCCCCCTTGTGCAACGCGCCCCTGCAAACCGCACAGGAACCCAGTCACCCTGACACCGCCTCGCTGGGCCGGCTGCAGCCGGCGATAGCCCGGGCGCCCTTCCTGGGCCGCCCGTCGGAGAGACAAGGGGTCCGATCCCCGGCTCCCGCCGCGGGTGCTGCCTGGCGCGGAGCCGCTGCCGCCCGCACCGCGTGTGCCCCCGGCGCCACGTGCCTGCCACGGAGGAGCCTGTGCCAAACAGGATGCGGGCGCGTGGGCAGCGCCGGGGCTGTCGCGCTGCTGGGTGGCACGGGGTAAACAAGGGGCTCTGCCCTGCGGGGAACCCCAGGCCGCGGTGCCCGTGCCCGTCCCCACGAGCCCCCTGTCCCTCCCATCGCGCCGTGTCCCTGCGCCGCGCTCCCTGTGGCTCTCCGTGTCCCCGCGTGGGGCTGGGGCTCCACGCCAGCCGGGTGTGGGGCATCACAGCAGCCTGCCCAGGGCGGGCAGGTGAGGAGCATCGTCAGCACGGGGAGTCTCGTCTCCATCCAGAGCTGGCCCTCATGGAGCAAACAACGTCCTCTTCTCCAGCCAGGAAATCCTGAGGCAGCCCCTCTGGCGCTCGCTAAGGGCCGTTGTGTTTCCCCCGATGCTGCGAGTATCCGGGAGGAGGTTCTTCACCTCTTGGCAGTCCAGGGCTGAGCTTTCCTCTTCTCGTTGGGCCTGGCAAACACGCTGCCTTGTGCTTTCTGACCCCTCTTTCTGAGCAAGCAGCAGTTTTGCGTCTCGGGCTCTTGGCCATCTTTCTGCTGCAAGTAGCACCATGGCCTACGACTTACCAGCCTTTATTTAAATTGCTGATTTGCTTTCCTGCAGGGAGGATGTGGTTTTACTTTGCCTCACACTTTCCTAGCAGATCTATAGGTGAGGCTGATGCAGGAGACATTGGAGACGGTCTTCTGCCCGAGGCACCTTCGCAGGCTTGTGGAGGCACTTCTGGGCACGCTGGGGGATCCAGGGATGCGGAGGCATCTCTTACTGGGACATTCCAGGGTCCTGCTGCGTGACCGCCTGGTTTGGACAGGAGCCTCGTGAAGTACAACCAGGGTGGCTGCGCTCGTAACACGTGGGGACACGTGGCTGTGGGGAGGTTTTGGGGCTGTCGGACTGTGCCCTACTGCTGCCAGCACCTATGGGGCTTCGCTGCTTGGCTCGTTGCCTTGCCTCTGCTCCGAAAGCGACCGCGTCGCCCTGCCTGGCCGAGGAGGGGCCTGACAGGGATGGGAGATGTGGAGATTGGGCCCCCATGGGTGCCAGATCCTGCTGTGCCGAGTCCTGCTGGTCCGTGGGGCTCCTCACACCTGGGCTCCACCTGGGTGCCAGGCCAGACTCGAGCGTTTCACACTGTCTCCCCACTGACGTGCATCTCTTTGAACTGCTGAAATTGCCTCTTTTTCACAGTTTTGATTTTTGGGGCAATCCCTACAAGAAAAAAAAAAAAGAAAAGAAAAACCTAAAATAAAAAGAGAGGACCATATTCCTAACATTTTGTTGCCACTTTGAAATTGCTTCCTCCTCTTCCATATTCTACCATTGGTTTAGGAGCCAGATGGCTACAAACACCAGTTTAACTGTGTTTTGGCAATGGACGGAGAGACACCAGCTTTTTGATTGCTGAGCAGAAAAAACAAAAAGGCTTTCTTGCACCATTCTCCACATTTTCTCTAGGAGATACTAAGAAAAGMGTGAATGCTTTCCTAGCTTTTTATTTCTGATTTTTTGCAAAAGGAAAATCGCTGTTTTGCAGAGAAGCCCTTGAGATGCCCTTACCAGTTCCAAAAGGCTGGGSTGTCCCTGGCTTTGCTGCGGTCGGGCTGTCCTAGCGCGAGGTCCACGCTGTCGCAGMGCCGTGTCCTTGGGCCGATGTCCCCCGCGTGGCCGCCGCAGGCTCTCGGCAGCCCCGGGTGGACGTCACGCTGCGGGCACGCGAAACCTTCCTGCCACACGGGAGCCAGGAGCGCGCCGGCGCTCCGGGGACATCCTCCCATGGGGACAAGGGGTCCCGTGCAGGGATGCCCGCTCCGCGTGGGGGACCGCGGGCGCCGCGGGGGGCCGCGGGATGGCGGCCGGCACCGCGTTGCTCTCCACGATGAGGCGGATGAGGTCGGCGCCGGGGAAGTCCATGATGACGACGCCCCAGCGCGCGGGCCGCCCCGCGCGGCGCTGCAGGTGCGCGTGGCAGCGGGGGTTCACGAAGCGCGCCACGGCCGCGGGGCACGTGAAGAGGCCGTTGCCCGAGCAGAAGGTGAGGTGCAGCGTGCCGGGCTGCCCGCCGGCCGCCGCCTCCAGGTGCTCTCGCACCTGCGCCCACTTCCGCGCCAGCGAGAGCACGTTCCAGGCGTCGCCGACGCTCAGCCGCTGGTAGGGGATGCCCAGCACGTGGTGCCGCAGCTCCTCCAGCACCACGATCTTGCCCCTCACCTGGCCCAGCGTGGGCACCTCCTCGCGGCACCACACGCGCCCCTCGCCCTCCTCGGCCAGGTGGCGGCGGAGGCGGGCGGCGAAGCCGGCGCGCGCCGGCAGCGGCGCCTCCTCCTTGATGCGCAYGAGCACGGCCTCGGCGGGGTGCGCGCGCAGGAAGCGCAGCGTGCGCCGCAGCACTCCCGCCAGGCTGGCGCGCTGGAAGGCGCACAGGTGGTAGACGAGGAGCTGGCCCCGCTCCAGCTTGCAGCGCACGTCCAGGAAGCGCACGCCGGCCGCCAGCTGCGCCTCCAGCCCCCAGCTCTGGCAGCGCAGGCGCCGGCTGCCGAACAGGCTCAGGGAGTCGTGGGTGCCGGGCACGGAGAGGCGGGAGAGCGGCAGGGCGTCAGGCAGTGCCGACATCCAGTCGGGGCGGCAGGCGGCGGGACGGGGCGAGCAGTCGAAGGCGGCGGCGACCGCCTCCTCCATGGCACAGCTGCGGTGCGGGAACAGCCCCGTGGGCATCACCCCCTCCAATGTCCCCGCTTCGCAGCCCTCCCTGCCCCTGTCCTCCCCGGGCACCCACCGAGTCCCGCGCGCTTCCCACCTGGATGTGGCTGGCTCCAGTGCTGGGCGGGAAGCGGGGCCCGCGGCGGGCGCGGGCTGCGCACTGGTGGCCTCGGCAGGATGCTGGCCATTAACTGGGGCCCGTCATGGGGCCCGTCACACCCCCGTGTGGGGCACGCGCCCCAGAGAGTCACCCACCGGCYGCGCAAAGGAATGTGCTTGGCTCGTGAGCCGGCCTGGAGATCGCCTGCCGGAGGGAGGCAGCCGTGGGGCACCCCACCTCCCTCCCCAGGAATCAGGGCAAACTGGATCCAGTGCCCGGCTCCGCGGGGCTCCTTTGCCGATGCTGCAGACCCAGGGCCGGGAGCCCAGTGCCAGGGMAGGGATGAGCGGGGATGTTGGCACATGGGACTGCCCCGAGTAGCTTGAGCCCCATGGGACACCAGTGCTCGCAGGGTGCCACGCTCCTCGGTGGCTGCTCGATGCCAGAGTCACGGCGAGGCTCTGTGCTTGGGAGGGCACGGGCGCCTCGCGTGGCCCGGACGCTGTGGTTAGAGCCCCGAGGCCATGGCCAAGGTCAGAGCCCATGCGCCTGACTCACATCCTGCGCAGGGGCAGCCACCGCAGTCCCTCCTCTGCCCTCGTCCACCCATTCAGCGTCCCAATGGGGCTTAGGCCCCTCCAAACTCCTCATCCTGGGGGGCTGAGCAGAGGAGCAAGGTGGAGGGAAAGGACAAGGCATCTGCCTGGGTGTCCGTGTGCCCTTGCAGCATTGCATGGCTGAGGAGCTCAGGGGAAGCTCTGGAGCTGCCCTGCTCCAACCCCCTGCACCAGCAGGGCCACCTAGAGCAGTATATCCAGCACCATGACTAGTCAAATTTGAGCATCTCCAAGGATGGACACACCCCTACCTCTCTGGGAAACCCTCTCCTGCATTGGCTGTATTTACAGTGGTTTTTTTCTTATGTTTAAGTAGAATTTCCTGCATTTCAGCTTGTATCCGCACATCTGTGTGTCACTGGATATGCCTGAGCAGCCTCATGTGGGAAGTGCTCCCACCTCTCTCTCTAGGGCACGGCCCTTCCCTGGGCTCCCGCCAGGACATTCCTGTCCCCCTTGCAGCGGGGTCCCTGCTGGGGCCTCCCCAGCACCGAGCAGAGCGCCGGGATCCCTGTCCCTGCTGGCACGGCAGCCGGGGACAGCCCCGCGGCYGCAGATCCAGTCAGGGCAGCGCCGGCGCTTCCAGCTTCCCGTTCCGCGCGTCACCCACGCGCCGCCGCCCGGCAGGACAGGACGGAGCGGGAGCCRCGGGGCCGGGCGAGCATGGCGGCGGGCGGCGGGGCGCCCCGCGGCTCCTGCTTCGTGCTGGGCGCCACGGGCGAGACGGGCCGGGCGCTGCTGCGGGAGCTGCTGGCCCGGCGCCTCTTCGCCCGCGTCACGGCCATCGGGCGCCGCAAAGTGGACCTCGGCGCGGAGAGCGCGGCCGCCCTGGTGCCGTGGGGAGCGGGGGCGCCTGCGGGTGGTGTGGGAGCTGGGGGGGCTCTGGGAGTGTGGGGGGCACGGGGGGAGTGTGGGATCAGGGGTGCTGGAGGGTGCAGGGACTTTGCAGGGGGGTGATACAGGGGGGTTCTGGGGGTAACGTGGGATCAGGCAGATCCTGGAGGACATGGGGGCTGTACGGGATCAGGATGCAGGACTGGTGGTGAGGAGGGTCCAGAGTTGGGGTGGGGGGGCATCCTGGGGGACAGAGGGTGGTTCCTGGAGGTTCCTGGGGTGATGCAGGATCAGGGGTGCAGCCCTGGGGGTGAAATGTTATTGGGGAGGAGCTGCTTGGAGAGCACGAGGGCAGCGTGGGATCAGGGTGGGATCAGGAGGGGTGGAATCAGAGGGGGATCTGGAGGTGTGGGGTCCTGGGTGCCCACGCACTGGGACAGAGCAGGGCAAGGCCAGACCCTCCCAGCCCTGCAGCACCCAAAGGTGCCGAGGGGCACCTGGAGCCCCGGGCACACGTGCCAGCCGGCGTTGTTCCCGCAGGAGGAGGTGGTGGTGGACTTTGAGCGGCTGGACGAACACGCCGCCGCCTTCCAGGGCTACGATGTCGGCTTCTGCTGCCTGGGCACCACGCGGGCCAAGGCTGGCGCGGTGAGTGGGCGCTGCACGGGGAGCTCGCTGCTGTGCCCCCAGCCGTGTGGGGTGCCACTCGAGGAGACGATTCACCCGCTGGGGTGTGGGGTTTGCCACCCCAGGGAAGCACCTATGGGGCGGTGCATTCAGCTCTGAGAGGCGGTGCTGGATGTAGCACCAGGGTGGGCACCCCCGGCTGCACTGATCCCGTTCTCCCGCCCTGCCCACAGGCCGGCTTCATCCGCGTGGACCGGGACTACGTGGCGCAGGCGGCAGAGCTGGCACGGGCCGGGGGCTGCAAACACTTCGTGCTGCAGTCCTCCCAGGGCGCCAACGAGCACAGCAGCTTCCTCTACCTCCGGGTGAAGGTGAGGCGGGAACTCACAGGAGTCTGGCCGTGCCAGGCGCTTGGGAATGAAGCAAGAGCTGAGGCTGCAAAAGGGTCAAACGGCTCTGGAGTCCTCCAGGACTTGGGAAGCAAAACACTAGGAATGAGGCTGGCAGCACCTGCCTTATCCTGAGGACCAAAGCATCCTTCTGTCTCTTGGAGCCTCCAGAAAGCTCTAGGTGCAAGAGACCCTCTAGGGTCTCCAGCCCAAACCCTGCTGCTGCATCCCCAGGACAGCCTCTGCATTTAGCTTTCCTGTGCCCTGTTGGGATCCCTCCAGCAATCCTGCCCTCCAGTTTAGTAAGTGGCCTCTTGGCCAGAGGTGTCAGACCAGCCAGGACCATCTGCAGCTCTTCCTTTGCTCACCTCCCCGAGGCTCCTCTTCCCTGCGTGAGGGGCCTGTGTTACCTGGGGCTTGAGCAACCCTTGTCCATGACTTGCTCTACATTTCTGCTCTCCTCCCCCTTGTTTACTCTGTGCATTTTCTCGTCCAACCCCCTCTCCCAGGTTTACTTGGGCGTGTTTTGCAAGCAGGATTGCATGCACTTTGTAAGTACATAGCAATTATCTGCTAGTGATTAGGCACAGGAGGCTGCAGCGCTTAAGGCACTAGGAGGTTAAGCACTGAGGCTCTTACAGGTCCTCACGAGACACCCAATAAGTCTCTGGCAGGCAGGTGACAGTCACCTGGGGAAGGGTGAGCCACCGCTGCTCCTTGGCTACCGACCTTACTGAGATGCTCCCCTTATTCTCTTTTCTCGTTTTATGCCAGTGCTATCTCCTAGGTTACCATCACCAACTCCACAATTCCCCTTAGGTCTTTATTTTTRCCTTTTCCACCTTACGGATCCACGAGCTAAAGCCATGGAGCTCAGCTGCAGCAAAGCTGAGTCCGAGCCCTGCGGCTGATGTGTGCACATTGCTGCAAGCCACCCGGGGCTCCCCAGGGCTTGGATGTGGTTCCAGCCACTTGCCTCGCACAGTGACCGCTCTCCCCGCAGCTCCTGGGGCAGCAGGCATGGGGCTCGTGGTCACCCTTGTCTTGTTTCATCCTGCCTCACCGCTCGGACAGGGAGAAGTGGAGAACCTGGTCCAGGCTGTTGGTTTTGATCGCTGTACCATTCTCCGGCCGGCGTGAGTAGCGCTGCAAGAGGGAGGGCGCAGGACTCGGGTGGAGGGGGGCGAGGGCAGGGGAGATGGACAAAGGGCCGGGATACAGAAGGCAGTGTCTGGGGAGGCAGAGGAGAAGGCAGCCACGTGCAAGCACTGCTCCCGGCTCAGTGCTCCCCTTGCCCGCTGCTGCGGGGAGCAGCTTCTCCAGGCCCTTCCCAAAGGTGAGGCCACATGCGCCACACTGCGACAGATCCCAAGGGGAAGAAGAGTTTGTGGGACAGAAGTCCTACCTTAGCTCTGCACAGAGCTTGACCTTCTGCAGAGGGACCTCCTGCCTGCCCCGTCTCCCCCACAGCACCCCAGGCTCAGCCTGCTCCCGCTCCAGGACCCTGCAGCAGCCCCTTCTGGGGCCCCACACGGTTTCAGCGAGCAAAGCCGGGCTTYCCAGCGCAGCTGGAGGTCTGGGCTGCGAGCTGCTCTTGGGGCCGCCCTACCAGCCTGACTTGCCCTACCTCCCGGCTCCGCAGGGTGCTGCTGTGCGCACGCCAGGAATCCCGGCCGGCAGAGTGGGTTGCCCAGCAGTTCTTCGGCCTCGTGGCACGCGTGTTCCCCACCGCTTACTCGGTTCCCGTGAAGACCGTGGCGAGGGCCATGGTGGCCTGCGTGCTGAAGCCGGGCAAGGGCAAGGTGGAGGTGCTGGAGAACAAGGCCATCCATCAGCTGGGAAAGGAAGAGCCACAACAGGGCGCAGAGTGAAAGGGAAGGGCAGGAGAGCATGACTCACCTTCCAGGCGCTCTTCTGGGCCACGGATGGATGCAGGCACGGGTCTTACATGGCTATTGCGATGGTAGAGAGGTGTTTCTTTGCATGGCAGGTAATTCTCTTGAGTGATCTAGAAATGCAGGTGCTGGCTGGTGGGTGAGGAAAATTTGTGTTTGTGTTAAGTGCTTCCTGGAGCTGGYGTGCGAATTTAGGTAAAAACTGGATGTAATCAGAGCAATTTCTTCAATTTGGTGGACAAATAAAATCCTGTGACTGGTCTCTCTGTGTCAATTTTGTATTGAATTGTTTGTTGCCCGCACACCGCTGATGCCTTTGGATCTGTTCACAGACTGTCCGCTGTGTCACTTGGTCGCCTGACAAGGACACATAGCTGGGGTTTGTGTCCATACCGTGGAATGATGCAGGATAACAGAGAGCAGCACCTTGCAATGCCCRTGGAAGCACCACTACAGCTTGGTTGATGGAGCTCTTGGAAACAGGTACCTGTGGAACGTGCCTTGGGCCCTGGTGGCAGTAGGTCCCTGCAGACACACAGCGTATTTGAGCTCACTCTTCTGCTCCAGCAACACTGCTGATGGCATCAGAGCTGTTTCTTCAGRAGCTGTTATTTCCCCGTAGTATAAACCCCGCATGAACAGTGGTGCTGCCTTGAAATCCTCTGTCACTGCAGGTTAAGCTGGGCTTCCCTTACAGCCTCAGTGGAGCAGAGCTCAGCTCTGTTACCAGGGACACTCACCCTGAGACGAGCCATGCACATGGCTCCAGGCAGGGCCATTCTCACCCACCTTGCTCGTCACTAAAGGCCCTGTTCACTCTCTTGAGGAAAGACAAAGCTGATGAGGAAGCTCTTGTGATGTGTTCAGGTCCCCTAGAGCCACACAGGTCTGGTGATGCTGGGCTTCTTGCTGGCAGGATTCTCTGGGGGATACCAGGCGTTGAACTCCATGGCGTTTGGCACGGTCAGCATTGACATTAGGAGTAGCTAGTGAAGCATCCCCTTGGTGGCACGGGCTGGGCCGTGGGGTGGAGCAGCGTCGCGCACAGCGGGAGCGGAGAGCAGCGCTGCGGCCCGGCCCCGGCCCCGCGCGCGGCCCCGGCCGTTCTCAGGCCTTTGCGCCTCACGGGTCATGGAACTTGGCGGCCGCACAGCGGAGCCGCGGCCGGGCCGGGCCACTTACGTGACTCCCCAATTCCCAGCTGGCCCGAGTCCCAGCGCGCCGGCTCGTTCTGCTTTCCAGGGTTTTCTCCTCTTTGACCTCGCCTGTGTCTCCAGTGTCAGTGACTTGGAAGCGGCGAGCCCGGGTCCCTGGTCTCCTCGGATCCTACGCAGGCGCTTTAAGCACCCAGGCTGGTACCTCCAGATCTGCAGCTCAGTGCAAGGAGGGCTCCGTGGTGGGATAACTACATTTGGGGAGCAAAGGGAGCAAAGCCACGTCCCAGAGCGACTCCCAGGCTGTACACAGGGCTTAGCCCGCAGAAGAGCCAACGAYGGGACACTGAGCAATAACCCTGATGGGGCTGTCCTAGCGGGAACAAAAGTAGCACCTGGGAAAAATATTTAAATTACAAAAGAGTAATGAGAGGAAGGGTAGTCAAATGAAGCAGCTGAGGGGTATTCAAGCTTGTGTGCAACAGGAAGGCTGTTTAAACATGCAGTATTAGATTACATAGGCGTAAATGCACGTCTGAACAAAAGGTAATGAATAGGAGAGTGGAAAGAAACACTTGAAATGACAAGTTTTTAAAAGAAGTGGGAATTGTATACAGACAAGGGAACAAAAAGAGAACGCACGCTCTGGAAAGCCACACGTACACGGCAGGCCACAAAAGATTTGAGGAAAGCATCCCGAAGGCATAAAAAATTAATCATGACTACGTGAGAGGCAGAAAGCTTTCCAGAGAGCCACACGGGACGGGGCATGATCAGATTATGCGAGTGTGAAAGAGCCATTGCAGAAAAGCTAAATGAATCATTTGTACCAGCCTTTGCTGTCAAGGAGCTCACACTAGCATCGTTCCTTAGAGAGCACGTGTTTGCAGGGCTGTCGCAAAGCAGCAGGAGAAGAGATTTTAACTACATTTTTAGAGCATATAGGGGGGAAAAAAAAGGAAAAAAATGAAAACACAACTGCCAGCACCAGAAGGAACTCCTGGATAAACTAGCAAATATTCACTCAGGCAAGTGTTGCACAGATCCTCCTACCAAATGCTATTATTATTCAGATTGTTATTAATAAGATGCTCATTTTTAAAAAGTTCCAGTGGGAACCAGGAAACAGCAAATCAGTAARCCCGAGGTCTATTAAAGGCAGCTCGTTAGACCAACTAAGAAAGGCTTGAAATAACAGAGTGAGGGATAAACATGGTATAATGGGAGATTCACGTGGCTTTGGAGGGGAAGCCACCAGCCTCCAACCTATATTGCTCCTTGAGGAAACGGCTGCTGTGTACATAAGACAGTCTGGTCCGCAGAGTGCACTTGGATTTCCAAAAAGCCCTCCCAAAAGGGCTCTTAAAGAAGTTAAGCTGTCGTGGGAAGAAAAGAAAGGTCTTCACATTGGAAATATTTTCTTAGCACTCCAAAGCCTTCAAACATACAAAACAAACATTTATTACTGGACAGATGTCTGTGGAAAATGCGAGCTATTTCTAGACAACTCTTGTTTCTGTTCAGTGGTGCAAGACTGCTTTTTATTTCATGTTTCAAATATCCCTTTTCTGAAAGACACAATTACGCTTCTCTATATAATAAGAGCACAGAGATTGRAAGGACTAGAACTGAACCAGAAACTAGCTAAAGGCAAATGCAGACATGGTGCCACTATGGATGACATACCCTGGATGGCACCCAGCACAATGCAAGGGTCACCTTTGGATGGACACCACTGCCAAGACAGGTTGGGGAAAGCCACAAGGGTGACAGACAGTCCAGGCCAGCCAGAGCCATCCCCAGCCCATTTTACTCACGTTAGATGTGGCTCACGATTCCCTGGTGATGGCTACCAAAGAGGATCCTGGTGACCATGGCTCCAGGATGAAGGATTTGGGAAGCCAGGGTGCAATCTGGGTGCTGGGAAGGGACAAGTTGCATCCACGTTTTCCCATTCTTGGTATTTTCGCAGCTGTGGGAGCCTGGTCAAGGCAGACACTGCCCAGACCTGCGGGACACATCCTGCTTGGGCGCTGTGCACCATRGAGCAGATCTTCCATTGCTCTTCAGGGACTAGTGCTCTTCAGGGACCACCAAACCCTTGTCCAGCGTTGGCACTTCAGGACATGGAGATGTTGCTGTCTGCTTTTATAAACACAGTGAAATTAAGGCACACAGCCCAGTGTGGCTACCTTGCACAAAACTCACAGAAATCTGTACATAACCAAGTGACATCTGCCAGCCTGTAGTACAGGTTCCTCATGAGCTTGTTATTGAGCTCGGTGATGTCTTATTTTGAACCTTTATTTCCTGTGTTGCAACACAACCCAGTTTGCTTGATTATTAAAACTGCCAGTCTAGAGTTATGCAAGAGTCTATAGGGCATTTAATCATAGCCAAAGCACAAGTCCAGGGCATTTCCCATCAGGTCTGAATGGTGAAGCAGAAGAGAGGAAGACTGTCAGCTTTTGGGGCTCAGACTGACGGAACGCTCCTAATTCTCCCATAAAATCATCCAGGACAGAGCTCCAGGTGTCCTTAAGCAGGAAGGGGCCTGCAGAGCTGGCAATGTGCCCCAGCACAAGATTCAGGCCTACAGTGCTGTGGGGAGGCTCTCCCCATTCCAAGGTACTTGGCGTTGGGTGCCGGCGGCAAACAGGAACATGCCAGGTTGCTCAGTGTCTGCTGGACAGCTTTCCTACAGCCCGCCCGGTCCCACAGAACCGTGCTCCCCTGGGATTTCTGACACTGACTTCATTATTGAAGATTAATGAGGAAAAAACATCACTATCTTCTCCATGGCTCTTCAGCAAGGCACAAGGCCACTGGGGTTTCCCATGCGGCTCTCACGGCTGCTGCCTTTCCCATCCAGGGAGCTGTGAGAACAGGCAGCACCTCCCATTTGCTCCACACTACCACCGGGCCGGCCGTGTCCCCTTCCACATGGGACCCTCTTCAGATGGATGCAGAGGGCTGCTTCCACACTCTAGAAGATTTCTGCTCCTCAGTTACTGCAGTCACACTGAAATCAGCTGCTTGTGGCCCATCAGCAGCCCTGGACATGGTGAGGGGTGTCCCAGGGAGCCCCACAGCGAACAACCAGAGCAGGCCTGGAGCTGGAGCGAGGTCCATGGTCCATCCAGGAGCCAGAYAGGCACACCTGCAGCACAGCTCAAGAAAGAGGCAAGGCCTCAAACCTGAGCTTAAATGGAGCCCCCCAGGCCTGCAGGGTCCCAGGTGGGGCTGGTTGGGGTAATTAATGTCTGCTAGTGCCTTTGGGTCCATGCAACCAGGCTGGGTGTAAGGTCTTTCATTGCCAGTTCTGCTTCAGCAATGTCAGAAAATGCAGCAGGTCCTGCTGTGCCATGGAGCAGATCCACAGAGCAAGGCGGTTGGTGCAGAGAGCCAGCAGCCTCAGAGGCTTTGCTTTGTGCTAGCCCTTGYGGGTGCAGCAATAAGCCATGTCCCAGATGGGCCTGCTCCCCTCAGAAACCTTCACCTCTCCTGGGGCCAAGCAGCCCCAAGAGCCGTGGTAGGTCAGTGGCTGCCTAGGTTTGCACAAGCAGCTCAAGGCTCGCATTAGAGGTGTTAGTGTTCATGGCACTCTCTTCAGGGGGGATTACCTGTGAACTAGTGGCATAAAGAAAGCGTGTGACTTCTGGAGGATGGGGTCCTAACATAACATGGGAGCTTCTGGCCCCCATCCCGTTGCTCTCCCCAGCTGGAGGCAGTGATAGGGTCAACCCCAAGAGATGCCATTCCCTGGTCCTTCTCTGCCAACTCAATCCAGCATGTACTAATAATGTGTCATTAGGGACCAGCAGAGACCTCACCCTGTAATACCACTTGCCAGGACACCTGGGTCTCCTTGTGCTCAGCACTGCTGCTCTCCCCGCTGCAGAGGACAGGCTGTCACAGCAGGCTGGGAGCCAGGAAGAAAGTGTCCAGAATAACTCACTTTACCCTCCCTAATTCAATCACAGTGCTAGGAACTACTGGGCTTCAGCTGTTGGCTTTAGAGCTGGTTGGTGGCTGGTGACCCGGCGTCAGCGATGAGTCCCACCAYGGCAGGGCAGCCTGCGCCTGGCACTCCCTGGGGCTAGAGACGATCCCTGGCTCGTTTGGAGTCAAGGACACGACTGACTCGAGCCTGGAAGCCTGACACGAGCTCATCATTTCAAGCACCATGGCTTGCTGGGCACAGTCCTGCTCCTGGCTGCGAGCAGCATCGCTCCTGCGCCTCCCCGCTGCCCTTTCCTGCCCGGGCAAGGCGCCGGGTACCAGGGCTGCCCTCAGGTGCGCTCAGCTAATGCACAGCCCTGGGCAGGGGCTGAAGCAGGAGCACAGCCTGCTGCCAGCCCAGCCTGGGCACGCCGATGGACTTGCCCTGGCGCTCGCCTGGTCAAAGCCYATCCATGTGCTATGAGGATGCCTCCGTGTGGCTTTGGAATATTAAGTTTTGCACCTCCCCACAGTTCCCCTTAAAATATCCCAGAATAAGTTTTATGCAGATCCCCGATGCTCCTTCCCTGCTCACGTGGAGGTGATCCCTGGTCCGGGAGTTTCAGGGAGTGAGTTTTGCACTGGGGACGATGGGCTAACATGAGATGTGCAAGGGGCTGTGACCTGGTGGGCATCACCACAAGAGATGGCTAAGGATGGGACCCCCCAGTTCTAAAATCAAAGCAACAACCTTCTCCTAAGCACTTGGATTTTGAAGAAAGTGACATMTTTTTCTGTCACAATCCCCCAGGAATAGACATTTCTACCTGAGCCTCCTAAGTGCTGCTTTGGAGCCTGGTGTGTCAGAGGGGGGCAAGTGCCTGGGCTCCCTGGTGCTTCCCAAGCTGTGGCTCGGCCGCTGCATTTCGAGTGCCTGATCTCACCCCAGGAATTAAAAACAAGCGTTTTCCCCCCGKGTGTGTTTGAGGAGGACAAAACAAAAGCCAGAAGCCGCCTTCTCTGGGGCCAGCTGCTGTGGGCCGGCACTGCTCCCGGCGCTGGCCGCGCTCCAGCTCCCAGCCGCTATATATGCGGGAGAAGCGGGAGCGGGGCTGGCGGCAGAGCTGGAGACGCCTGTGTCCGACAGCTCCCGTGCTTTTCCTTGGAGCCGGAGGAGTCACCGCGTGCCAAGATGTGCAAGGGCTTAGCTGCGCTGCCCCACACGTGCCTGGAGAGGTGAGCGCGGGCGCCGCGGGGCTTGGGGGCCGTGGTCAGGGCAGGGGGGATTCGCAGGGCGGCAAGTCCAACGCCAGCACCCAGGGAGGCTGCAGGTCCTGAGGTCGGTGCTCTCCTGTSCCTCTTGCTGAGGGTCACTCCGTGCTGGTGAGGTGGCCGGGGGGCTTTGGTGGCAGGAGGGCTGCAAGGGCTGCTCGGGGTTGCAAGGGCAGGTGGGCAGCTCAGCATTCAGGACCCACCATCTCTGGCATCCTTATCCTTGGGGAGGCAGTGGGAAACACGCAGGCCTGTTGGTACGGGGACACCTGGGACGTCCCCAGCGATGTCCCAGGCTGGAGGCCTCGCAGCTGCCCTGCTGATCACAGCATTAGAAAGATGGAGTCTTTATGGGTTCTGTGGTTGTTGCTGTTTTTAAGGTAAAAGTGCTGGTTTTCTTTGATTTAAATGTGCTGCTGGCTAATCCTATTCCATGGATTGGTTCATGGATTCATGGATTGGAAGCTCTATGGTGAACCACATAGCCACTGCTGTTTATACCCGCCTTGATCTCAAATTTTTGATCCATTGCTGTAGCCTCCTTGCATATCTCTTTCTCACAGCAAAGAGTCCTAGATGCTTAGCTCTTTCTCGAGCACAAGCTCTTCTAGGTCTCATCTTTGTGGCCCATTTCTGAACATTTTCCTACTCTCTTATGGACTTCTGAGCTGAAGGCTTTACACCAGCGTTCTTCAAGATGTGGGTGAACCAGATTTGTTTGAGGATATAATGTTCCTCCTTGCTTTCCTCATCCTCTTTGCTTGTTCCTCATCTTTCTTCCTGCTTTCTCACACAGGATTTGGTTTTTTTTTTCAGTGCTATTGCAATGATGTTTTCAAGGCCTCTCTTGTGTACCCATGTTCTCGCTCTTGAAAAGTACCTTAGCTTAGGACATCATTTTATATAGTCCTATGGGAGATTTCCCAAGCCATCAGTCACATCAGTCCTTGAGAAATTATCATGGATAATATAGCCCCTGCTGCCTGCCCATGAGCCCCTTACCCCATGCCTATGAGACATTAAATAAGAGGGTTCAGGTYCACATTCCCATAGGAATGCTACTCATGCAGGAAAACACATCTTTTCTGCCTACCCTTTCCTTTTTAACTGCCTTTTCCTTGCTGTTTCCCACCTCGTCACCCATGAGACACCCCAATCTCCTGCAGCATTGTGGCTCTTGCTTAAGCAAGGATCTTGTCCAAGCTCCTCCGGCAACCCAAGGGCTGGTATCTCCCGCGTCTCTCCACGGCACATGCTCGGTGGCCTCTTCAGTGAGGGCCCATAGGTTTCTGAGGAATCTCCTCCCGCTGCCAAARCTATGTTGACTCTTCTCCAATATACCATATTTGTGCATGTGTCCTCCAAGGCTGTGTATTACAGTTGCAACCCGTTTGTCCGTATGGGCATCAGCCTTACAGCTTTATAGCTCCCCGAGTCTGCCCTGCAACCTCTATCCATGAGCGTCTTTGCATTCGGCACCTCCCCGAGCTCGGATACGGCAGCAGTGGTCAGAGAGGCTCTACCTGTCAGCGCCTCCATCCTCCAGGCCTCGGGTCTGCCTGGAGACCCCTGCACGTTGGGGTGACTTTTGGCCACTCTTTTGGCTACTCTTTTTATTTATTTATTTATTTTTCTCCAGGGGGAATATCCCCCAAGAATTTTCTGTAGGAAAGCAAACCAGAAGTACATAAAAAAGGCATATATATTTTTTTTAAACTACAGCTTTAACTTCTTTGAGCTCCCTTTTTTGTTTTGTTGTTAAGCTCGCTCTCCTCCCAGCCCTCCCCTGGCAGCCTTCCTGCTCTTGATGTGTTTGAAAGGGTCCATATTTTCTTTTAATGCCTTTTGGAAATTGTTTCTCAGACTTTTTCTTGGCTTGTTTGCTTATGTTTTTACACTTAACCTTCCACAGTTTATGGTCCTTTCCATTTTTTTCTCACTCGGACATAGTTTCGGGGTTGTTTTTTGAAGGAGATCTTTTTATTTATAGCTGCCTTTCCTGAAGCCTTGTCTGGAAGCTGCTAATGCATCTCCTTGAGGGCTCCGGGATGGTGTCCTTAAGGAGTTCTTGCCTCCTGCTAGCCCTGAGCCCTCACCACTGCCCCTTTGCTTCTCATTTAACAAGCCCCTGTGCAGCATCCTTTTTCACTGGGGCACCAAGGCCAAGGATTTTGGGGAGATGATGGATGTCTGGGATGCAGGTGACCCCATGGGATTCCCTGCCATAGGGCTCTCCACATCTTCAGAGGGATGGGGACCTATGGGGCACRGTGGCATCCCACACTGGAGATCTCCTGGGAAGAGGGAGCATGGGGACCTCATCACCGTCCACCAAAGAGCCCGGTCTCTCCAGGCCAGATGCAAGTTTTCTTGGAAGCGCAAGCAACGGAAATTGTCCCTGAAACCACTGACATTTACTGAGGAAAACAAGCAGCAGAGGCTGCCCTTTCCCTCCTGGAAAGCCAGAAGCAGAGGGGATGCCCTCAGAGACACTGGGATTTCCTGCGAAAGCTGCGGGGCCGGGGAAGGCACTAGCCAGGATCCGGCCCCAGGTCCCTGGATTCCCCGGCAGAGCCAGCAAGGGGGGAACCAAAACACAGAGGCAGTTTTATGGGAGGGGAGGAGAAAAAGGAATGGAAACAGAATAGCAGACATAGCAAGGCATGCAAGAACAAGCAGCTGCCAGCCAAAAAGCCAGGAGCCCTGCGGGTGCTGTTCTGCAAAAGCTGTTAACCGCGTGCAGGAACCTGCTRGAGGCTTCTCCAGCCTCCTCTCCTCCCCAGGGGACTGCAAGGAGGTCTTGCCCTGGGGGCAGGAGGGGCTCAGGGACAGCGGGGTCAGTGTCCTCCCTGCTTGACCAGCTCTTTTCATCTCCTGCGCAGGGCCAAGGAGATCAAGACCAAGTTAGGGACACTGCTCCAGAAGCCTGACTCGGCCATTGACCTCATCATCCCCTACGCGGAGAAGCCGGAGAAGCCGCCCAAAGCCCACAAGTGAGTACCCCCGCGTGACGTGGCTGCAGCTGGCCGGGGCAGGCACGGCAGTGCCTTGTGGAAGGTGGCTCGTGGCACGTTCCTCACGCCTGCGCGCGGGGCGCGCGCTCAGAGCTGCGTCACGGCCKCATGAGCGATGCCAGGCAATACAGGCTGCCAGAAACCAGATTTCTYGGGAAAACTCAATTTACATTTGATGAGATTTCACGTTCATTCGATAAAAGCTAGTCCAGAGGCGCAAGGCACTTAGATGTCTCTGAGTCACTTGCCTGGGGTCAGYGTGACGTTGCCACCGTCAGCTTTGTTCAGCCTCCTCGTGCAGAGGCAGGGTGGTGGCTTCAGGTCAGCCACGTGTCTCTGACCTCAGACACACAGCTCCCTGCACACACTGCTTTCTTCAGAGCGACTCCGTGAAGATGACATGTCCTTGCCTTGTGTTTTCATCACGATCCTCTGCTGTCCAGTGTGAGGCTGGCTTAAGAGAAGAGCAAAGCAGAGGAACAGTTGGTTTGTAGGATTAAACAATTAGACAAATAAATAAACCAGCAAACCAAATAAGCAAACTTCAGCTTAAATCTAAAAGCAGAATTCCTTCCTAGACGTAGGATGGTAGCTGAGGATTTTTCCAGCCTAGCAGCAAGCGTGGCATCTAGGCTGTCCAGATCTACCAGCACGCCAAGACATGACACAGCCCCACAAATGCAGATGGGGTCTCCTGAGGGGGCATCTGTTCCCGGCGGGAGTTKCTCCCATTCCTTCAAGTGCCCCTAGGCAGAAAGGGGTTAGGATATTCTCAAGATAACCGGTGCTACACCTATCTCCTGGTGCGGGGTGCCACCGAACCTCTCCCATGGCCCTGGAGAACACGCGGCTCCTTTGGATGCTCTTCCAGGCAGCCGTTGGACTCAGCTGGGCTACGCTTTAGGGCATCTCCTTCTCCTTGTCATTCCACAGGTTCTGGGGGTAGGAGATTTCTGTGCCAGGAGGCCAGCTGGTGCTACAGACATAAGATAAGATCATGCAGGTGAGGTTCTCTCTCAGGTGCTCTTGGGTGAGTTTCTCCAGGCAGTGCTAGTCTAAAATGATAACTCTCCAAAATAAGATTGCTAACGTAAACCAAAAGCCTGGGCTTTCAGGTAAACATGGGTGCGGGTAAACACAGAACATATGTTCAAGTAAACATAGAAAGTGGCTGCAGGATCCCCACCCAGCAAGAGCTGCCCRAGGCGGGGCATGGGGAGAGTGACCGCAGGACAGCGCATCTGGCTCCGTCACTGCCGTGGCCAAGATGTCTCTGTGAAGGAGACACATTTGTCTCCATTATTTGTCCCCGCTGAAACCAGCGGACATGCTCCCTGCCTGCTAGCCATAGGAGTTGTTTTCTCCAGAATTTTATTGTTGCTCAGCCCAGCTATCATCCATCAGCAAGCATCTCAGGCTCGGTTAATATGATCCCCAGGACATTCAGCTATGTAGTTTCCAGGAAAGCTGGATTCTTGGATTGTATCAAGCCACTGTGGTGAAGTGCTTTTCCTCAAGCTCACCTGGAGCCGGTGCCTGGGGAAGAGGAAGAGCGGGCCAAGCAGAATGGATAATCACCACGAATATGGAACATGCTCCCTGTTTTCTGACCTGGMAATGGAGGCTCCTGGCTCAGGTGCTGTGAGGAAGATGGAGAAGAGCTGCTCTTCTGCTGCTCTAAGTAGGAGGCACCAYTCATGGTTTCCAGCCTCTGAAGGCCATGCCTGGCTTGGKCAGGACAACGTTCTCTGACAGAAAACTCTGGTGCACAGCGCCTAGAAAGCGCTCGCGGGGAGGATGGAAGCAGTGTCCTGTCCTGCGTGGGATGTGGGAATGAGGCCACCAGGCCATGGGAGTGGAGCGGAGCTGACCCCAGCCGTGGCCCTGAGGAGACACAGCCAAAACCCTCCTGTCCTCCTTCCCGCTGAGCCGGGAGCCCGTGTCCTGATGGGGACAGGCTGCTCGGGCCACTCGGGAGACTGCTGAGGGGTCAGAGATGGGAGGTGCTCATCCCGTCACTGTGACACCGGCCGTGATGGGAGGCTTGGGGACACTCCCCTGATACAAAATGCCAGTGAAAACCAAGGATCGAGTGAGGGCAGCACAGCGAGTCCCACTGCAACCTAGGAGAGGGTGCCCAGAGGCGTCCTGCCCTCCAGATGTGCACAGATGTGGGGCAGGAGCGTGGTGTGTGGCCGTGCCTCTGCCGCTAATGACAGAGGAGGTCCTTTTGAGAGTGATTCTTGTCTCTGCTCACAATCCCTCCTCAACGTCCTGTGGGAATTTGCAGGCATTACCTCCTAGACCTCACCTATCTATCAAGAGAATAAATAGAATCGACCAATTTTTCCTCTCCTCCCCTCAGGCCGTCRCCGGAGGAGGCTTTGCAGTGGCGCGACTCCCTCGAGAAGCTCCTGCAAAACACCTGTAAGTTCATGTCCTGCCCGGCGGCTCCTCCGCCTCGGTGGGCCATTTCTCCCCCTTCCAAGACTAGTTTCAGGGACAGCAGGACCCCAGGGGTGTTGGGGCTGCAGGTGCTGGYGGAGGGATGAGCTGGCCCGGGGAAAGCCCTTCCACACCAACCCTCGGGGACAGGGACACAGGCACCCCACACCTGGGCYGGCGTCCGTGTCCAGCTGGGCCGGCTCCCTGCCCATGTCCACGCTCCCTGCAGACGGGCTCGCCAGCTTCAGCAGCTTCCTGCGCTCCGAGTTCAGCGAGGAGAACATCGAGTTCTGGGTGGCCTGTGARGACTACAAGAGAACTAAGTCTCCTGTGAAGATGGCGGAGAAAGCCAAGAAGATCTACGAGGAGTTCATCCAGACCGAGGCCCCCAAGGAGGTCAGTGCTCCCGGCCTRGGTTCCCCCAATGTGCCTGACTGCAGTCATGGATTTGTCCCCCCAAATAAGCCAGGCAGGTTCACTGGCTCCCTGTAACCCCAACCTGGTTGTTGGTGGGAGAAGGGCTGGGCAGATGCCCATCTCCTCCRCTCTGGACAGGCAGAGTAACCATCACACGTGCACTCCGGTCACAGGTGAACATCGACCACTTCACCAAAGCCGTGACCATGAAGAACCTGGTGGAGCCGTCAGCCAGCAGCTTTGACATGGCCCAGAAGAGGATCTTTGCCCTCATGGAAAAGGACTCCCTGCCCAGATTCGTGCGCTCGGAGATTTATCAGGAGCTGGTCAAGTAGCAACAGGGCCAGGCTAGGCGAGGCCCCCCAAAAGGCCAMCCCACCGCTTCCCTCCTACCCCATCCTCTGCTCCTCACTGCTTTGCTTTCCTGTGCCACCCCTTAGAGCATCCAGGAGCGCTGCTGAACACCCCTCCCAGGGCTTTGGACTCCCCCATAGAGATCCCTCCCTTGTAGCCTCTGTCCTTTCTCATCAAAGGAGATGAATTAGCAGAACCACCTGGTGAACATCCCCCAGCTTTAGGTGGTGGCTCTGGAAGCAGCTGRGCAGCCCGCAGTGGCTCAGCCCCATCTGAGCGGTGCTGGGGGGTCCTGAGGCTGAGATTTCCCCCGGGCAATATCCCTGCCTGCTCCTCCATCTGCTTCCCCCCAGCACAAGCGGCTCACGATGCTTCTTGCCCTCTTTCTGCCAGGTTTGCCCGTGCTGCTGGTTTGGCTCCAGCAGCTTTTCTGGGATGCCAGAGCCATGTCCAGGCACAGATCCAAACAGGGCCATGGATGAGATGGGGGAGTGAAACTGTGCTGGGGGGAAGAGGGTGGGAAGGCTGCTGACTGGAAGCATCCCAATCCAGTTCCAAACAGAAAAAGGAAAAAAAAAAGAAAAGAGTTGAAATATGAAAAACAACCGCCCGTCTGCTGGAAGAGATGGCAAACTCTGCTGGGCTGGTGGAGCTGCTCCTCTCTGCAAGCTCCTCCAGGCTGCCCAGGACTCAGACTAGCTAAGGGCATTTATTTAGCTAAGAGCAAGACCAGTCCTTGGAGAATGCTCAGATCCAGCCCGCTCTGCCCACTGAAGGTGCCACCTCTGCCTGCGGGCTGGAAGAGAGCGCGGGGTCTCCTTGCAGTCCCAGCTGGCGAGTGCTCCAATGGGAGCGCCGAGAATCCCTGTGCTCTGAGCACGGAGTCGCTGGGATGAGCTGCCGGACCATGTGTGTGTGCCCCGGTGCAGCCAGCAGGCAAACATATATCCAAGATATATGTGCCTGTGCTTGCAGGAGGCAGCTGAGGCCAGCAAGCCACCCGCAGGCTGCAGTCTGCAAGCTACAAATCATGAGCCCCGGCCCAAGAGGCAACAGCATAAATAGCGGCTTTGCCAACTTCTTCAAGACTCAAAAAATCCCATCAAAACCCCAGCATCCCCAAATATTTACATGCTGTCGCCACGGGGATGAATAAAAATACATCCCCGGCTGCAGGAAGCGCTTTCCAGCAGGGCTGGGGAGGCAGGAGGGAAGACGAAGGTGACTCCGTCCAGTGCCCGCTGTGAAGGGCTTCATTTCCCCTCTGAACGGACTGGGAAAGCGGGCGGCTGAGCGGGCGCTCGCTGGGCATCTCCGGTGGTGAGCATAGGCTCTTACACCGGCAAGAAAGCGCCGCTGCAGCCTGCAAACGGCCCGGGCTGCTGTGCGATGGGCAGGAGCTGGGCTGGGTGTAATGCGGGTCCCCCCGTGCCCCAAGGCCACCTGCCCGTGGCCTGTGTCGCCGCCCCCGCGTCTCCACGCAGCGCTGCCACCAAAGCCTGGCTTCAGCGTCTTCGCGCTCCCCCTGCTCGCAGAAATGCAAAACCCAAGCAGCTTCCTTGCAGACCACTCCTCTATGTCCCTTTTACTTAGCAGTGCAGTATACATTTCAGTTACTCTCATCCGTGTCACCATTAATGCCAGTGCCAGTCCTGTAGAGAGCCAGTACCGAGCCAAAGAAGTCCTTCACGGAAGGGCGAACTGCTGTGTGAGGGTGTCACGAGGTGCAAGGGCGCCGCGCAGGGCGGAGAGGAAGCGTCTGGCTACGTAGGTGTCCAAAAGGGAGAGGGGGAGAGGTGGGAGAGCTGCCRAGGCGGGCGCTGGGCACGAGGGCTGGCGGGTGGGACGAGCGCGCGGCTCCGCRGGAGCTTGTCCAGGTTTGGAGCTCATCCGGGTTTGGAGCAGCGCCCGGCGCGGTTGGGATCCCTCCAGGCCCTGCTGCGGCTCGTGCGCGGCCGCAGAGGCRCGCGGGCAGCGTGGGTGCCCGGCCCTGCCGCGGGGCTCTCCGAGGGCGCTGCGGGGCGAGTCAATACCGACGATCACAGGCAGGGCAGTTGTGTGTTTTTCCACTCTTGCTGTTATCAAGTTAGRCACATTTATGAGCACCGTATGCATACTGATACGTATCTATACCATATAGAGGTACATGAGCACACACACATACATACCCACTCCTACTGTCAGCACCTTGATGTCCACAGAATCGTTGGTCCAAGTGCAGAGCAGGGGATGGGGCTTCAGCTCCGCTGCAGAGACAAGCCTGTATGGATTTGGCACGTGCCCCTCGGCCTCCCCTGCACGAACATGAGCGTGCTCCTCCCCACAGGCCCCTGCAAACCACCTGGGCGCCCCTGGCCCGTGCTCTGCAGAGCCGCGGGTGCAGACCATGGGGCTGTGCCCCGCTGCCGTGGGGCAAGGCAACCCCACGCTGCAGCACGGCTGCTGCCCGGGGCCACGGGGMCACCCCCTTGCCACGCGGGCTTTACTTGCTCGGTGATACCCGCTAATTCAGTGACTCCCATCTCCCCTCTGGGAGCAAGTCCAAGCACTCGCCCAGACCCTGCCCCGCACCTTGGCCACGCACTGACGCCTCCTGCCTGGAGGATGCCGACTGCTGTGGCCAAGGACCGGGCCACAGTCACCTCGGGATCCGGCACCCTACGCACCTGGGCCATTAGATTTGAGTCTGAAGTTSCCCCACTGGATGTCCACCAGAGAGAACTCCATTGCATGGTGAAGACAGAGGACATTGGGGTGCACTGAGGAACGGGTTGTGTTGTTAATTCATATTCCTGTACCACTCAGTAACTGATATAATAAACATATTCCCACTACTACGGTGCCGGACTATTCATTTATTTTGTCTCTTTGCAGTAAGGTGCGACCGCTCTTCCCTGCCGTGGGGGCCTGAGCCAGAGCCCTCCCTGGTCCCTCTGCAGCCAAGAGCAGCCCGTGGCTGCTCCTAAACGAGCTGCTCCTAAAACGAGCTCCCGGCTGGAGCCCTGGCCAGGGAAACACCCTGCTAGGCAAGGGCCAAGGCTTCCCTGTGGGAACGGGGCTCACGGCACCGCTCTGGGGCTGGGGCTGCAGCCCAGAGCCCTCCACCCAATACAACCAAAACTGAGAGATCGGAAATAACCAACAGCAACGGGGTTTCCTAGCGAGCAAATAGTGGCTCTTCCACCCTTCCATGATTTTAAACAACCGTGGCGTGACACCATGTATAAAATCACTTTTTAAAGTAACCTGGGTCAGAGAGTTATACCGTGCACAGTCTTTGGTTCACAGAACAACATTTTAGAAGGGACTAATGCAAATACCTTTTATTTAGAATGCATTCATTCTTATTTATTATTATTATTCTTATTAAATATCAATACATTTTTTTTCAAGAGTTACCAGGAGTCCAGGGTACCAGGGGAAAATAAAACACAGCCACGTGCTTGGCAAGGTCGGAGCTGACCGAGATCCTTAGCAAGCCTCTCTGCTGCCTAGCTCAACATGCATGCTGGTATGCTTCAGTATGAGCTAATAAACACAAAACAAAGCAAGGACTAAAGGAGATGTTTCTCTGTGGGCCTGGAAGTTCCTACTTTGAAAACTACAACCTTCTCCTGCCACAACAAAACCCCGGTGTGAGAAGCGTTGTCCAGACTGGGATGCAGAGTGAGGAACACTTGGTTGTCAGAGCAGCTCTATCCAAGCCAAGGAAGGGGGACGTGCTGGGGAGAGCAGGAGCTGCTGCTTTGCCCAGAGCAGAGTTGCTCCCTGGAAGTGCCTGGCACCTCCAGGCCACACGGCAAGCCCGGCACTTGCTCCTTCTGCCTCCAAGTGTGGGTCACAGTCAGGTCCCAAAGCCCCTGAGCCAAAGCCCCATCTAACCACAGTGATTAAAGAATAGACTGCCCTCTGGCAGAGTAGCAGGAAGGAGACTGGCACGTTTCTCTTACCTTCTGCAGCGAAAAGAAAAAAAGAGTAACACTACTACTGAATTACAGACTCACATAAAAACACTCAGGATCAGTATTTCCAAGCATGGCCCCTTCTTAGTTGCTGTGGTAGTGATTCCATCCCAATCAAATAACCTAAGAAAGATCCCTGACTGGCATAAATTAGATTAAATAGGGGGAAAAGCTGCCATGGAGCAGGGCTTTCCTACAGCTTGGGCTGTGAGGACAGAGGGAAGCTGTCTGCTCGCCTAGGAATTTTTGGTGTCCCTTATAGACAGGGCAGAGCTGTTAAGTCTGACCAGTATAACACAACACAGCTCAATTTCTGAGCAAATACTACTGAAAGCCTGGGAATTTGGGAGCTATATGAACAGCTAAGGTCCAGAGAAAGTCCCAAAGCTCGTGCTGATCATAAAGGGGCAGATCACAGTCCCCAACGCTTCCCTTGCCTTCCTCTTTCCTCTGCTCCTTTCTAGGTGTCTCATGGCCACACTGCACGTCTGGACCCTTCGCAGCTGGTGCTAGGTCTGAGTTTTGCACCTCTTCCCGACAGCACCAGCCCACCYGGGCTCGTGAGGCACATCAAACACACAGCAGACATGCGGTGATTTCACCCAGCTTTCATGTCCAACAGACTCCAGGGCTCCCACACAGATGGAGTCACAGGAGGGTTTGCTACACAACCTGAGCCTGGCTGGGGTTACAAATGCTGCTTGTTGCACGACATGGGACACAACTGGGATATTAGACAGCTACTGGAGACAGCTCTGCTGCTTCATGCCAATGAATGCTTTTGCTGCCGTATACTCCTGCAAGAGCCCTGCCTGCCCCGGGCGCGCTGCAGGTTCAGGCACACTGGGAGATGATGTTAGAGTTGCAGTCTAAGTTGTGAGCACGGGTTCTTTTGCAGCTTTCAGGCCCACAGCCAGCAGCAGGTGGGCTCACCAAGTCCAGGTAGAAGTGGGACTTGAGGAAGCGGCGGTAAGAATCCTTCTCCATGAGGGTGAATATTTTTCTCTGAGCCTCATCAAAGCAGGACAGCGTAGGCTCCAGCATGTTCTGGCTCGTCTTTTCCCGTGTGCACGAATCCAGGTTCACCTGCAGGCCAGAAGGACAGCATAAACAGCATTGCCCCACAAGCAGTTAGCATAAGGAAGGGAGAATCCAAGTGTTTTCCCACAACGGGTGCTCAGGCTCTCCTTGAGGTGCAGTGGTGGTCAGAAATGGCCATTTAACACTGTGCAGTCTTGGCAGAATCCGTGCAGCCAGCTGCCAGGGACAGGCACGTGCTTTGGGGTGCAGTCAGCCAATGAACTTAGGTAATTGCATGGGAGCAGCAAGAACAGTGGGGAATCTTCTTCCTCTAGGGTTTCTCCCAGTTCAGTACATGAGATAGTCACRTGGTCATTACCCAAACTCCCTTCTGTCCGAGTTTAATTTTAAAACAATGAAAATGGCATAATTCCCTTGCTAATGGTAAGAGGAGCAGCTCCCTTCAACTCTTAAAAACCTACCAAACCCTTATTTTCCCTGTATTTCTCACCTGGTTCAGGGTGACATGTGCCCAAGAACCTTCTCTATGAGATGGTGCACGTACCTCTTTTGTTGCCTGCACAGAGATGAACTCATTGTAGATCTTTCTGGCCTTGGGGCTGAGCTTTGCTGGTGACTTGGTTTTCTTGTAGTCCTCACAACTGACCCAGAACTCAATGTTTTCCTCGCTGTACTCGGACTTGAGAAAAGCCCGGAAAGCAGCCAGTCCTCCTGCAGATTGTTCAGAGGGAAACAGGAGCAAGTCAGACTGGTGCTCCCCAAGACTGGAAGTGCCTTTGAACTCCAACACCTCAGCAAAGAGCAGTGCTGGTTGTCCCTTCGGGAGCAGAACAAGCAGCTCCTCCTGGCTGCCTCCTTGCTCATGGGGGCTGAGGGAAGCTGGATTTCAGAGGGGATCCCAAGGGAAGTCATGCGTGGGTCCTCAGCTGCCTGCTCCCACACAGCGACCTTCAGTGTCATGGCCAGGACAACACATGCAAATCATGTGTCCCCAGGAGGCCCTGGAGAGACAACTAACGTGCTGGGCCATGGGAACGGCATGAAGGAAACCTCAAGGACGCAAGCGATGGGAAGACGAAGTCTCCCATGCCGTCAGCTGGAAACAACATCTCCACTCTCYGTGTGTTGTTTAACCTGCTGGGCGCTGAGGTCCTGGCCCTCTGGAGAGCAGCTCGCACAAGGACTCCATGGAGGCCCTTGGGGAGGCGGGAGGGAGGAAGCGCGGCCTGGTGCGAGCAGGGAAGGGGAGGCAGCCTGGCCTGCCCCGAGGGGCCGCGCGCTGCCGCCAGCCGCGCAGCCCCGCACGTCGCTCAGGGCTCCTCTCCCCTCGCGCGCACAGAGAAACGAGACACGCGAGGGGCAGCAGATCATCAGCTGAAGCTCTGACCTATCTCTTGCTAGCAGGCCAGAGAAGAGCACAGGAGCCTGTGGAGCTGCCCCACACAGCCTTGGCTAGAGGGTCATTTTCTAACTGGAATTGTCCTAATTCCTTGAAGCAACAGCTTAGTGGTAGATTGGGGCCCCATACACAATATTCTGTGGTTACTCCTTGGATCAGACAAGCTCCACCATCCCTTCCCATGGCCTGGGTGACCAGGAGCTCCTGTGTGTTGCCAGGAGACAGATGTCTTGTTGCCAAGAAGTCATGTCTAATGCTACCTCCRGGGACTGCTCAGCCACCCGCTCCCCGACAACACCTCCAGCAGAAGGGCCCGCTCTACTTACTGTCATGATGGATCAAGTTTTCCAAAGAGTCTGCCCATTTTTTGACTTCCTCTTGGCTAACCCTAAAAGAAGACAAAGGGAGATATATAGAGAAGGTTTAAAGGGAACATAGAAAGGACAGATTGATTTTTTTGTGTTGAGCACCCTTACTAAGTCATTTCCATGATTGTTCATACACATGAGACCAAGGAGGAAATGCCTGCCTGGTTTGAAGAGGACCTCATGGGGTCCCAGAGCTTATCTACAGAAATTCCAGTTTGCATTCCCAGTTACCAGCTGGGGGCTGGAAGGAGATTTTCCTGGAAAAACAGTTGGGAACTTTGTCGGCTGACCGTGTCTTTCCTTGGGGTATGGAGCTCTTGCAGGTCATGTTAGCAAGCTCCAAAGGGTCTGATTTATTTAATCTGTCAGAACAGCACTGGTTACAGAGAACAGGGAGGAACTACCATATACCACATCTGCACACCCTGAATTCATCCGTCTACCATGAGGAGGTGCCACCACGGTAAGGTGGCATCCCAAGGCTCATGTGTTTCAGCTGTGTGTTTGGCCTCTGCAGTTCTCCTTGGAGAGAAGAACATCTGCTTGCAGCACAGCGAGAGCAGCGATAACTCGATGAGCTGCTCTTTTTTTTTTGGTTTTGGGATGGCCTCGTTCCCCTGTGCAGGAGACTGCACAAATCTTTCCATATGCACATGTTCTGAATCACAAGAATATCGGTGGGAGTCTCTAGGCCAACGGTCTTCCTGGAAAAGGGCCATCTTCAATACTTGAGAATTACTGCCCACACTAGAGCCAAACACCCAGGCTTTCAGCACATGCTGGGAAGCTGCAGCAACGCTCCGAAAGTTCAGCTCACTGGAGGAAGGAGCCAGCAAGCACACTGCAGCTGGCCTGCACCTAACTACACAGCCACGTTTGCTCTTACCGCTGAGCAGGGGGGCTTTTCTCCTTCTTGCCCTGGGAAGAGCTGTGGTCACAGGAATCTGACTTCTGCAGCAGGAAGCCCAGGCGATGTTTCATGTCTTTGGCACTGCAATAAAAACAATTCAAGAATTAAATGGAGATTAAGTGTTGTAACTCCCTTGGCAGCCTCTTCACTCACTTTCAGAGAGACTCATTGACACCAATGCAGCTCACACTTAGTGATACCAGTGCTGACATCTCACTCCTCTGTCTGAATTCCTGTTACAAAGCCAGCACTGTGGTCAAATAAAAGCCATTCTTCACTCTCAACAGCTCAGGCTTCTTGCTGAGAAGGTCCTCAGCCTGAGGGAAGCGATGGCAGAGGGCGAGGAGCTCCAGTAGTCCTGCTGTTTGGTACCACTAAAAGAGTGCAAAAGGCAGGTGCTGACGTTCTGTAGGTGTGATGTGTCTCTCAATGCCTGGTTCTCATACGCTCATCATCCATCCCTCCTGTCCCTGCCTCCTCCCCACCTCTTCACCAGCCTGCAGCAACAACCAGGCCTTGCAGCACTGAGGCAGAGGGAAGGAAGCAGTGCGTTAGGAGCAGGACTGTGTGGCGAGATCAGGCGAGGAGCCCGCATCTGCCCAACATCCAGCTCGCACTGACCACACGTTACCCTTTCCTCCACGCAGGCTCGTAGGAGGATGCACATTTACTTCTGCTCTGCTTTRCAGCACGACCAGGCCAAGTGCTGACTGGCCGTACAATATAAATATGCAACTGGCAGTGCTCTCAGCACCCCCGGGGCTTCGTTTTCCATTTAAGATCGGTGGTGGCAGCTAATCCCTCCTGCTTGCTGAGAGGTGTGTGCCCGGGATGTGCTGCAGGGCAGCGCCTAGAACAACCTGAGCAGACTCAGACTCTCTCACTGAACTGAGAGCAAAGGAGCTTCTCTCAGGCAAAGCTCTTGCGAGCAGGGCAAAGCTGGGCCCCAAGCCGGCAGAAACAGGGTGCTGGGGAGGCGCGAGCTCTGCGGTGCTGGCAACAAATCCGCGCTGCTCCGCGAGGAAGCGAGACACTGCCACTGCGAGTGGCTGCTGCAGTTTTCRGAGACACGGGGAACCCTAGGGGTGCCTGCACAGAGCTTAAAAATGGCAATTTGAGGATTTTTTAAATATCTATTTTTTTTTAAACTATCAAAGTTTTCTGCAAATTTGGGGTGGGGGGAAAGGGGTGGTACTTTTTCCACTGCTGTTTCTAAGTCACCACAAGCAGGAAATCTTCCCTGAGGYGAGAGCACGCCAAGGTGTCCCCTGACCCTGCAGCAGCGCCGCACAGGGAGAGCCCAACCCGAGCCTGGACCCCAGGGCCTGCCGGGTGCAGCCGGAGCCCACGGCAGCCCAGCAACTTGCTAGGCTCAGCCCCTGCTCCAGGGCTGGCATTGGGGCAGTAACCCTCCACTTGAGTGACACGTCCACCTTGCATCCCCCTCCAAACGGAGAAAAGGCAATTGCCTCTGGCCGCTGGAAAAAAAGAGGGGGAGGCGGAGGGGGAGACAAAGAAGGGGAGTGCAGAGACTGCGGCAGCAGGCAGAATATCAAAATACAGCAGTGCTGAAAGCAGCATTTTTTGCCAGTTCTAATGGTGGGCTTAGCATTACCAGAGCTCAGAACAAAACCTTCATGCAATTCTGTTTCTGACTAATAGGAAAATAATAAGAAGTCCAAATAATTTAMAAAAGCCCCGAAACAAACCATTTGTATCTAACCTTACAGAGGAATCAGAGGCAAAGCTGCCTGCTTCACACACAAAGCAGCCCACCAGCACATCTCGAGTCTCACGCCCCACAACAGATGCTCTGAAATAAGCAGTACCTTTTCAAGCACGTGGCTGGCAGCGCAGCAAGTCCCTTGCACATCTTGCTCCCAAGGTCAGCGCTGTATTCCAAGAAAAAAATAAAAGCAGGAGGCTGCGTGCGGGTCCTTTGCCGGCTGCAGATCCAGTCTCTTCTCCAAGACAGCTGCGCTTGGCTCTGTTTTATAGCGCAGCGCAGCCAGCCCCGCAGCAGCTGTGACCCAGTCAGGAGGCAGTTCTGCTGCAGCACCCATCCCCTTTTTGCCCACCCCGGAGGAAGCTGGTGACGTCTAAGGCAAGACAAAGCACCRAGGGGGACTGAAACCTTCCCGGAGGTGAAGCTCGCTGGCTGCCTGCACGGGAGGATCTATCCAGGGGGCAGAAAAAGCCCCCGAGACATTCCTGTACTACTGAGCTTGGGAGGGTGCATGCACAAAGGGGATTTGGGGGGGCAAAGATAGCGAAAAGGGTCAGAGAAGCAATCTGGAAAGTGAGATGAGCTTTGCAGGTTTTTTTCCTCACCCGTTTTCGCCTGCTATTTAAAGCAGTCTGGAAAAAAGAAATAACACCCAAGAAACTAGGATTTTAAACACAAAAGGCTGCCATAATGCCAACAAAGGCAGAAAGGAGAGCTCCAAGGAAACAAGAATGGAAAATCCCCAGGCAGAGGAGCTTGTCCACGTTTATTTTAGAGCCGTGGGGATACGAACCCGTGGTGGTGATGCTGAAAGCGCGGCTCTGCGGAGCAGGTCAGCGCTCTGCGGGGCAGAGCACCAGGACACACGTGTGTCGGCACATCCCAGCACACCTGCATGTGAGGGCTGTGCAGGGACACGTGTAGGAAAGTGGATGGACAGGAGGCTGAGAACGTGGCTGCTCTGCATGTGCTGGTATCACTGCAATACTTTACTTCACCATTTGCATTTGCCTCTACTCAAGCCCCACAGCCTTGGCATTCAGACATACCGGTCCCTAATGGGAGATCRTTTATTAAAAGCACATCCAAAACTGTGCCTGCTCCAGGAGGATCACTGGCAGTTCCGAGCCTGCTGTGCACTGAAGGACACCGGTTACCTGGGCAGGTGCTTTGCTGCTGTGCTGGGAATGGGAAGGGTCCAAGGAGGCCTTGCTGCCCTTGCCTCCATGGGGAAGGATGCAGTGGAGTCTTAGCCCTCTGAAAATAGCATGTGGGCCCAGATCTTGTCCATCGGGTCCGTAGATCTTGGGCATCATCCTCCCTCCTTCTCCACAGGGGTATCCATCAGGAGGACGTGGCAGCCTTAAGGGCAGGCAGGGAGGGCTCCTGGCCCCACAGGCTTGGCCCTGGAGGGGACAATCCATGTTGCTCACCATGCTGCTGCCCCATGCAGGGAGAAGATCCCAAGTAACTCCCAACTTTCCCACTGGCCACAGCATTTCGTGCCACTCTGCTGGGCCGGTACGATTTTATAGGCCTTTAAACATTGCTTCAGCCTTAAAATAACACCTAACCAGAGGACAAAAACACCTAAGGAGCATTTAAGTACACGCCAGGAAATTATTCACTGTGGCCTAGGAGATCCAGCCTGAGACAAGGGCCTAAAACAAAGCGCTCTCTCTTATCAGCACTGCTAACTGCAGCCCTGCACGTCCTCACCCGCAAGCAGCTGTGCGAGGAGGCAGGGAGCACAGGGGATGCTGCTCCTGTGGTCATTGCCCACAGTCAAGCTCCCCGAGGCTGTCACCCTCCTGCCTTGGTCCCTGCCCCTCTCTGAGCTRTGGGGTGCACCCCGGCATGAGGGAGGTGGCTGCGTTGTGTGGCTGGAGATGGAGAAGGGCAGGATGTGGGAGCTGCGAGGATGTGCAGCTGAGACGGCCTCTCCTGTCACGAGCTCCTCCCCAGGTCCATCTTGCTCACAGAGACCTGTTCCTCTCGCTCCCACTGTGCCTTGTCTGTGCTTTGGGACCAGCCCAGCAAAATAGCCAGGTGTGCAGGCGACCTGCTGCAAAGAGGGGCCCCTGGGACTGGGCTGAGCTGCCTGGCTTATTGCCCCTTCTCCCCTGCCCCAACGCTTTCCATAAAAGCCCTTGCATCCCTTCTCCCTTTCTCACACAAGTCCTGTGCCAAAGGAACATGCAGGGGAGGTAAGATTCCCTTCAGGTGATAAGGACTGCCACCTTGGCTGAATTACTGCTAGGGAGCCCTTGATGGATGGCGCTCAGCAAGAGCCTGAAACCAGCCCAGCAAGAGCCTGAAATCAGCTCGGCAAGAGCCTTAAACCAGCCCAGCAAAAGCCTGAGCCCGACCCTGCATGCAGCCCCGCTTCCTCTCCCAGAGCACTCGCTGTGACCTCCCTAAGACACACGGACAAGCCAAGTTTGTCTCCGTAGGCTCCTTAGCCAATGTCAGGATTCCCAGAAATGGTGTCCCACAGCACAGCCGGAGGAAATTCTTCTTTCCCATGTCTCTGCAATGCACAGCCTGGCTTCATGCATGACCAAAGTCATGGCCTGCACCCCCATGGCCTTCCAACCCAATCCAAAGACGCAGCCTTTTAGGAAAGAACAYGTCTTCGTGACTTAGTCCTGGCCAAAGGACTGACTCACTAGTCTGGCATGCAGTAAATTTGCTGCTCACAACGTTTTGCAAGTGGAGACACCTCTGGACTCACCCAGGCACCTTTTGCTTCTCTTGACTGCGCTAAAGAGGAACATCGCAAGGCAGGGCTGGTTTTCCCTGCTTTGGCTCATTCTTGTAGTTTCTTGCTGAACCTGCTCCTCTCTGCAGAAGGCAGCAGATTCTAGGAACATGTTCTCACAATTCACAGTCAAATATCACACAATTTTCCTATCAGTCTCAGGTGTTTTCCATTTATACACACACCTGCAACAGCAGCAGTTTTCCATAGTTTCTAAGTGCTTGGGAGTTCCTGCTCAGTTTTCTTTCTGAAGGATCAAGACTTTTGTTTGGCCCATAAAGGACTTCTCTCCTGGTTTGGGTTTGCTAATGAAAAATGATTATTACTGTTCTAGTTCCTAGAGTCTCAAACAATAGAAAAAGACACAATTTGTGCAATTTTCTTTCCAAATTCCCAAATCTCTCCCTCATCAGCCGTCTTGATTAACAGCCCCTTAGACACCTAATCTTCATCACTACAGAAGTTCTGAATAACGCTAGACAGCAAATCAGGCCAAGATATGTCTCTACACTGATATTTTACCTAGGCTTAAAAACATTCTTAAATCTCCTGCTTAGCCAGTTTAAGTCCATTTAATATGGATTTTAGGATACTTTTGTCCAAATATTGATAGCAAATCATATTCACTTAGAAACGTATTTCACACAACCTCAATTTTTATGAGGTAGTCTTCAAAAAAAAAAAAAAAAAAAACCACCATTAAGCTCATTAAATAAAGCCTATTTTTCCACTAGACCATATTAGCTGGCATCAATTGTATCAGCACTGCTGCAATGAGTCTGCTATCGTCTGCACTAACAGTGCTGCTAGAGCAACCAAAAGGTTAATAGTGCTGAGATTTTATGGCTTACCCCTTCTTACGGTACGGCTCTCCTGGGATTCTCCTTTTATTTTACCTAAAATGTTAAAAATTACTAACCTTGTATCAAGAGCCTTTTAGTCTATTCCTACAGGAACCTTCTTGCAAGCCAGTTGAACTTGCTTGATATTAAAAACCATGTAAGGTATTTGGACAAAATCTCAAGTGTGCCCCAGGCAGTGGCACACTTGCTGTGGTCCTTACGAGGGGACACCAAGCAGCASTCGTAGGGGATGTCCCAGCTCTGCCCACAGCTCCACTGGAGGTGCTGGGCCTCCCCTATTGCTCSTTTTATTCCCCAAATGTGTCTGTGTGGAGGAAAGCAGCAGCTTTTGTCCTGTTTGTGCATGAGCAGCCCCTCCTCGGGTGCACATCTGGGCTGAAGCAGAGCTGCTGGGACAGGCTGCAGCACTCAGGCTCTCCGGAAACGCACTTGGGCTCACAGCAAAGAGTTGTACCTTGATAGTAATCAGATCTAAGCATTTCCACTCCATGTTTTGGCCTGGCGTGCGGTGCGATAGGAAGCCAGCTGCTGCTCGTGTAAACACCCCACTCTGTTCCCTCACCTSCTTTGCAAGCTGCTTGCACTTAATACTTGAAGGTTACGTAGAAACCCCTGTGCAGATGGGAACAGCGGTGGGTGAAGGTGGAACACCTCAGCCTGGCCYCTCCGGGCCCATTACCACATTAGCTAAAAGACGCAGGGCTTTGTGCACACCCCACTCGTGAGCCGATTGCTTCACCCAAATGTGCCATAAGGTACAAAGGGAGGAGGAGGCACCCGGGGAGGCAGAGGGTTGATGCGTCAGACACTAAGAGCATCAGCTCCTGCATGCAGAGCGTACAGCTGAAAGGCTCCTCGCTCCCTCTGCGCCTTAGCCGCCCACCTGAGCGGTGACTTCTTTTTCTGTGCCTTCAAAGAGCACAACTTTTGGAGGAGACTGAAGAATCTTCTTTCTAGACAGCTGCTGGAGGACATGTAGGTACATGGCGCAAGGTTAAATCTCTTGTAGCTGCAGATCTAAGGAGATAAAAGTGCTATCTATGCCTTAGGTTTTGAAARCGTTCCTCCCTCCTCTGCTTTTATGAGCGGCCACACCAGAAAGGGCCACGCCAGGGAGCTGAGGCTCCAGGTTTGTTCAGGCTGCAAAGCCCAGGGGACACTTTGTCACTGGGCTCAGTCTCCTAGGCGCCTTGCTACTGCTCTGGCCACAGTCTAGTAGTTTAATTCTCTAAGCCTGTTTACAAAGGGCAGCCTGGAAGCCGCAAGCCTCTGTCAACGTCTGCCTCCAGGGCATGGCTGCTGTTTAAAAGGTGATGCCTGACAGGTCTGTGGCTTACAGAGCATCGTGATTGCAGGCTAGAGAACGGCAAGAGCAAGGACAAGCACCTGCAGCAAGCAGACAGCAACCACTCAAAAGGAGCTTGTGGTGCCAGCCTCCTAAATACAAGGGCAGAGCTCACCTGGGGTAGAAGTAAATGCCCTTGATGTGGCCCTAACTGGGCTGGCAGTTGGACCAAGCCCGGGTATTCGATGGATCCATCAGCCCTGATGTGTCCCTCTCCTAGACTGGGGGACAGGTAGTTTAGAAATCATCTAAATGAAGCAGTAAAATAAAACTGCACTGAAAAAATAGCTGAATTTAGCCTAAAAGTTCCTTGGTCTGTTTCTTGGAGGTGAATCAGAAACAGCAAAAGTGGCAGATCCCCAGTTTAGCAAAATATAAATCTGAAACAGCAGGAAAAAGGCACTTGCTGAAGTGGATCACTGCACAGAAATACGTACTAGCACRTGCAAAAAGTCACTGGCGATTTGCTCATGCTATTTAAAATGTATGCTGCAGTGCTTAAAATCCAAGCAGATCCGAGCTCTGCTGTGCTACAGGAAAAACACAGAGAAAGAGCTGGGTGCAGAATGGATGGCACATGGCACGTGGCATGCACTGCAGCTGATGGTCACAGTGTCACAGCTGAGAGCACATCTAATGGTTCATCATTTAGACACTTCTGCCTCTAGGCAAATAGACTATCCAAAAAAAGAAAGAAAAAGAAAAAAGTTCCATGCTGTTATTTCATCCTTTTGAACTTCTCAGTAGGGTGCATATGGCTGCAATCTCACTGTCTCTTCTGAAACTGCATTTGCTCTTGAATCTTCCAAGGCAAGTGCTTTGGTGTTTCAGCTGGGAAAAGCAGGTTTAACACAGAAGGAAATATATGGGCTTTGGCACTTGTTCTGAATGAGCTTCCAGTATCCGTAACTAGCTCTTTTAATAGAGGACCACTTGGAAATTTCCACAGGATGAGGCCTCTAAATGAAGAGATTAGAAAGCAAAATAAATAAATGAAGAGATGCCAGGAAGAAATCCAGTTTCCACAGCTGTACCAGAGCACTTGGGCCCAGAACACCCCATGTATGAAGTGGTGTCATAACCAGCCTTTCTCAGCACCTGCCCTTGCCAGACACCCTTGCTTGGGGTCTGYACTGCTTTATCGCTGCTGGGGAAGGGCTCCAGGTCTGGCAGATGCCAGAAATGTCCTTGCTGGACCTTGGCCAGGGAAATGATGGAGCTGAGGGTGCGGGAGGAAGTTCTTCTCMTCACATTTTAAAAGCCAGACTGAGTGTCTTCTTAAACAGATGTCATCGAGATGGTTGCTGGAATGGTTGCCCAGCCTTCTCTGGCCAGGGTGGCAGAGAGGTCAGACCCCTTGAGATGAGGGGACTTCCAGGTGTCACTTGTGAGACCTGGGCTCTGTTGTCCTATGCTCTGCTGCCCAGGCAGCTGCTGTGAGGAAAGAGACAGGCCTATGAGAAGACACTGAGGGACAAGAGAGTGAATGGTGTTGAGGGCCAGTCTCACCTGGAAAGGACCATCACACATGGCAGAGGAGGATGGACAAGGACCCAGCTCTGTTTCACATATGCCCTATCTCCCTCCCATCAGCAGACCCAGGTCATGCTCCCCCTCACCGTACAAGCACCTCTGGAAGAGGCCGTGGAGGGAAGGCCAGGCCAAGGATCGAGTGGCAAGAAAAGAGGGGAAGACAGCGAGGTCAGGAGAGCTGGAGGAGAGGAGTGCAGGGGACAAAGCGCCCAGTGACATACGGAGCAGACAGCGGGCCACGTGAGGAGACACCCCGGAGATGAGCCGTGGGAAGGAGAAGGCTGCATCCCCTGGCATCTGGACAAGACAGTCCATGGGAACACTGTCCAGCAGCCGGGAATCTCCTGGGGGATTCAGCTGTCACAGGGGGACCACGTGCCTGCACTGCGTGGCTTGCCACCCTCCACGGAGGTCACCGAGAGCGGGGCCAGTGCTACAGGCTTCAGGCCTCCAGCCCGAGCCTTCTGCTCAGCACTGCCTGGAACCAGCTTTCCTGATATCTTCTGCTTGAGGTTCATAAGGGACATCAGCTTACATTCTCTCTGGGCATGAGCAGCTAAAAATACTGCTAATATAATGAGGATGAGAGATGGAGGAGCAAGGAAGCCCAGAAGCCCCTTAGAGTCTCCTGCAGCTCGCAGGACTCGTCAGCAGCAAATGTTCCTKTTTGTTAGGCAAAGAAGGAAATTGCCTCAGACACTGGCAGATACCTGGAGGGCTCCACGCTGGAGTGATTTCTTCCTGCCTCCTCTCCATCCCTCTATCGGATCTGCTCTCTTCAATACCCTGGCATCTCTCCTAACAACATTTGTGGGGCTTTAGCTGGCAGCAGGGGTGCACAAAGCATTTGGTAACGCAGCCCGCCGCGCGCTGCTCTGGGAGAGAACACACTGACTGGCTGCCCAGTTTCTAGGCCAGCAGCAGGCTTGAGAGAGAGATTTCTCCTCGTCAGAGGCAGTAATTGCCAAAAACACTCACAGCCTTTTGGTGTCATTAGGAGATAGGGTGTTGCAATTTCTGCCCTTGATGCAGAGCCTGTCCCCTCTGGTTCAGGCCAGCACATCTGCAGCAGAAGCACTACGAGACTGCTATGCACTTGCTGATAAAAGAAAAGCAGAGGCCTCAGGGTGGGAAATAGCAGAGGGATCAAGGGAGCCGGATCCCTGCTGCTGCCTGTCCTCAAGACGCTGTGACAGGTCCTCCTGGCACTGCAGTTCAACTGAAGAAAGGCACAGGAGGAAACCTACCTGTGTGACACCACAGCCAGCTGCCTAGACCCCCTCCCAAGACACAGAGCTCTTATCCCAACAGCAAGGCCCTTTTCCCTTGGGAGAAGGGCAGCGCTTCGAATCAAAGAGCTGGCGTGAAGACCCTGACCTGCTGCTGTCTCCCACCTGCCTCCCATCCACGCTGGCTCTAACTGTATTCTGCTTAATGCACAGCCTTGCACACACACTGAGTAATCCCTGTCCCCTGTGTGACTAAAGCAAAGGAAATTGTTAATTTTAGGCTTAGAATCATTCCAGATGTTTTTTTGGGGGTGCTTGCATCTTCTGTTCAAATAGATTGGGCCTCCAGGAAAGTTACCTTGCAATGTGAGCTGCATTTCCAATGACAGGTAGCTGATGTAAAACAGGCTCAGTGGCAGTTGGGGAAAATTAATTTGGGTAGGGAGAGGCCTGGCTCTGCCTCCCCATAGCCACAACAGAACGTTTGATGTGTCTCCTCGCTGCGCTTGATCACGTTCCTGCGGCCTCTGGGATTCATATTATGCAACTGATTGACTTTGCAAGATAGGAGAACAAAGCGTTTCCTTGCCCTGTTCCCTGAGGTGCATTAAGCCTGTTAGGTTGAAAGGCTGAAGCAGAAATCCAAACAAGCCTTACAGTGTGGCTTCTCTCCTCAGCCCCCAGACATCTGTGTGAGGCTGYGGGACTGGGTGCTGGCGCAATGGTCTAAGGGCACCATCCTCCTCATGCGTGTGCTGGTCTGCAGAGCTCTCATGTTGCAGCTGCCTGGTGTGAGGATTGTGAAAATTGAGATGTTTTCTGTGCCCAGCAAAAAGTGTGTTTCAATAGGATTTTACTCTTTAGAGTTATTGAGTAACCTCTGAAAAACCTTCAGATCAACTGGACATGAAAGGAGTCTGCCCTAAGGCACAGAGGCCTTAAGAGCTCTCCTACCAGCTGGATCTCAATCACAAACAGTAAAACATGTCATCAAGAAATTGACTGGGGACTCAGGGCATCCGTCACTCAAGTGAATGCTGCATCCCACAAAACTATGGCTCTTGGGAAAGCTCAGACTGCTCCAGAATTCATGTGTATTCCTCCCTGCACCAAGGTCAGCATATTCCAGCTTGGGGCTTCCTGCTCACCACCACATCCCCAGGGCTGGATGTTCCTAGGACTTTACACCACAATGCCCATGCTAGGAGGGAAGGGGGACTGACAGCTCGGCAGATGGCACCTGCATCGTGAATCTTTGCAGCTATGTGACACCAATGTGACAGCACTGAGCAGATTCATTCCACTTCATTCAGTCTAGGGTTTCCTGGAGAGGTTTGTGCTTCTGCTTTCCCCRTGCTCCTGCACCCAGCTGTGCATTGCCTGGCCCCCAAATAACACAGGCTGAATCCTGCTATTTTTACTGCTTCTTACATTCTCTAATAAATGCATGGTTAGTCCAAAACCATCAGTATGGTGGGTGAAGCAAACTGGACTCTGTTAGTAGCAGACCCTTAAGCAGGCTCAAATTTTAAAGATATTAGCTCAAAAATTTTGCTTCTGTTTGTGTCACACACATAAATGTGCAGCAGAAGCTGGAAGGGGAATAGGGACAGCTATAAAAAGGGGACATTCTCTTTTCTTCTGGTTCCCTTTCATATTGAATTGTTTAAGWAAGGTTGGGGAGAAGGACATGCTGCCTCCAGCCTGAGTCCAGCCCATCTGTGCAGCCAGCCCTTCAATCTGGAGCATCACACCAAGCAGCAACACACCCTGAATACCCAAAAGACCCGCAGAATGCGCTCAGATGTTATCATATAGAAACATATAAGTTATTCCCAGTTGACACTT
Source organism: Nothoprocta perdicaria (assembly GCF_003342845.1). Taxonomy (NCBI): domain Eukaryota; kingdom Metazoa; phylum Chordata; class Aves; order Tinamiformes; family Tinamidae; genus Nothoprocta; species Nothoprocta perdicaria. The sequence goes on from NW_020455577.1 coordinate 1,519,606, forward strand.
CACCCCATTTTTAATCCTGCTCTATTCTGCACTTTGCAGCTGCTATTTTTTTTTTTTTTTTTTTCGGGAAACCTGTTTCAGCTCTGGAGCAGAAAGACAACTTCCATCTCAACAGCTGAGTTACTGCACTCCAAATTACTCGGCCCAGTTGCCCACAGCTTCCAACCCAGTGAAGCAAACACTCTACCGGCAGCAAAGAGAAGTTCACCTGAACCCAACGTGGGCTGCATTTGTTTACCTTTTTAGTTTACACTAAAGTTCACACTCTTTAACCCTGTATATGCTAGATCCAGCACTGCTTTCCCATGGACTGGGACTACGCAGCCAAAAGCCCCATTAAACCTTTGCAACAGGAAGCAAAAAGAAGGAAAAAAAAAGACAAGGCAGCTGGGATGCAGCAGCAGATGAGAGGTTTGCCAGATAGAGAAAGCCAAAGGAGGAGCAGAGAGCAAAGCACAGAAGACCTGGAAGCAGAGACAGGAGGGTGTCTTGGACTCCACTTTTCTTACTGGTCTAGAAATGCCCTTGAAACATATTCTAAGACTTTCCCCATATTTTTCTGTTTGAAAATATAGGTTCGTTCATACTGGTTAAAATAATACCAAATGTATATAAATACCACCAGATGTGTGCTGATCACCATACGTTGGAAAAAATGCATAATAAAATTCAAYGTGCTAGCTTATGAAAGTGGAAGGTAATAGTTATTTACAAAAACTTAGAAGCAAATTTAATTTATGTACACGTAATAATTATCTCATTCACTTAATTCACTCAAGCTCTCATACTCACAAGCATCACAGTGCAAGTGTCCAAGAGGTTTGGATGGGACCAGCTCTGTGTGATGTAGGAGTCATCMGTTATAATGGAGTGATTCTTGGATTCTGAATCCTGCCAACTTTAGCTCCCATGAATATTAGGCCAGGTTGTTGCTCACTGCTTCTTTCTCCAGCTTTGGAATACACGTCTCTTTTCCTGAGGGTCAAAGAGGAAAAGGAAGGGTATGTGACATGCTACAACCCTGCAGCCATCCCTTGGCAGGACGCGAGATTTCCTGGTCTTATCAGAGCACAGGCCTTTTGGTCATGCCATAAACAGACCCCTTAATTCTACTGCTGGGAATAACATGCTGGGAAGAGGGTCCTGGGAGCAATGTTTTCATTGGCAATGCTGGTCATTCTTTTAATCCATATTCTGTGTTTACACACACATTCCCACCCAGACTTCACCTCAAACTTAATATTTCTGCCACAAATCTCTACTTACATTTATAGAGGATAGATAACCAGGATGCTCTGCTGTATTTAGATGTTCAGCAACAGTCTGAAAGATGAGCATTGCTCTTCAGGAAAGCTGCAGAGCAACTGGAGAGAGTCCAGAACACAGATCTATAAGGAAAGATGGAAGAACGAGAGTTCATTCAATCTAGAGGGGAGCAGACCAAAGGGACACAGGGGGACTACATATGTAGTACCTAAATGCCRTATCCATAGAAGGCTGGTGTTACATAGAGGATGATAAATCAATCCCTATGTCCAGACTGGTTAGGACAAGAAATATTTGCCCTAAATTGTACCAGGCAAGGATTAGATTAGATATTTTCTAGCTGTAGGATAATGAAGTACTGCACTTGATCACCTGGGCAAGGGTTTGTAACAACTACTTAGAAATGCCTGTACCACAAGTTAAATTTACTTGTCCCTACTTTTGAGCTTTGCCAGCGTCTGGATGGCCTCTCCACGTTGCCTCAGCAGGGTTTTATCCTGGAGGTAATAAAACAGGAGTCTAAAGGTCAGCCTCGTCGTCCATACGTAGGATTTTGGGTTACGTGTTGCATGGACAGCAATATTGCTCCCAAACTGCTTCTGAGTACGTACCGAGCAGCAGACATCCATGGGCTCCATTCAGCCTGTCTTCCATAAGGAAGCTACAGCTGCCCTTTGAAGTCCATTCCGACTTTCCCACTCCTACCAAGCCTTGTTACTGTACATTAGGCCGCTGCAGTGAGTCAAGGTACAGCTGCATCATCAAACCTGGAGACTTTCACTGTGCAGGTCTATGGTGCCCAAGAGCAGCCTTTCTGCAGCAGTCATGTGGGCTCAGGCACATAAGCAAACTCAAACTACAGTCTTTCATTTGGATACATAAGATGATTATCTTTAAAATTTCCCGTCTGTGTCTTTACCCTCAAATTTTCCTTTTTTTTTTTTTTGTTTTTCTGAGCTGAATGGATTTCCAGGCACTCAGCAACCCTGGGGAAAGGGAAGTTGATTTCCTGTCTGGAGAAGGCAGCTCACAGTGAGCAGTCCCTGCGGAAAGGATGATTTCAGTATTTCTGAGTTTCCAGTTAATTGTGTTTACTGAAGAATAGATAACATTAGAGAGTCTTGAGGCTTGGCCAGCTTTGTTAAAGAAAATAAAGATAATTCTATTCCCATGTTAGAAAACTGGAAGACCCACTCCAGAGGACAGGACAAAGGACAGAGACAGAAGAGAAGCTCCTTTACGTGCCTAATGATGCTCTGCTGCTTGCCAAACTTCCAGTCTCCTCCATGGAAGGCCCCACTGTGAAAGGTGCTGGAGCAGGGCCGCTTTTGAGGGACAAGCTGGGAGCCAAGGTTGGTCCCAAATGAGCCAAAACCTCACCCACAAGCGCCCAAGCTGGGCTGCGAGAGCCCTAGGAGCTGCAAGGGGACTGACCAACAGCTGCCAGGAAACCCCAGCAGGAACAGCAGGAGTGGAGCTGGAGATGAGCCTACCTCCAGCGCAGCTCAGGAAAGGATGGGGGTCCCAAGGCTGAGTGTAGATGGAGCCCCTGGGTGGTGGGCGAGTCATGGAGGGCCCTACGTGAGGCTGGTCAAGGCAATGAACCCTCTGCCTGGACACAGTGTCTGCTCTCAGGGCTGAGCAGTCTGGAAACCTCCCCAGGAAGATCCATGTATCTGTCGCCTGTCCCAGCCAGGAARACAACCCTCAGATGGAGGACCCATCAGATCCATTCTGATCCATTCCCATCTCATCCTGCCACCCTGTCGCTTTCTTCCCGGCTGTGCCATGTCACCTGGGCTCCCACTGATTCCTCCCGAGGTCAAAGASCGGATGGTGCAAAGTGCTCACAGCAACCCCAGCTCTGCTCTATTTGTCCAGCTATGCTCCCATTAGCCAGCGACTCTCTCCTCATTCTCTAATGATTTAAACCACAAACCCATTTGTCACACTGCGCCTTCTCTCCCAGCAAGTAAAAGTCAATTAGCTTTTTCAGCTTGGCASTGAAATAGCCCGGGCTCTGTCTTGCTTCTGCACCCTGCCAGGAAACACTTAACAATAATGATTTGCCTGGGTGTCTAATGCTCTGTTTCAGTGAATTTCAAGCTCTCTGAACTTTTCTATCTGCGTACTAAACACTTGAAGCAGAAGGTACAATTTGCTGCCGTAAATTCCAAGGTGAATTAATTTATGAACCTGTCACTGTATGATTATAAAATCACCAAGATTCACTAATAAGACACACTGGCAAGAAATGGAAAGCACTGCATACCTTTTATTCTAAGACAGAATTCTCTATTTTAAGCCACTTGTGTAAATCCTGAAAGCYCAGTGAGTTGGCTTGCTGTGGGCGATGCTGGATGAGCCTCTCACATGCTGTGACACAAGGCCCTCCTGATCGTCCAGGAACTTGGGAATGTCTTTGAGAGCAGTCCGGACTGCATGGGACCCCTTGGCACACAACTTCCACAGTGCCCAAGTGCCACCTGCTACTCACTGCTCTGTGACCCGGACATTCCTGCTTTTGGGTTCTAAAATTGCTATTTTAAGCTGATACACTCACAGCAATTTCAAATGAAATAAGATTATCTTACATGGGCTTAGATGCTTCTGTATTTGGCAATGAATCTACACATTTGTGTAAATTTCTTTAAGGTTAAGCATATGTATTTTTGAACCAGAGCCTGCAAGAAAAGGCTTCTGAAGGATATCCCTTCAAAGGGTGGAACCTGGGTCTCCTCTGTGGATGTCTGTCAGTCAGATGCTGGTAAGGGCTTCTGTTACCCAGTCCAACTCTGAGACAGCAGACAACCTTTCTGCCCGTATGGGATGGCACAGACTTTGTTGGATGTTCCTGTAAGCTCAGTTCCTAGAGAAAAAAAACGTCTTTCTGTAAGTGTTTTGTCACTTGAATTCCTCTGGGACCTTACCACATCTCTCAACAATCCTCTGGGGCTGCTTTGTCCGTCGGGAGATGCCATAAGTTTCTCTTACCACGCTAACTATAGGTTAAGATGAGGCCTGAGATTCCTGCCTACCACCAACCAGGCTGTCTCTAACACGAGAAGAGCAGTACAGGTCGGTCCTGGGGAAGGTATCTGCTATTGAATGGCAGTGAGCACGTGCACAGTGAGCTGTGTGTGAGGGGGTTGCTAATCTCTGCTCCAGCCTAAGAGGCAGCAGGCAAGCTGCCCAGCTGGCTTCAGGCACAGCTCACACAATTAGAAAAGTATTAGCCGAGCTTAATAGGAAAATCAACATTAAGCAGATAGGAGCTGGTGCAGTTTTGAAAGACAACGGAGTGTATTTCTCTGGCAGCAACCCAGGCTAATGGAGGAGTTCCAGTGTCCAGAGCAACCTCCAAATGAAGGCTTAATTGGCCTCTAAAGCCACTCATATAATTACAAACACTTGTAATGAAGCATGATAAATACAAGAGCCCAGAACTGTCACTTGGAGGGAAGACATTATCTCATCTATCTCAGAAAATAAATCAAAGCTCTTTTACCTCTTTCCTTACATTGAAACATCCTTATTCTTTTACCTCTTTCCTTACGTTGAAACATCCTTGTTCTTTTACTTCTTTCCTTACATTGAAGCATCCTTCCAGCTCCTACCTGGCTTGGAGAGTCCACTTTGGTGCTGGCTTCTGGTGCATTGCTGAGACTAAATAGGAATCCAACCCAGTTCTGAAACCAGAAATACAAGGCAAAATGTTGCTGGCTGCTGCAGACAGCTCTCCACTTCCCACCCTTGGAGTAAGGGCTTCTCAGCCACTGGGTAGATTAGAGCAGACTTAGACTGCCCACTGCTGGTGTGAAGAGCACAGCCCTGCAGCAGCAAAACAGCAGCTTAGATGAAAGTTTGTGTTTGGATTCTGCCTTAAATTTGGCCAAACAAACCTCCCCAGTTGACCAACGGGGAGATCCTCATGTAGCTGCTCCCTGAACCATCCATCCCTGCCATTACTCTGATGCAGCAGCAGCACTTGCCCCAGGCAGATTTGGTCCATTMCCCCCATACCAGGGACCTGCAGCTCCCAGAAAGGGTGGCCAAGACAAAACTGTCTGGAAATCCAAGGCACAGCTCCTGCTGCCTTAGCTGTTGTGCTGGATCAAGCCAAAGATCAATGGAGTGTGCACTTTATCACTTCTTGCTCTACAAATTTCTGGTTTACTGGGGACCTATTCGCTGACCTGATTGTGTGGAGGAAGATTCTTCAGCTCTTAATCAGTGATTTTAGAAGCACAGATTTTGCAGTTAAAGGGAGCCAGGATCCATCTGGTCCATCGCCCCCTCAAAGCAAGAAGAGCTTTAACATTTTCCCTSTATCCTTTCTACAAACATGGGACATCTAGTCCCACTAGAAGAAAACTTCAACCAGGCCTGTTAGGAAGGACCTAGATAGAACACTAACTTGAAAAGGAGAGCTTTGGATGCAAAGCTCAGATAATACCTATTCCAGAACCTGGCCAATTTAGACATAAAGCCAGTTCCTATCCATGCTGAAAGGAAGGCAGCATCGAAATGCTTCTTACCCCACTCTCAGCATACCTTGCTGATGAGACAGGATAATCAGTAGAGATTCCAGGTCCTTGCTACTCCAGAACTGCCATTTCCAGATCTATGAATAAAGAAGATATATATTCTTTTCTATCTAACATTTTAAAAAATTACATTTCATTTTTCATTGCTTTGACTTAGCAGGGAAAAACACGTATCAGGTTTTGTTTTGAGGGCGGTATTTGGGAAGGTAAGAAGCTCAAGTTTCTTCTTCTCACAATGGAAAAAAAAAAGATCTCTTTTCTTTCTAAAATTTTAAAGCAAACCCTAAAGAATTGAGAAGAGATCTTCAGGAAAGAGGGGCCAAGAGCTTTGCTACAAAGGACAGAAATGGCTTATTGCCCTTCCCATASTAGCTTGGTACTCCCCTCACCCTCGGGACACTCACCCAGAAATTACAAAGCMACTAAGTCCAGCCCAGCAGGGACAGAGGACAGAATTTCCATCCTATGCAAACAATGGACGTAGGCTGGATTTAGTCAGCCTCCTGTGATCTCTGTGGCATCCAAMTACAATTGAGCCCCCCAAGCCTCCAACACAGAAGAACCATTTTTCTCATGTGACTAAGACACATGGTTTGTCAGCACCMAAGGGCTTGACTTGCATGTGGAATCAAGGAATACCACAGGCCAGCATAACGGCTAGTGCTCCCGGGTATTAACGTGCACCAGCTGACCTGCTGAAGCAGCCGGTGTCTGAAGTGGGAAGCTAGGAGCACTCCATCCTACGAAGGAAGATGGTGGCTGACGTAAGGCCCCTTCCCACCATTAACTGTAAGGTAGCACAGCAGTTTTTGGCACAGTCTGGGCACAACCTCAAAGCTCTCTCCTTCTATCTCATCATTTCTGCAGCCTCAGCTCCCCATACTCTGCAACCCTCTACATGGGTCATCTCATCTCACCTTTTTCTTGCAGCAGACTGCCCAAGCCCCGGGTCCATAGTCCCTTAAGTGATCCCCAAGAAGGCTGCTCTGTCAATGCTAGGATGAAGAGAAAGGAGACATCTCTTGTACCTGTCCTGGTGTGGGCTTCCAACTTTGCAAAAAGAAACGTTTTGCAGGAGCTTGCATGAGACCCCCGAGCAGCTCACCTGCACTCACTCAACACAGGCTCAAACCTGGAGGCTACACTCATGTATCTGCTCTGGCTCAGCCACAAAGACTGGCCTAGATGTAGGACGGGGGTTCCCTGTCCCCATCGCTGCTCAAATAGCCGCTGTGGTYAGCCGGGCTAAAGGGACACAGTGCCACCAGCACGGACGCAAAGCAGGAACACACGTTCTGTCACAGCTGTCAAAGGATTTAGGATTGCAGCCCGACAGCTTCTGGCAACAGAGACTAAAAGTTCCTGCCCTCAGATACTAGATAAGGAGCTCAGGTGTTGAAGAGCAGCTTGCATGTCTTAGCATAACCACACAATTTTACTGCTGGGGCTCCAAGTAGCAGACAGGGACCAAGAAGTAGTGTATGAATTATCTTCTAGCTCCCGACACTAGCGATTCATCAGAAAGTGCAATATACAGGTTGAGCAGGTGTGTTAGATGGCATCATCCTCATGATTCTCAGCAAAGAGATACATTTCTCTGATGCAGATAATCTTTGAAGTGGAGGATGACAGTGGAAGGAGTGGGGTGTCCCAAAATGCTGTTCAACAGACAATGGTGCAATACAAAACACTGCACACTGTGCGCTGATACTTGGTCATACTCCCCAATAGCTCGTGGCAGAGCTACCTGGCTGTGCTCAGTGTCCATGCAGGCACTGGATTCAGCCCAGGCACTTAGCAGACAGAGGGAAAGAGCCCAGCAGCTCCAGGGTCGAAGTCTGAGAGACCATTTCAAGCACTGCAATGGAGCAGTGACAGTGCTAAATGCTACCTTTGAATGCAGCAGAGATCCTAAACATACCCATCYGGGGCCTCTGGACCCAGCAATACGAAGAGTTTCCATTAGCAAGGTTCTGAAAAGGCCTTTCCTGCACTCCTACAGGTCCAGCTTCCAAGGTATTGCCCTGGACTTTGTGCTTACCTCAAAGCCCTACAAGACTAGGACAGGTCAGGCACTGTCCACAGTAAGTGCTCACCCGTCTAGGCTCGAATTTGACTCCCTCTTCCGAGTCCCAGTGAGAGGCTCAGCAGACTGTCTCGTGTAGCTGAGCTCAGACTCAGGCCCATGTCTGTAGAGCTGGGTTTTGTTTCCAATTCCACCAAGAGCCCAATTCTCTTGCTGGCCAGATGACTGCCAGGGAAACTCACGTGCTGCTCAACATCTGGGGTGAATTAATGGGTACCAGATAGCAAAACTGAAGGTCTGGAAGAGGTCTAGTTCACATAGCAGATCTCTCCTAACCCTCAAAGGATCCGATGAAGGACCACAGGCTGCGATCTCAAGCCTAAAGACAGAACAGTCAGGACAACACTCAGATGTCCCACCAGGAGATGGCAGCAGGCTCRGCCATAGGGTGTACCACAGACATGGATGAGCTCTCTCCCTACCCCAGGCTGGCCCAGTTGTTTTCAGCTCTTGCCAGATAATATTTCTGGTGGCTACAGTCCTGGCCCTCCTTGGAAAACATACTGAACCTTGGGGGGAAACCCCAACAGGAAAAGATATGAGAAAATTATCCCTAGAAAAAGAAGGTAGCGATAAGTAAAAGGAACAGAATCAACAAGACCTCAGAGCCAAATCTGCCTGGCTTTAGTCACTGCTGACCTAGACCCAGCACGAGTGTTTACAGCAGCAGTAACTGATGGAGCAGGACTTTCCATTACCCACTTGTGGCAGGAAACCTCGTGGCCGGAGCGTTATTTTTATGACTCCAGCTGACATGATCTACGATCCCGCCACCCGGCCGAGGTCACACCGCTCCAGCCGTGCCCCGCCGCCGCTCTCCGTGCCCATGTAGGGAAGCGGGGAGCCTGGCGGGRCGTCTTCCAGCCTCCACGTTCCCCTCGCCCTGACAGTGTGCTGGGAGATGTAGTCCTGCCGCYGGTTGTGGCTGCGCCACTTTATTTTTTTAAAAAGGTTTTAAAGAAAAATGCTGTTTCCGACACGTTTCGGCAGAGGGAGCCRCGGGCAAGGTGCACAGTTTGGGCTGCCAGCCCAAGTTTGGCGCTTGTCCAGCATTGCTAGGCCCAGCCTCCCTCCTTGGGGCGCGCTCCTGTGTCAACACTGACAAATTTGAGCATCAGAAAACAAAGATTGTAAATTTGGAGACCACCCTGAAAAAAAAATAATAAAAAGATCAGGTGTTCCACAGCCTTGCTGGCAATCTCTAGCAGAAGGGGTTTGAAAAGCCCTTGCATGGAACAATGTTGTCCAAGACCTTCTGCGTGACTTACCAAGAGGGACTTGTGGTGACCGTGAATGGCACCGAAAATCATTTCACATCTATCCAGCTTCAGGCTCACCACCAGCTTCAGACTCACAGTTTCCAGCTCCAGGCAGCCTGACCTGATTTGGAACAGAACAAAAACAACATTTCTGTTAGATTTAGTGGCTGCACTTGTGTAAAAAGTACTAATATTTATCAAATTGACAATATAAAATGACAAATGACYGTCTGACTTTATCCAGCATGAAAGGATGAGAATAGCTTTCTTCCTGGGGTGCAAAAATCATGTTTCCTCTGTTTTGAGGAAACATTTTGGTGTGCCTTGCAAAACTTATTTTTGTGACTACAGTATTCTAACTATCAGGGAAATTCAGTCAAGACAAAGACAAGATCTGCAGGTCAGGTTAGAGGAGGACTAGCTTTAGATACTGGCATCAAAGTCAAAGCTGGCCAAGTTTGAGATGTGAAGAAGACAGAAGAGCGCGTCAAATCAAAAGCCCAACAATGAAGAACATCATGATTCTGGCTGAAAGCCAGAAACATTAGAGAAACAAACTGCACGGATCGCAAGGTCATTAGTCATGAAGGCATAGCTGACAAAATCCCCACTGCTAAATAGAGTCGGGAGCAAGAGCTGTTCATGTTCAGTACAGCTCAAAATGGCTCAGATCTTACCCAGATCACATACGCTTCAAYACAAGGCAAGCACCTCAGATAAGATTTCGTGCATAAATTAAATATATGCATGGAGTGGACCTTTACAAAAAAATTCTTTGGACATGCAATGCCAAAATGTGTACCCTGGCTTTTTCTGAAGCCTGATTAAGGTCATAGCCCTTTGCATGTTACAGCACTGGGTAACTAACAAGCTTTCCAGAAGAGTTTTGCAAAACTGATCAAAAAAGTGGCTAGTAGATTGTGGGGAAACTCTTGTCACCCTGATACGTAACAGCTAAAAGCCTTTGGTTAGAAACTCTGGGATTGACTAAAAAGAGGAGATATTTTGGCTGACTRCAAACACTGGCAGTGAGGGGGTTGTCCCTACCCTGAAAGCAGCCTTTCCTCAAGAGAAGTAGGAGGAGATAAAGGAAACTACTATTGCAACACTCAGATCATAAAGAAAACAGCCCCAACTTTCATTTTAGAATACAGCTTTTCTTGATCTTTTAGAATACACCTATTCTTGATATTCAAAACCAAGTGAACTTTCCTGGAAAGTTCCTCAGTCCTGCTGGAGATTTGATAGTCCATGAAATATGACCTGGAATTACTAAGTTTACATATAATTTTTGTGGTTAACTTTCTTAGTTAATATGTTGAAGAGAAAAAAAAATGGTAGCATTAAAGCTTCAAATATTGTTTTCTTTTGACTCTGAAACTCTCTATATTTACATATTTGTATAATTATTTCTTTTGTGATGACCGAGGCATTCATTTTTAAACTTTCCTGTATCAGTTTTGTTACTGCTGTAAAGAGCAATCCACCATGGTACTTTGTCAACCCTAGCACTACTTACAGCAGTTAAATCACGACATCAGAACAATATCCCTTAAGGAAAAAAATAATGAACAAAACACAGCAACTTGTGATCTAGCCATAGGTCTAGCAGTGCAGAGGAGTCAGCTGTGCCCTGGGCATCCCTGAGATATTCCCCAAAAAATCTGGGCAGAAAAGCCAAGTGAAAACACACCATACATACTGAGCATTCTGCTTAAACCACACAGTAGTTCAGTGGTAATCAACTCCATCCTGATGTCAAAAAAAACAAGATTTTATTCTTTTTTTTCCTGCCCTAGGGGTTTTGATCTTGTAGCTAATATTTAGCCGACCAGAAATCACTACTCTCCCATGGGATGATAGTCTCTCCTTTCTTCATCTTTCACAGAAGGGCCAGAAAACCTGCAGCCCAACACGTGCTGTTTCTTGCACTGTTAATATGGCTTGAGAAAAACTTTCTCTTGGAGAACAGATCGTCACATGGACAATGTCTATGAGTTCTTGATTGACAGAAATAAAYAGAGTACTTTGGGCAGGATTTTGCATATATTCCTGCCTTCAAGATTCCTGTGAATACACTAAGGATATTATGAAATACCCTTGTGACAAGCYCTGGATGAGTATTTCTGCAGGCTAGACATTAAAGCAGTTGTTTAACAAGCAACTGATGTCATTGCTATGCACTTGTGGAAAGCTGCTTGTAAACGCTGAGAGCGGTTCAACCAAGAAATCAGCTTCCTGTAGATTAATTATGACAGTGATGTATATAACACGTAAATAGAATCCATCAGAGACGCAGTCCAAATAACCATGGGGCAGGCAGGAAACAAACACAGCTGAGGACTCCGCACACTCACTCACTTATTTTGACCGTTCAGAAGACTAGATAAATGAATTCAGTTGAACACTCAAGAAAGCATTTCCCATGGCAGAAGCTGTGCAGAAACTAAAGATTCCCAAGGAATTTACGGGACAGTTGAAACTCCCATTTGCAAGGAGGGAATTTGCAAGGAGGAAATTTCCTCCCGTTTATGAGGAAATTGGCAGACCACATTGGCAGCACCTATAAATAAAAAGTGACTTACATTTGATCTATATGATGAACATATAACTGATAAACTTGGGCTAATAGGTCAAAGACTTAAAGTCTTTGTCATTTCAGAAAAACACCTCGAGTTAAAGCCCACTMCACCTTCAACCCAGAAAAGAGAAACGCCGGCAAGTCCATCATTAACAGAGCTTTTGTGCTCCATGATTACCYGTAATCTGCATGTTTCATTTCTAGGTATGTTATACATACCTAGTCAGAGACCGGTATTTCATTTGAATTAATATAGTTTATTCCAATCTGTTGGCAATTGTACTTCTTTTTTAGAGGAAGCTATATAAATAAAAATAGAAAACAATTTTCATTAGCCCAGTCTGAGCGTCAGAAAGACTAAAGGTTACACGAGAGATATGAAGTATGAGTTTTCACTGTGGATGTCTTACAAGAGCCTACTGAGATGCCTAGCATATCCTTGAGAKTCCTTATGGGTCCTAAATGAAAAATATTACATTGCTGCTCTCAGTGATGTATATCTGAAGCAATGCAATTTTGTTTTCTTCCTTTTAAACAGCAAGAAGAAAAAGTTCTGTAACATGACCTATGTGTAGGYATTGTAATGCTTCTCTTCCATTGACTTTGAGGTATCCCATATGCTAGTTTCGTTACTACACCTCTCTGAAGAMACTAAAGAAAATCCTTGAATTAGCAGACTACAAGCACCTCTAACTTGAGATTTACAGTGAAATTATTTTCACTTTGGTATTATTCCATAAAAAAAAAAAATTGTTTATTTCTTTGTTTTGTTTTTTTTCTTTAATCTGAAGATAAACAGAACAACTGTGTGTTTGATTATACCATTATGAAATGTTAGGTCCAATTATGGTTTGTAGTAATGGATAAACAACATAAATGCTGACAAAACCGATAAACTGTTGAGATGTTTCTGGAGAGCAGCAGAGCTATTTTTCCAAACAAGATTCTTTCAAAACATGTCAACTCCTGATGTAGTAAAAAGAGATACATGGGGAAACATCTTTTCATGAGTCTATGCTCCTCAGCTGTTTCTCTCCATGCTTATTCTTCACAAGACATTAGAGATTGTGCAATGCTGTTTTGTGTTTGGCATAGAGGTGAATATTGCTTTTCTTCAGGAGAAAATAAAACAGCCGTAACCCTAAAAGCCGTGCAGCTGGTAAAAAAAGAATCCAAATAGGAAACAGTGGCAGAGCTCCATTGTGGAGGAGTCTGGACATTGAGAGTACACGAGCACAGATGTAACAGAGGAAAAGCTAATACTGTGCTAGAAAACAGCAAAAACAATTTTGAGAAACACACAAAGGGGCTGCTAGCGAGGGAGAACTGATTGCCCTCGAGTTCCAGTGCTGAAATGAAGCACTCGTTAGCATCCTTCCCTAAAGCTCTATTAACACAGTACAGTGGATGGAGAAAAGGTTGGGAATTAGCACATTTGGGTCTCTTCATAAATTTCTTTAGAGTTTTGTATTGCTCTAGTTATGTCAGCAGCAACTTGCATAATATTCTTGGCCTGCTGCTTCTAGCTTAAAATAACCCTTCTTCACTTTTGTGAAAATGATCTTGGAGAAGACAAGACAGCCCAGAGCATAACAGGGTCATTAATACTGTTGCTATAACTACTGAAGCCTGCAGTGGAAAACAGAAATGCTTATTAGCACCAGCACCATCACTGATAAGACACGGTCTGACTTTGATGCAATTTGGCTATTTCATGGGCCTGAATTTGATATTACCTTTCACTAATGGGTAAAAAAAAAAAAAAGCATGCAAATACTTGCAATTATTCTGTTTCCTTTCAAGAGTTGCAAATAAATTCTCAAGAGATGCACGTTACATTGCTGTTATTTAGAATAGCTGTTATCATTGCAATATGTTACAGTAAAGTTTTAGGCATCTAAGACCCCAAGTCCATTGCTTGAGAGTCATTTAAAAAAGGATTGGAGAAGCCATTCCAGTCTATGCTGGGGAGGACCCGTCACAGGCTCCGCATTGGAATAGGTGACATAACGTTTCATTTCCGTCTGTACCTCACATGATATTGTGGTAAGGCCACCAGAAAGCAATTCAGTCATGAATTAAGTTCCACACTACAAATCTTTCTTGAATCAGCTTATATGAACTGCTAAGGCCACAACTGACAGCATTTTTCAAGAACTAAAATCACCAGGTAATAAAACTGTGATAGATCAACATAGAGATAATACTATATACACATCAGTAGGTGGAAAAAAAAATCATATGACTTGCAGAAAAGTCAAATAAAATGTTTTCTATATTCCTTTCCATATTGGCAAAATGCAGAAGCAATTTGTACAGCTCTGGATCGGGTCATTTAGTAGCCAAACTGGGTTAATAATCAGTGGCCTTAGTGCGGATATCCAATCAATGACTTTCCTATTGAATGCCTGGTGGATGKGACCTCTCAGAAGAAACTGGCTTTCAAAACCACAGTGCTCAGCAGTGCCATAGGAGTGAATAAAAGGTGAATGCACACACTGTTCAGTACTGCAAACCATGCCTCGATACAAAACCAAGCTCAAAATTAGATGTAGGTACTCATCACTTCTGAAAATAAATAGTGTAAAAATTAAGATCTGCATTTACAAAATATCTGATCACACACATGTTCACCTGGCTCTTCGGGGAGACTCAAACTCTGAGCTACAAGTTCGCATTTTGCAACTAAAACCGATTCCCACGACTTGCATGTGGCACCAGAGACTGCAGAGGGCAGTTTCATGGCAGTCGAAAGCTCTGCTAAGAGCTCAGGGCAACACTGCACGGGAATTTGTGCAAAAACACTCACATTTTAGAGAGACCATATTCACTGCCCCTAGGTGTTCAGGAGGAAGCAACCTAAAGCCTAGGAGAACATCATGTTTGAGGCACGTCAAGGCAGGAGCCGTTCTCCGCYGCGGCGCGGGGACGACCCACAGCCATTTTGCAGAGCCATCATCTCACTTCCCTGTATGACGACCACATAAACAAGACGCGACTTGAAGGCCTGCCTACGTGCAGCTGGAGCGAAAGCAAAGCTGGGGAACCTCCTCCTCCTCCTCGCTACCTGCTCTGGACACTTTTCAGCGCTGGGGTTGACCAGCGATTGAGCCAGAAGCAGCATGTGACAACCTTGGAGATCCCACCAAGCACCCCAGCTGCAGCTCCTGTAAGGAAGTTGAAGAAACGTTTGCAGAAATGAGGAAGCTTTGCTAGAGGAAGATGGAGAGCCCGCTGCTCTTATTCCCGCAGCTAAACATCTCTGCTTCCAAGGATAAATCCTACTACAAAGTCATGAAACCGGCCCATAAAGAAGAGGCAAATAAAGCAAGCAAGCCTGGGTAAGTTTGGAGGTCATGCTGACACTTTGAGAGCTCTGTGTACATAGAGGATTCTTCTAATGCAGCTGGTGGGTATGAATTTAGGACACTGCTCTTTTTGTTTTTGATTCATATCTGAAAATTTATGAATTGCAGGTCTCTGAACTGTATACATAAAATATTAATTAATCGAGGGAATATTTATTAAGAATAGTAATATGAAACCTATTGAGTGATCAGCAAGAAAGCAGGAAGTTCTGAGAAATCTCTTTTTAAAGCCTAAATTAAAAGAAAAAMATAAATAAAAATTAAAAAAAAATCCATTACCTTTTGCCAGTGCTTCCTATGTGAATGCATGGTAATATGCATAAGGAAAAAACTCATTAACATGAATGTTACTGTGTAGGAGAAGTCTCCCACATCAACACATAGGAGAAATGATATTCATCAATATTACTGCAACTGAATGCCRAGAGTCTGTGATGCAGATACAGGGAGGGATTAGTCAAAGTAATTCCTTGAAAAAAAAAAGCCTTTGAGCATATTGCTTTAAAGGCTACCTGAACTCTGTTGCAGAGCTAAGCAGAAGAGAAACAGGCTGAGCCTTCTGCTGCAGAAAACGGAGTTCCACGAAGACGTTCATCTTGGCAAGGCTGCAAACCTGAAAAAAGCAGCAAGGTAAGTGCTGCAGACACGGGGGATTCCTCTCAGGAAGCTGCTGTGTGACTCGGAACATTTCCTGCAGCCTGTGTCTGTGTGCGCGCAGGCTTGGCACGGAATAATGCTCTTAAAATCGGTGCCACCTGCATTGGCAAGCTAAGCCGAGCATTCAAACACTGTACATGAACTTAACTCACCGCTCGTGTTTTTGTGTGGTAKGCATAGGCTACCACCCGGATTCATAGCAATGAAGAAGTTGGTCTTGAGATATTACATAGTTTTTAGAGAATTTTTCAGTGCTAAGATGTCTGGTCTGCTCCAACAAACGTTTTTCTTTTTTCCTAAGGGGGGAAAAAAAAGGAAGAGAAAAAAATAGAAGAAAAATGTGCCAGTATAACCTGTGCTTTTCTAAGCTACTKCAAATTCAAGCTTTTATTTTCTTCTAGTCTGTGTGCCACTTACTTTTATTATAATAATTAGTATGGGGGTGTGTAAGTATTGATAATTTTCCCGTAACTTTTCCTTCACATTCTTTCATTTCTAACTGCATGAAAATGTTCATACATGTGCACACACATAAACAACTGTAATCATACTAACAGGATTTTTTAGTTCATTGGAAATATTGAACAAGAATTAGGTATGTGCTCAAATTAATTCATTACTTCTTACAGAGAATTTATACTGTCTTGTGGAAAACAATTTTCTGATGTGCAAACACCAGCTGCATGTCAAATGCTGAATTCATAGTGACTGCAGTAATTCATTGAACACTGTCTTTTCTCAAAAAAAAGAAAAAAAGTCATTTAAATATTGTGTAATATTGTCCGCGCGTTACTATTTCCCGTAAAGACGTAGGGTGAAATCTTGGTCGTGTTGAACTCTAAGAACTTCGTTCCTTTGTCTTCCCTGGGAAGCCAGAATCCCACTCATCTGCTAGGAATTGCTTTTGTAGGACTTGACTGAAAAGAAGGAATGCTTAAAGAACTACAGCTTCATGGGCTAAAATATCTGCAGTTCATGTCTTTTCCTTAGGGACCACTTGAGAACACTTGAGTGCTTCTGTTTTCCTGTTAAACTTAACAGACTTGTTCCGGTAGTTACTATCTTTGGTGCCAAGATGCCTGCCCCARCTACAGAACTGCTGCTACAAACCGCTTACTGACTATGCATAAATGCTAAAAAAAACATAGAGGCCTAAACTCTTTCTGGAAGTCAGGTAAAAGCAATCAAAAATCTGATATCTRAACATTTGCATCTGTGCACCTGAATAAGTTACTCTATGTTGTTGCTCACATATGAAACCATCTGGCACATCCACATGATAGGGAGCGGTCAGGATCTGGCACGCTCTTCACTCCACTTTCAGAGAGGGATTCACTACTTTCCTTTCTTCCTTTCTCTCTCTCTCTTTTTTTTTTTTTTTTTTTTTTTTTTTTTGTGTTGCTGTTGACAGAAAGCTTAACTTCAAGTTTTACACCTCTCTCAAATACAGAACCTTGCAATTATAAGCAAGGGTAAAATAAACCTGAGAACACCCTTTTTCATCATCTAATTTCCAGACACGTAAAACCATGCTAAAACTGAATCTGAAAAGAGGAAGCACCATCTCCACGACAYGTGTAGGTAGGCAGTTAGTAAACTACCCAGGCATCAATACATTGTGATCATCTAGTAAAAGCACTTGCAAAGGAGGGGGATGCAATAGCAATAAATTATGTTCTGAAGAATTCCCCTCTTCCACCAGATGCCACCACTTCCTTGCTCAGCCAACTGCCTTTAACCACATGTTAGTCTCAGCCAGGTGCTCGACTAACAGGCATTGGGCTGGGCTTGCTGTATGGAAGAGAAACCAGCACCAACTTCATCTATATACGTGCTTTCTATATAGAGAAATTTAGATTTCTTTCACTGAAAAACAAAAAGGTTTCTTTTTCAAGTAACAAAAGCAGATAACAGTTTTGGATGCCTAGTATCTTACTTAGTTTTAATGATTTCCATTCTTTACACATGAAAAATGGCATAAGTAGAAAACAGATTTTTTGAAACCCTGCAGAAGAGCAGTGTGAACAGATGGTGAATACACCTCCAAGCTGTAACTTAATCATGTTTTTTTCTCACCTTTTTGAAGCGGCAAAGAGGAACAGATCTTGCTCGCCTGTTTGCCACTTCCACGCTCACTGCTGCCGCCACGTCCTGGGTTGACCTAGTTTGAGAGAAAATCAAAAATTCACCCCAGAAGTTTCCCAAAACAGTAACGGAGCCCTTCAGCATTCAGTGCTGTTTTAGACTGTATATGTGACCTGGGTTTTATCTTTCACTATTACCAGATTCATTTTTGCAGCTAGAGGAACTCATGGTTCCCAGCCATAGAAATCCACACACTTCAGAGAACTGCACTTTTTAAATTTCATACAACTCAAAAATAGCTTTGAGGAGTGAGCTGTCCTTTTTCCCTGGCTGTGGAAGTCCCCTACTTCATGGGCCTATGTTCACTTCTTAAACTTCAGCTCTGCAGCAGTTGTACCCCTTGAGAATGGTTCTCTCTGTAGCTAAAGCTTCATTCCTATAAGCAGTTACATCAGTTAGAAGAGAAACGGCACTTCTGACRAACCCTTCTTTTGGTTTCGTACAAAACCAGGGTCCTTCTTGCTTTCCAAAGTCTATGGAATTTTGCATTACCTAAACTTTATTTCCCTATAGATATGTGCCAGAGGAAACAAGGCAATAAAGGGACTTTGAACCCRAGCTAGAGAGGGAGAACTATTTTCAGAAAGGATTTAATCCCTAAGAAGTCTACCTGGGTTTCAGCTCAGCTACTGACCTCTGAAACAAGYTGTCTGTGTGAAGACTTTAGTACTTCCAATGTGCAGTACTCTACCCTTAAACAAAAATGTTTTTAAAAATTATTATTCAGGTGGCACCTAAGAAGTGGCCTTCCCCTTCATGCTTAGAAAGGGGCATAGTCCCACGCACAATGAAATTAATCTCCAGGCCTAACTCAGTTCCAGTTTACAAAAGTAAGGGATAAATAGAGCGCAGTCTCCCAAAATAACATGACATTTTACAAGTGCGTGTGGTAAACGAGCTGGCCTGTGTGTGCTGTTATCCTGTGAGCACGTCGCCCAAGCCGGGTTGCTGCAGCTTTGTCTTCACGCTATAGAACTTCCTATTTCTGTAAAAATAGACTGTGGTAACACAGTGTCAGACCCACATGCCTGCAAGAGGACGTTGGTCTTAGCAAGCAACGCTGCCTTTGTAAGCTTAGCTTGGCGCCTAACCGATAAGATTAATAAGGTGATTCCTGCAGCAGCTTTACTGCACGGTGTGAAATAGAGTGAAAAAGTCCAGCTTAACACGTTGCAATGGCTGCATAAACACAAACCCTTCACCAGAACCACTTTTTGTTTCTTACACAGTGTGTCTCCTGAAGAAGCAGTTAAATGGGGTGAATCTTTTGACAAACTGCTTTCCCAGAAAGGTTAGTAGTGTTTTCCTCTCCCTGATGACTATCAGTGCTTGAAAGAAAATCATAAAATGCAGCTGTGCAAATTAAATAGGCCTGCCTGCTAATATGATGTGCTGTCTTTTATATCCGTTTGAATTTCTGCTCTACTTTTATGTTTGGGCAATAGCATGCTGCCAAATACTGATAATAAAGGATTTGTTCCTAGCTTTTAAGTTTAGTATTTCATTGAATAAAAGAACATAAAATCACTGAAGAACTCCTTCAATAACCAAGAAGAGAGGGCCACAGGTAAACTGCTGCTCTGTAATGAACATCAAAGTTTTTCTTCCTGAAGGAATACTTAGAAAGTACTTGGATAAAATTCATTACAATAGTGGCCTTCCAACCAATTACTTAGAAAATTATTCAATGAAATTAGCAGTGAATGAAATTGCCTTTTCTAGACTGTGTTTTTCTGTTAGTTAACATGATGATGTTCTGGGGATCTAACTGCTCTCTTGGCATAAATCCTGAATGACAGCTATTTAAAATGGCTAGAAATACACTGACTACTATCTCATCCATCATTTTACCTCTGCCCAATATCCCACAGCAGAAAACAGTAGCCTTCTACTTCTAGCAAATGTCCCTTTCTCATGGTTATGCTGGAGCAAGACTGCTATACTATTTTTTAACTATTACTTTACTATTCTGCTGTTGGGAGAATAAGAGAAATTAAGTAGACTTCAGAAGATCAAGAAAGTCTGGAGATGCCAGACGAGTGATTTAGGACCATCCTTTCTGGTGTGTATCATCAATACCCTCTTTCAGGTAGATAAACCCTTTCAGCACCACCATCTCAGTAGTTTTAAACTAACAAGAGACATGATCAAAGGTAAGCACACTTGGGGATGAGAATATTTAGCCATATGTTTGAAGCTAAAAATTTGCCAAGGCAGAAGCTATTTGCTCAGATATAAGAGAGGATAATATATATTTGCTCAGATATGAGAGCTATAGCAGGCAATCCCTGGCCAGAGATCACTCAGGATGACTAATAAAGATTTAATACCTTCCATCTCTTTGTTTTGAATGTTGCTCAAACATTAAAGTACCAGACCCTTGCAAATGAAAACATTTGCTGAGTCCTTAAGTTTTCTTATTGGTTGCTTTTGACACAGCTGGTTTCCAAAACAGTGATAGCAACGGACTTGGTCGTTATTAGAATGTAATTATCAAGTGCGCGTAGAACATGTGAACACATATATTGAATATTCATAGGCTACTGGGTTCCCACTGGACGTGTGTGATTCAGCAGCAATGAGTATTCTGGCACAGTGCTGAAGCCCATATGATTTTCAAATCCATTCCTCGAGCAGCTGGCAGCAACACAATTGCATTACTTTCCAACACTTGGGAAAGAAAATATCTGCAACCTAATGGCAAAAGTAGGATAACCTAATTGTAAAGACGCTAAAAGCCCTTCATTTTGAATTATTACTGGAGAAGAGTCTCATTATGAGCAAAGAATAAAATACTATTTGGAACAACCAAGTGAACCAAGGCCACCTTAATCAGAAATGCTAGAATTTGATTGCCTGCATTTCCAAGCAGTCAGCTCACAAGCTTTAGGTAGTGGTTTTTGCAGAGGCTGTATTTTTTTTTTTTTTTTTTACCACAAACTTTCACAGAAGTCACATCAGGCAGGATCCTGATGAAAAAAATGCACTTTTAATACCTATATACAGGTATCTATAATAAGTTGTGGTCCCTTTGAAATATATCACATGTTGTTACCTTGCACAGATTGTAACTATCTAGTAAAATAATGTGGGGTTTTTTTGTATTGTTTTTAATGCAATTCAATTTTCCCTTCTGTAGATGGGTTGGATGCTTTTACAAAGTTTCTGAAAACGGAGTTCAGTGAGGAGAACATCGAGTTCTGGATAGCTTGTGAGGATTACAAGAAAAGCAAAACGACACATGAGCTGCTCCCAAAAGCCAAGACCATTTATGAAACGTTCATACAGAAAGATGCACCAAAAGAGGTACAGTAAAAAAAATAAAAAATAAAAAATAATAATAAAAAAATAGAAACCCCACCACATTTTTCAGGATAGACAGTGTTTGTCACAAACTGCATCTGATGCAATCTGCTTTTAGGAGTATATGCCCAGAAGCAGTGACAACAACAGTTAATCACGTTACCACCGACATAGAAGGCTGTACTTCAAATATCAAATGTTCAGAGGAAGGTCTTGAAGCCACTGCACAGATATTTTGACTTTTCCTCCAGACCCTTTTTAACATCCCCTCTGTATTATTACATATGAAGAAAGAGCATGAATTTAAATATTACGCCATAGGAATCAAAGATTCTGCATGGTCTACAAAGCCAGGAAGTGTAATTAAATATACAGAATATATTTRAGGAAATACAGTGAAGCTAAATATTAATGCTGCTATGCCACATACCAGCTGGTATTTGTGAAAACATATCGCATATCTGCCTTTAAATCTACTTCCAGTAAGGTAGAAGAATTCTCTTATTCTCTTAACCTGTATTTATAAATTAAATCATTAAAAGCTTCTGAATCTTGGCTGTGTAACTTAAAATAACCCAAATGACCAAAAGAAATTAAACATACCTTTTGAGGGCTATTTGTAACACTTAAACACTCTTTATGATTGACTAACAAGAACAAAATCTAATAGTATACTCATGGCACATTACAGGGAGCACAGTAAAATATGACAGTCTCCATTAATATTAAGATAAATATATTACTCTGTAGGGTTAGAAGGCTTTATATTTACCTTTTTAATATTGCTGAAAATGCATTTTAAAGGAATCATGGTATAAATGAGAAAAAGGAACATCTTTTTCCTGTTGTAGAAAGGCAATGAACAGATCGGGAGATGATCAGTTCTCACTGAAATGAAGAACACGTTCTTTAATATTTTAACAGGTACTTCCCTGTAAAAGAGTGGAATTCATCCTCCTTTTAAGAGAATGTTCACAAAATGTTGCAATTGCAGCCTGTAATTCCCATAGATTATTTTTAAGACTCATACCTTAGATTCAACATAGGAAATGTGTTAAAGCTCATTAAAAAAAATGCACTTCTTGCCGTTCTCCAGGTGAACCTGGACTTCCACACCAAAGAAGTCACCAGCCAGAGCATCAAGCAGCCCCTCATCAGCACCTTCGACGCAGCACAGAGCACAGTCTACAAGC
Organism: Nothoprocta perdicaria; assembly: GCF_003342845.1. Classification (NCBI taxonomy): domain Eukaryota; kingdom Metazoa; phylum Chordata; class Aves; order Tinamiformes; family Tinamidae; genus Nothoprocta; species Nothoprocta perdicaria. The sequence continues at coordinate 1,542,011 of NW_020455577.1, forward strand.
TGATGGAGCAAGACAGCTACCCACGCTTCCTGAGATCCGATCCTTATCTGAACTTGGTGCAGGGSAGGAATCCCAGTCGTCCCGCCATGAGGAGACGATCCCGATCTTTCACTGTCAATGATTTCCAGGATGTGCGACCAGACTTTACCATATGGTAAAGCCCACAACAGCCCATATGTGTTTTAGCTACTGCAGTCATATGSATGACTTAAAATCCTAATTTTTTTGCTGGTGTAAATATGTGTGTCTTGAGCATGGTTACTCCCACGCAGATTGGAGTTCTGTACTCAGTGAATAATCTCATTTCTGATAGAGGAAGAAGCAGGACACAGCAGATAAATTCTTTGTACAGTATTTTTTTTTCCTTGAAGTCAAGCAAAATCTGCAATTATATTTCAAGACACTGATTTTCCTACATAAAAATATTGCTCAAATGCCAGCTGATAATACCCATCACATAGCCTGGCCCTGTATTATTTAGAGTTTTGTCACGGTGTGAACCTATAGACCCAGCCTTTGCACAGAAGTACATTTGCAGTATTTCCTACACTAAGCACAGACTTTCTGTGGTATTTTCTCATCCTATAGAGCACATGGTAACATTAATTAGGCAAAAAATAAAATTACAAGGATTTTAACTACAGCCACTGCCTAAGTAAAATGTATGCTATTGCATAATTTAAGAACATAAGAATATCTATTTAATTTTATTAATGGTATATTTTATACTGTTTTCTTCTTACAGGTCTGGTTTGTGTATTTAAATTGTGCTGTATAAATTAGCTTTGCCATCAAATATCTATATTCTAATTTTTTGAAAGAAGGGGCCAAGAATGCTGTTTTAGCACACATTGGGTCATTAAACATCAGGCCAATGTACATATATGTATATATAGATATATAAAATATATGTACACATTTTTTGTAAGTGCTCATGCTATACTATTTTTCTTATTAAACTTTATTCTAAAATTCCTGTGATTGTGAAAGAGAATGTGAAAATTAACAGCTCAGACTACGGAATGACACCCTTCAGGCCTCTCTATCTTTAAAATGCTCTATGGGGAAATGGCAAGAGGAAGGGAAAATTCCCACTTTTATTTCTTTACTACTCAAATCATGCAAACCATTTTTGCAGGCAGCCTATGCAGTTATCCTGTCTTTTTCTTTTCTTTTTTTTTTTTCCTGGATTGATGCAGAGATATCTTGATGTATGTGGTAGTTGCTAAAATATTAATCACTGGTTAAATATAACTTACTGCAATCATTGCAAGCTTTAGTTATAACTTGCAAGTTACTGCAAGCTTTAGTTATAACTGTGCCTTGTGTATTCAGTCATCTTGCACAGAATTCAAGTTTTCTCCTTTTTTTCAACCTTTCAGTAAACAAAGAGGCACAGCTCCTGAGGAAGGGACTTCATATGTTTATTGCTAATCCAAAGTATATGTGAACAGCTCAGTCTGAGGGGTTCAGTATCCATTTTACTAACTTTCAATAAATGCAAAGTGATCTCCTTTAAAACCCGTCAGGATGTCAGTTTATCATTAATACACAGGTGAACATAATATGAAGTGCAGTGGAGCCTTCATAATTCAAGAGGAGCTGAAATCCTTACTCCTTCAATCAAAGCTGTTATTATAGGCAAAGAGCACAGCTATATATATAATAATAAGCTGGCGAAGGCAGCTGAGCTGCAGACACCTGAGATCACAAGCATTTGCAAGCACTTAGGCTGGCCTGGGAAGCAGATAGGAAACCCATCCAGTGCTGTGGGCCACAAGCCTTGGTCACTTAGCTCCTTTGGCTCAGGGAAGAGTAAGGAGCTAAGGCAGAACACACAGAAATGCTGCTTTTGATGCTGAAGTCAGTATATGGTTTTATAACTCAATCATTTATGCTCTTTGGAAGCATTTCTCCAGGGTTAGGTCCCCCTTCTCGCTATTTCTCTGTCCCTTAAACATGAGACCTCTCTCCTAGAAATAATCCTGTTTCTGATTAGAAACCAGCAACATCTGGGTGACAGCACGCCACATACATATAAGTACTGTTGCATTACTTTTTTAAAGGAAAAGACTAGACTACCTTAAAGACTTCCATTCTTCGTGGCACAATCCTGTCATCCTAACACCCTTACACCGCAGAAATAGCAGAAGTAACAGTTTCACTATTCGGGGCATTGTTCCCAGCAAGGGTTTCACTCTGAGTTCTTTTCCACAAACCGARAGAGAGACGAGCTGACGTTCTCCCATTTAGCTTCCTGGCCAGTTGTTCAAGCCCATCAGCACATCCAGCCTGTGAGTCAGGCACATTCACCAAGCTGTTCAGTGTGCAAAGTCTTGCTGCTGTTGCTGCACCTGATGTGTTTTTCTGCRGGTTCACCTGTCCAGACTACATCCTGCCAAGTGCCACATCCTTATCTGATGGCTCCTTTTAGCTTTGAGAGTAGGTCTGTTACGAACACTGGCATAAAAATTCAACTTTGCGGCCAGATTCTCAACTTGTATGACTATGTTTGTTCATATCAGCTGAAAATGTGCAGCTTCACTCTTGCTGTTGATAAGTAAACAAGAAAAAAGAGGTATCTCTTTTKGAAAAAAAGAAAAACCACCCTCACCATCAAGAAACAAATAGCAAATATAGCACCTTGACTAAGATTTTTCTTCCTGAACAGAAAATCATATTAAAAGTATCTGTAATAATAACTAAAGTAAATACAAGTACAATAAGACAACAAATACATCTGTGGAGATGCCTTTCCCATCACCAGCACATATGGAAAATTTTGCTCATCTCCAAGGAGACCTTCCTCAAAACCATCATCCGCTMTTACAGACAGGGCCGGTCCCTCCTGAGAGCTTTTTAATGAAAACAAACAAACAAGATATTCTTGGTAGCTATTTCTGGGTGTGTTTTACAGAGATAATTAGGGAGTGTAGCAGGATCCACAGCAGAGCAATGCCATGGCAACAGCTGTGAGAAGGAACTCGAGATAAATCCTCCGAGAGGAAGGCAGAATGCACACAGATAAGCTGCAGTGACATCAGTATCTGGCAAAGAAGAGACTCCCTTTAGTGAGGAACAAATGAAGCCAGAGTGCTTGCTTACAAAATAGAGAGGTCATCAGTCTCTCCTAGTTGGTAGCTATTGTTCRCTGAAATTTTTAGGACCTTCAAGTAAACATTAAAAAAACTGATTTTTTTTTTTTTCCTTTTGAACCATTTCTTGGAAGTTTAAAGTGAACAACAGCAGAATGAAGATCCTGGCCTGAGTAATGAAACCTGGTGCCACACAAAACCCATGCTGTAGTATTGAGTACAAATCAGTCAGTCACAAATAGTACACACCAAAGACAACATCAAGAAAACTTCCATCAAGCTCCAGGATCAGTTACAAATGCACAGAGTGCTGAGCCATAGTGCTGTGAACAAGAGGAGACAACACTGGCTATAGCTATGCCTTTTCTAAACAGACATTTCAGAAGTCTAAAGAACCCATTTTTGCAACATTTTGATTTAGTTCAAAATAAAAGTTTCTAAAATACACATCAGAGAAAGTGTTAATGAAGCGTTTACTCAAGTAAAACCATAAATATGTTAATAAATGGAGAAAAACACACAAGATAGACTTATATTTAGGGACCAAAATATGTAGGATGGCCACCTGCAAATTCATTTTTAAAACTCACAAACTAAAGCACAGAATTTGCAGGAAAGTAATGTAGGAAAACCTGGTAGTCCCTATGCATTCTAAAATGACCATACAACCAAAAACGGAACCTCCAGATTTAAATGTAATGTCCTGATAGTGTGGATATGAAATAGGTGCAGTGTATATTACATCTCTTGAAACAGCTGAATAAATTCAGTCTAGTCCAATCTTAACAGAAGATAGAYGGTTATCATTACTATGGATGGTTTTCAGTAAATATTGCATTTCCTCATTATTCTATCTTTTGCTCTTCTTCTCTGTAAAATTGCAAGGATCCTTTTCAGTGGTCTACCATAATTCTGGTAGATGAACAGATTTATTAAATGTCCGTGATGCTTTTCCTGCATTCAGTTTTATAGGTTTGTCTCCTGTTTCCTACTTAGACTTAATCAGACACATTGAATTAGCAAAGCTTTTGTCTTTTGCTCTWGGTTAGTGCTGGAGAGACCGGGCTTTGTAACTGTATGGATATTTCTTTTGGCTTTCAGGATTTATCACCGAGTTAAGGGTAACTTGATTAGTTTTTGAACTGACAGTAAGAAATAAGAGCAATGAAAATTTCCCCTGAAGAATCTCAAAATAAGGTCAAATTTCCATCTTCCATTAATAACAGACTATCAGGAATATGTCTCTTCCCTACTCACCACAATTTATAAGCAACTCAAAAAAGACATTTCTTTCTCCTCTTTTCACTCCCAGTTGTTCAGCCTGCCTTAAACTAATGACTTCTCTGAATACGGTTCCTCCTCCTTTCCATGCATACCATGAAAATACATCAGCTAAAAACATACATAAATCCTCATCCTGTCTTTGCTGRTTCATACACTTATTATGCACTTATGCCTTGCTCAGGTCCCCAGCCTAGATTGCTCTCCCTTTTTGCATTATAGTCAAATGCCTCAAATCAAACAACCTGTAAGCTTTCATACAGCTTTATGCCAAAGATTTTTATATTTTTTTTATCCCCTGTATCCCAATTTGCATTTCTCATTTATGTTCTTGTTGCCATCTTCCCATGATATGGGGAATTATGCTTCAAAAGCCTTTTGAGGCGTAACACAAACATCTCCTACCTCCTTGGGTTTGTGCAATATATATATATATGTATATATATATATTCACACCTGTCACTAGTCACAAATCCACAGTAACATCCTATATGTTTGCATTAATCAAGGTTTTCTGTGCAAATAGGAGGTCTTTTGAAGCTGGTTGCTATATAAATAGCCATTCATTCATCCAGGACACTAACTCTGTGCTGAACAATCTGATAGCATCAGTAAGTGGCAATCTTCAATGTTGCACAGTTTCTTGGGATTTTTTTTCCCTTCAAATCCCTGCTAACGTAGGTTTGGATTTGGAAATCTTTTATATGAGCTTTCATAGAATATTGTTGAATATTTTGGCAAACTGAACTTGAAATCATTTTACCTGAAGGACCTATTTTGCTTGGGTGGAAAATAACAGCTCATTTCCTTATGCAAAACAATTCTGTGGCATGCTGAAGACACACAGTTATGCATATGGAAAAAACAATATTTTGAGAAAAGTAAAGTCAATTTACAAATCTGTGCAGTGCTATTGGAAGGTAGAGGATAGCCATTTCCATAGTGCTGCAATTAAAATGCATTTGCTTCTCATATGACAGCCAGTTTCATGCTACCAAGACTCCAGCAGCACCCAGATCTTTTTGTTTTCTCCCCATATAAGAAATCTTCCATTTCAATTGTCTGGGCCAACAGAATATTACCTTTCTTTCTACTGAGTTTATGCTGAAGCAGAGGTATCCAAGCAAGCTTGGATAACAAATGGATTCAACAGAACAATAAGATATTGAACCTGGTTAAGGGGAAACAGCAGGAAACCAAAAGAGCTACGGGAGAGAGGCTCCTTTTCCCACGTTGCACTCAGGTGAGTACAAGGCAACCCTTTTAGGAATATACATAATGAAGATGGTTTCTTAGGTTAATAAATTAATTCAGCAAGAAAAGCTGTTTCACAAGGTCTACTGAAATTAGCATCTAGCTCAGATGCTGTTTGGGGATCCTGGATAGTTGACATCTATTTAATTAATCTGTCACTGCAGAAATAACATGTGGCGGGCAGGCAAGCAAGGCCAAGGATTTGCTTCAAACTTCCTTTTCAAACACATATCATCAACTGGTTACAAAGGAACCCTTGCAGCCCCCTTCTTCTCATGGAGAGTCTCACAGGAGCTAACGGGATGTTTCTCATTGGCAAGGTCTACTCTACACATTCTACTACACTGGTGATTGCCCTGTTCAACAAATGCAAGTCAGACTTTGGACAGGTGAAGGTGATTTTTGATACCTAGTCCTCAGTTCTGTCTACCATTCAAGTAAATCCAAARAGATTTGTGCGGTCATTCTTTAAAGGATTCAAATAATATTACTTATGTGGAAGACGAGCAGACTTTCCTGATCCTTGATCATTTGACAAGGAAACTTCAATATTCACTGAAAAGCTSATAAATTATTTTTAAATTTAAAATTCACTTAAGTTCCTAAAAGAAACTCTCCCCAATTAATTCCATTTGCTCATATGTCACAAAATACTAGCTAAACCTATCTTTGGTTTTCACTCATATTTTCAATGCATATTGAATACATTTACATTATTTCATTATTTTGCGTGCATATATACTATGTGTATTTATATTAATTTCTTTTAAACATTTTCATATTAAACATGTAAACAAGTAGCTACAAAATAATATAATACTTACACCTTAGGGGCATCAGTGAAACAATCTTAGAGTAACKATCATAAATGCACCTGTGGTTAAGTACTTGCATTGACACTATCACATAAACTCTTGATAAATTTATAATTAGAGACAACCATTACTGGTGATGCTGACAAACATCTGTAGGATACACCCCTCCATYTGCCATGTGTATTTAAGTTCAATAGCTGGCATAAAGGTCCTCCCTTACATGATTTTTTTTCAGTAAAAAATGACTAAGTTGCACACAAGTTTATTTGTAAGGTTTCTTTGATTGGGAACAGGATTCCATATGTTCTAAACAGGAAGCGTCATATAAATTAATGTTTAATCCATCTAAATTTGTGAAGAAATTCAGTACATACCCCAGAACACAGTATTTCCATTCTGTGCCTTAATCACAGCTCAACCATGTGCAAACATAAACACTGTTTTCTGGATGAATAACCAAACTGTCAATGTCAAATAGCAACCTACTTTGAGTCTGCGTGGTTCTTTCCACCCTAAACAAGTCTGAGACATATGTTTTGTTGCCTTGCATATGTACATAGGGTAGCACTTAAAGACTTGTCCTGCTTCTCCAGTGAGGCTGGAAAGGGAACAGTGGGGATGTTGCAAACAGTAGAATAACCATGGCATGCACCAGCAAAAGATCACAGTGCCATTTTCAAGGATAGATGTTGTTTCTACAGGTCAGCGACTAGGGAAACTATGGCCTGGTCTGAGTCTGTGGACACACTACTAGCCAATAAAGGTAAGTAGTATATTAAAAAAATATAGGATTAATAAGAAAGAAATTTCATTTTACAAAGATAAAACTCAGTGCAATGTATTCTGCAAAGATATTAAACTCAGTGCAATATATTCTGTCTTTCCTACTTTAAATAATGCATTTAGCAGTCGTGCTATTTGCTTCTCAGCTAAGAAGAACACTGTCTTGAAGTGCCCTTGAATCAAAAGAGCCGGACACAAGTCAAACTTGAACTTACAGGGGTTAGCACTCTTGTGATGATAGCTGTGCAAGCAGAATGGGAATAACTGAACAAGTTTAATGCTTCGGGTGGGGAGTAGATTCCAATGAGTTTCTTTTTCTATTCATGTTAAAGATAACCCACTTCAATAGTGAAAGCATGGGAAAAAAAGAAAAAAAAAATCTTAAATATTCTTTCTTCTTTTGCACTGATTTGCAGTCAGARAACAATCATTTCTAAAAATCCCAGGGTCATTCGTCCAGGATCTCATACTCGCTGTCCTTAAACCCCAAACCATGCGTAGCTGGTCCAAGCTTCCTTACACCTTCACCATTTTCCTGATGGCACTTGGGGCCTGGACTGCGGCTGCCTCCCAGTTGTGCCCAGTTAGCTACAACCTGACAAACCAGCTACRTTGCGGGGTCATCAACTACTTCTTTTATGAAGCTGAAGTGATGAGGGATTATTCTAAAACCAACAAAAATCTCCCAAAACAGCTTTTCTCTGTTTCTTCTCCACACTCTCCCCAAACTTAAGACACACTGAATGCCAAACAAAGCATCAAAGAGACCATCTCTCCATCAAGAACTTGATCCCTACTTGAAAGCAGGCCTAAGTACTATTTAGCCAAGCTACCCTTACCCTGGGAAGCAACACTCTAGCATAACACAGTATGACTTAATTTTCAGAGCATATCTTAGACCAGATGCTACCCTCAAATCACCAGTTGCTTTGTCACCTCAAAGTCTTTCAGAGACCCGAGTCTCCAAGACCCCCTTTGCACTAGGCTTCATGTATGGACCTTCTGTGTTGTTCTGGCCCCACCACGTGGCCTCTCCTTTTCCAGATGGTCTGGCGGCTTTTAGAACATTCCTGCGCTCTGARTTCAGTGAGGAGAACATTGAGTTCTGGCTGGCCTGTGAGGACTTCAAGAAAACCAAATCCTCCACTAAAATGGTCTYAAAAGCCCAAAAGATTTATTCAGACTTCATACAGGCCGATGCTCCAAAGGAGGTAAGCAGTTCAGACAGGTATTTTGGGTACTCACTGTGGTTGGAAATCAAGTAGAAAGCTGAGAACTGARCTCTCTGAATGACCAAAAGTGAAGTTCATGGTAGCTTTTCTTCTATTCCCGCATCCTTTGTTTGCGGAGGAGAAAGCCGTAGGGAGCTGTGAAACAAAGACATCTCATGGTTACACCGMGTACTTCCAGGGCATCCTTCCCACCAGCACCACTTACATTCAGAAATGTTACCTTAAAATTTAAGGAAACATTTTCAGCATAATTTATTTTTACTGATTACAATTATAGCACAATATGGAGGAAATTGTGTTCATTATAGATATCAGTATATTGGAATACTAATGATCACAATTTATGCATTTGCTTTTGATGTGAATATTAAGATACCAGCTTACAGATATTTTGGTTACAGCACTCAGTCAAGGAACAAATTTGTAATTATCAATCAGATGTGCGCTCACAAGCTCGCATATGATGATTTTCATTTGGTAGTGACGGAGATTAGTACATCCCTGAATCCACAGATGAAAGTTTTGCTATTAAAAGCAAAACACTTACAGATATTTCTGTCCAAATCCTAAAATAATGCTAAATACCTACATCTTTTATCAACCATTCAGTCATCAGTTCTTCATAGGATTTGGTTTGGGGGAAAAAAACAAAACAAAATAAACAAGAGACTTTTCCCCCCCCCCCCTTTCTCTTTTAGTGATATTATTCCTTTAAACCTAGATAGCCAAATTAAGTTAAGAATTCAGTATACCAGATAATGAAGGCATGAACTTCCTGCTAATTTGCCTCAGGCAGGGCATTTTCAGAGGAAATTCAAATGCTGACCGTCAGATACACAGCTTTCTAATCACACTGAAATTCACTTTCTGCCTCCTTTTGACCTCCAGATCAATATTGACTTTCATACCAGAAATCACATCTCCCAGAACATCTCCGAGCCCACCCTCGGGTGCTTCGATGATGCGCAGCGGTTGGTCTACAGCCTCATGGCAAAGGACTCTTTCCCCAGGTTTCTCAGGTCYGAGGAGTATAAGGAGCTAGTAAATAAGCAGCAGGATGGGAACCAGAAACGGTGGCTCCCCTTTTTGTAAGGAGGAAAACACCCAAGACAAGGAATTATGGATTTTGAACACCTTCGATTGCTACTCAGGACACATCACATTTTCCTTATGTAACTGTATAAACTAGATCGAAGACTTCTTTGCCACCTTATTTTTCAGTACAATACTCATATTCTCTCTAATAAACTTGGTGGAGAATATTCAAGAAACAGAATAGAATCTGCTGAGACATTTTAGTTAGATTTTTAGACATAAAGAAGGCTTCTATGAATAGTATCACTGATGCTTGCTGTATTTCTCAAAGGTCCTCACATTTCTTTATCCAAAATGCTCTGGGTTACTGCTTTATTGTTGATTTTTTTATTTAGAAGCATAGACTCAAAAATGTTTTTCCTGTGAAAAATTCATTCATTTTATTATTTGAAATTTGTAAGCATTTTTAAAATGTTGTATATGTTGATGCAGAACAGGAAAAAAAGTTGAAATGTGGCAGGTAATGAATTAYAGACAATATTTCATAATCAATGCCTTTTAACAAACATTCCTAGTATTAAGAATAAATTGATGTTTCCTAATAACAATTTTCTTCAAGATGTCTTTCTTCGATGTTCTTGATGTTTGTTTCATTTAAATTCTTCATTGAGAGGTCTCATTTCATTAGTTACGTGKGCATTTTGGAAGAAAGGAATAGAGAACAGAGAAATGTTTTTAGGAAATTACGCATTTAAATCAGAATTTAGCCATGACATCAGTATCAAAAGCAGGAAGGTATGACAGAACTGTACTGGAATCAGRTCCCTAACGTGTCCCTAAGCCCACACTGATCTGCTGCAAACCTGCTGGAGGATTCAATGCCTCTTTTGGGGTGGAGGAAGGAAAAATTGTGTAGTTTTGAGGAAAACAGTTTCAACATTYGGGGCAAGAGCAATCTTCACTACAGAAAGTTATTCTAAATAGAATGGACAACAATTAGATTTTAAAATTAAAGGCTTTCATTTGATACGACCTCAACACATTTGTTTTTGAGCTTCTCTGCTTTTCCAGGAAAGGCCCTGTTTGGATCTCAGCTCCATCCTCTACGTGCTATCGTGTTCTCCACATGGGAGTGCCTTTCAAYTTATCAAGCCAAATCAGGAAACTAATTCAGTTTAGACAATAAGAGACGTTACATCGCCTGAAAGCCCCAAARTTCTGCCTTTGGATACGTGCTTAGATCCACAGACTGCCTCGGCCTACGTGGGCTACCTACAGTGCAAAACTGCTATTTATTACCCTAAAACTACTCCATTTCCCAGCTCTTATTCTCACCTCTCCCTTTCTTTTTCCCCATCTTTTTTGCCCAATACTAACAGGCACCAGAGGAACAGGGTTTCAGGGCTGGGCTACAAGGAGGATGTGGTTTCTGCTCTTTGCTGTCCCGCAGCGACCGCTCATTTTGCAACGATGCTTCTGGGGAAAACGGCAGCTTCCGCCCGCAGCGCGGCCGCTGCCCTGGGGAATTTCTGCTGGGGAAAGTCACTGCCAAGGCGGTGACCGGGATCACTGAAACGATGCCGTTTACTCAGAAACATAGCAGGCGGCCTCTCCTCCTTGCTCCAAACCCAACCCTCATYTTCACAACGGAACATTCCCGTGGGTAGAACGAGGCAGGATCAAGTCGTCGTGCTTATTAGGGCAGCTAGGAASCTGAAATGTTCTGCCCCTTTTGTGACCTGAGGAGAAAAAATACTTCAAAGAGATGTACAATCATAAAATTTTCCTTTAAAACACCTACACYCTTGACCTTTTCCTTCACAAGCCACTGGGAAAGAATGGACAAGGTAGTAGCAGGCAGGAACCTCCTCTTCCTGATAGTTTGCAAACACACTAGAAGGAGAAATTAAAAATAAAGTCAAGCCCATCAAACYTGATTTCAGTAACACTTCTTGTTCCAATAACTACATAAAAACCACAGTAGGAAACTCAATAGAAACGGATACTCCAGCCCCTGATATCTGAGTAGATCTCTACAATCCACTGCACACCTTTCTTCAAGAATTGAGAATTCCTAACATTTTTGCACTCCTAACATTTAGCATTTAGATACAGCCATTATACCCATTATCAAACACATAYACACAAAGGAAAAGGCGGCCCTGTTCTCAGGCTTCAGAACAATCCATCAGAGCAAAGGCATTTAATATGTCAGAGTAATAATTTGGTCGTCAAAGACACTAAAGGTTTATAGCAAGGTTTTCTGAATTTAGCAGSGAGAATCATAACTACACTTAAAATTTTGTGCACTGTCTATTCCTCATAGCCTTAAGTGTTAGCACGTTACCAGAATTATTTATAATGGCTCCAGATTTGTAAGAGGAAAAGAAAATAAGGTTACAGTGTGGTAATATTGAATATTACACATTCAAAAATTTTCTTACATTTTTGAGGGTTTTTATTTGTGTGGATTTTTTTTTGTTTGTTTGYTTTCTTCTTCAAGTCAATAGTAAGAGGAGGAAGAAAATACTGCTGCASCTAAGTAGAAAGCATTCGTGGGAAGTTGTGCTGGAAACATTTTCACTCCAAGCCTTTCCCAGTTGCTTTGGGGATAGGACTCATTTATTCTTTCTTTCTGTTTGTAAGTCCAAGCCAGTTCCCACTCTAAGAAGAATTTATTTTTAAAAGGAGCCACTCTTATAATGAAATAATACTAAAAATAATAAAGTAGAGATACGAAAAAATCATGCCAAATAAAATTGCTAGAAATAAACTCAAAACAGACACTTCATTTCTTCTAGCAGAAAAGGAACATCAGACAAATTCTGGTGGAGTTCCCACCTGTATTTGGCCAAATCCYGCCAAATTCAGCATGCTTCCGGAAAAGCTGGATCCCAGGAGACAACATATCCCGTTTTGATAGAAAATCCCTTGCTAATGCAATGATGCTCCAATGTCCTGAAGCACCAATATCAAGCCTGTGGATGTTAGAGCAAATGGGAGACACATGTACCCACATGGTGGGAACAACGCCCCACCTTCTATCAGAGCTAGACATATAAAACATSCAAAAACATTCTGAGCACCAGCAACTAAAATAAAGATGTTTTTCCGTCAAGACACMCTCCAGCCTGAATTTTGGGGAAAACAAGCTGATTTATTGAAAATGCATACAGATTACATTTATGAAATTTATATAACCTCTCTACACTTCTACTTGACAATTATGCTTCACATGAATGATGTAAATTTATATATATGATTATATACACACACACGCATATATATAAATCTGAAGCATGAAGTATATCATCTGCCTTTCAATATATTGAAAACCAAAAGAGAAACAAGTTATGTAAAGAAACTGCTGTATATTTTAACACAGGTCATAGATCTCAYGTAGCTAAGGAAAAATGTAATGAGAATATGAGTTTGGGAGATGAATGAGATAACCCTGCATATCCATAATCACTCAGTAAATGCATCATGATAAAAAAATGGTTAATTTGACTCTGCTCTGCGTATAGCAGCTTGAATTATTTCATACTGTCATTTTTTGTTTTAAAGTAAAATTACTTCATTTGAAATACGTAGTAGTAGCAGGTATTTTGAAGGACTGACAGTTGGCACTGAAATTATCATTGAAAGCTCTATTTTAAACATCGTTACAAAGGCCACACTTCCTAGAACAGCTTCTTTCCCATTTCTTCCCATTTTCCAACTTCTATATCACTAGCGCATGGAAATTGGATTCAAAGCATTCTTAGACACGCTTATTCTTAGAACASGAAGTTTCTGGGTGCTCTCATCTTTAGCGAGAAAAACTAGCCCACATCAGAGTGAATGACTTGGTTGCCTTATTTCTCATTTTGGCTGCTTACGGCTTCTCGCTGCCCTGACACCGTTCCTGTTCTGAAAGAGGCATTACCCTCTCTTCTTCTCTGCCTTGCATGAGTTTAGTTATTTGGGTATAAAATGAGCAGAACCGGATTTGTCTCCCAGTTGAGATCTGTTTGCATTTAGCTTTGCATGCAGGTCCTGTTTAGCTCTGCAAATAGCTTGCCTGCTGTGCGTAACAGCGCTACGAAAGCAAACAGAAGCAGGTACTCAATGGCAAACAAGCAAGCAAAAATACCTCTGGGGAAACCACTTTTTATAAGGCAATGCTTCTAGCCTAAAGGCTCATAAAGCCTCTAGCCTAAGGTCTCAGGTAAATTGCGTTTCTTGAAGAATTTCACATTTTTCTAAATCTGTTCTAAAAAACGTCTTCTAAATTTCATGTTTCAGCAAAGAMGACAGGAAGGGAAGAATTCATAGGATTCATGATTTAATATTTTGAATAATAGAATTCTTAACTGCATTGACAGCAGTTACTCCCATGACTACACAGCTACAGATATATGAATGAATTAGGGCAACAAAATAGTCATAAAGTATATTACCTTTTTCTTTTTCTGAAATATGAAATGAGTGCTTTCTTACCTGTAGGCTGAAGATCTTTTTCTCCCTAGACTAATGCACTACATCTAAGAACATTATTTAATATTTCTTCTGATCATAGATATCTCTTTCTCTAGTCATAGATATTTCTGTCACTAACCCAAGCAAATACCCAACATGTAGGGTAGGAGGCATTTACTCCTAAATAATTACATGATATACAATCTGCAAAAATAAAAGAAAGAAAACCTCAAGAATATTCTTCTTCATGTAACACAACAGGGTGAGCTCTCCTCTGGATGGCTGAACTAATTTGCTATTTAAAACGTTATATTCAGTAGACAAGACRCATAAGCAAATTCAGACTGATGACACAAAATTTCCAAAACGCTCTTGATGCTGTAATTTGAGGCTACACAAACTAGGGGATGACAGATGAAGTGACATGGACTGACACTAGGTTCTTAGCACTTGCATTGCTAAGATGCCCTGGGCCTGGTGCTGCAAGGGAACTTTCCATAGATGATTTCAAATTTGGACAGCAGCACCACTTGTCTTGGAGCACAATTATCATCTGCGCATTATGAGTCGTTTCAAACCTATTTCCTATTTCCTAGTATTTCCTTAAATACTAATTTCCAGAGCTTAGCTTCCAGAGCAGAAATCAAAACTCAGATTTTTTTTTTTTTTTTTTTTTTTAAATATGCCTGCAGGTTACAGTCATATTTCATGGTAACTCTTCAAGCTTTTGTTAATGCTTTCACATCGTGTTTTTATTAGTACTAAAAAAACTGTGTCTTTTTAGAATGAATTAATATTTGACTGTATTCATATTTTACTGTCCTCAGTGAGACAGATTCTTTGGGCTTTGGTACTTGAAGTCAATCAAATAATTCCTGCGAGTGATTGTCTACCCAAATGCTCAGTAAAGGTRTTACCATCTATGACATAGTGGTTCATTTAAAAAGATAAATAGATAAAATATGATTCTCATATTCCATACAACCTTGCTTCTATCCATTGTATATTTTTGTTTTACATTTATATTCTACATTATATATTTAAAATTATCCTAGGAATCGATCCTTTGCTGACAGTATATATGAAAAAGAAAACATCCATTAGAAAACTGGTTCAAAAATCTTCTACAGTGMCGTAGAAGTGAAGGCAACACATCCAGGAGTGGAAAGCCGAACACAAACAGAAGACACAGAACGTGCTTCAAGGAACCAGAGTAATGAGATTATAGCTACAAAATACAGATTTAGGTTAATTAGGATTTTTTTTTTTCTTATTTTCCTCAAGGAAAGGCCAGAACTCCCATCAGATGGAAGAYTTACTGGAATAATAAATACAAAATGAACCAAGCGGGAAAAAAGTCTAAGCGCAGCAGATAGGCTTCACTACTGATTGCTAGAGCAATTAGAAGAGCAATCTGAAGTTCTGCAGGGAAACCTTCTGCATCATTAAAGGGTATTTCTTCCAGGTAACATCTTAAAACACGTTGCACGCACATGTATTTTGCATTAAGCCTATGCTAAGAAAATTCTTTTTTTTTTTAAATACGGTCATCTCAACATCTTACCAAATACTGTGGTACCACCTTGTGGCAGTTTTCTGGATAGCCCTGCTGGCATGAAGACCTTGGAGAAATATATCTAACATGAAATTCGAACAACTCACATTCATTTTGCTCAAAGTTTCAAGCTGCCTTCAGGACCTTCATGCTTAGGATATGCTGGTTCTCCATCTTGCTGAATATTTGAGGTAAATTGGAAGTGGAAAAGCAGTATTCTGGCACTATGGAAAAAATCACTGTGCACATAGAAGAGCTCAGTCATGTTCAGCCTCCTCTGGTTGGAGATTCTCTTGTGACAAGCTGCTTGCCATGTCCCAGTGCTAACTTGCGTGTCCCCCTCTTCTCCACCAACTGGAAGCCTCAGTTGAATGAAGCTTCAAAACTGGCACAGATATTAGATGTGAACAAGCCAAATAAACCTAAGTTTTTAGGTTCTGCAAGGTCTAGACTTCCTTCAGTACCTTTGTGTTTCCAACTGAACTGCAAAATGAATGGCATTGGGAGTCCGTACTACATTTCTTGATTAAAGGTGGAACCTGTCAGAAAATGTTTACCATGTTACCATGATCTATGATATCCATAAGCGTATAACTTGTTGTTACACTAAGAAAAGTCATAACTCACAACAAGAGAAGGAGAAAGAGCAAAACATTGAACTAAAGGAAGATTCCCTAGCCATCTTTTTAAACCTTGACATAATAAGTTCCTTGTCACTTTATACTTGTAACATACACCTTGTCCCAAAAAAAAAAAAGGAGGCCAATTCATGAAAGGACTTAAATCCAAGCTTACCCCACAGCTGTGGCCAGAAAGTTAATGAGTTACTGTGCAGACAACTGAATATTACAACAAGGAGGAATATTACAACAAAAGGAAGTGTAGATTTCTTCTGAGCTCATCTTAGAAAACAGTCAAGGAAACAGTTGGAAATCCTTTTCCTTGCTTATGGGTCTTGTTTCTAGCAGAGGTGGTAAGGATACTCACACAAAGCTGTATGTTTTAATTGCACACACATTTCTGTGTACAATTACACATTTGGAGGCATTAAGACTGGACAAGTCGCTCCGGACGTGCTAGAGCCCTTCCCCAGTTCCCTGGGCATTCCTATAGCGTGGGCTTCCTAAGGGCATAAAGCTCCAGCAGARGCACCGAGTCAAGGAAGCTGCAAAACAGAACATGGAAAAAGGATGGAGAAAGSAGGGAAAAAATATTCCCCAGGGATGCCAGGCTGGTGCCATGCCTCCTATGTCTTTTTGAACCAGGTACACTTGGTCCTTAGCTTTTATATTTGTGCCTGGTCCTTGCCTGTTGTATGGATCTCATGTGCAGATCTCACAACCAGGTTTTCTGAGGAACTATAGCAAACACTGAAACTATCATATTCTTACTGGTATARGACAGTTTCTAATCAACTCCTATTCTGGTGGTTGCTCTCAACTTTTTATTTTTAACCCAAGCAAGTCATTTTACACGTCTCTCCTTCTTTCTTTCTTAACTGGGGGGATTTTRGCTTTTGAGGTCCAGCTGGTGTCTCCCCACTCGTTCTTCCACACGCCGTGGGGGGAACATCGTGTGCGTGGGGGCTTCCAGTTCATCTGGCTGTAGCAGGAGGAGGAAGGAAATGGTGGTYGCTGTTGTCTCTTACCCACGTTGATGTCTAGATATGGGTATGCATAAATATATATGTGGGTGTATATGTGTGTATACATRTACATGCACACACATGTGTTTAAATGTGCTACCAGCAGGGGACAGTGAGATGCAAAAGCTTTTCTGTTTTTCTGCTCTGCTGAAAGAAACTCTTTGGTCCTAAGGAGCCATGGGCAAAACTTCCAAGAAGGAAGAGTGATGTGTGCTCAAACTCAGCTCAACTGTGAGCTARCATTGATGAACATGCAGAATGACAGAGCTTAAGGCCCAAGCTTATATTAAAGGTACAACCATAACCTCTGTTTTATTTCCCTGTACTTTATCTTTGCTTACCAATATGTCTAAGGAAAGATTTAAATTCATTAACAAAGATACCTAGTGCTATTTGAGACACCATATGAGATCCTACTTGGCCTTAGTTGATGTTTCAGAAGGACACAGATCTGCAGGCTCAAGCCAAACCTGCCAGGCTGCTGGCCTGATATTTTAGCATGACTTCTCACACCGCTGCATAGGCAGCTGGCTCACAGGCTTGAGGAATTTGAATGGAAAAAATTGTTTCAAAAGATTTTTTTTTWAAATGTCCAAAAGTCATCTCTGATCACAACTGTTCCTGTATGATTTAACATGCCACAAGATGTTGATGACCAGCAGAATGACATCTATACAGTTCCCCATTACAAGCTGACAAAAGCCTAMATAGATTATGTTCCTTAATACAAAGCAAGAAAAGGAATTTCATATTTAATGAACATAAACATTGAGACATCTTGTTTTTAACCTTGATTTTTCAAAAWGAATAGATTTTCAAATATGTCAGTAATACATTCTCAGTCCATAAAAAAGTTTTAAAAACATATGTTACTCTAAAATTGCCACATACTGAAAAATGAGTGTGACCATCTACATATAGCTATCAATATATGCTTATGCTGTAGATACTAAAGGAAACAGATCTCTGGAAGTCAAAAGAAAAACACTCTGCTCTTCATTTACACAATTACATTCTTACTAATTCATGAGCTGTTCGTGTATCACTCGGAGACTGGGTACGAGTCTCACAGACCAAAACCTAAAGTTCTCTTTACGGCATACATATATGTGTACATATGTGCTGTGTATACTGAACACACACACTTGCATTTCTTCTGCATTCAAAACATAATCATGAAGCTTATTTCTATATTTTGATTTTTCAAGTCAGATGGGAATTACTGTGTCTTCATAGAAGACAGGCCAWAAATATGTGATTTTGAAGCTTCAAAATAACCGCTTCCAAATTTAAAGGGTTTATAAACAAATCAAGTCTTAGGTCCAGGAATTTACTTAATATTAAATGATTAYAGAAATTCAATCTGTATAATTTATCAGAGAGAAGACTGCCAAATAATTTCAAAGCATAAAATAGAATTAAAAAAGACGAGTTTAAGCTAAAAAGAAAYAAAACCACAGAGGTAACACATTAAGATGTGTCATACTCACACTAAAACTTTAAATACAGACTGGATAGCATCCAGGCCATATGTTTTGCTCATGAAGAAATTATGGCTTCATACATGATTCTAAAGAGTTTTTCCCCCGCCAAGAGGATCAAAGTAGGTGGATAAAAGTCTTCCTTGCATTTTGAAAATCTCTGAATCTGTTGTAAAAATTTCCTTGCAATTACTTAAGCCATCCTCAATCTCCAGCAACTCATTATTATTTCTGTGATTTGAACCCTAGAGTCTATTATAAGTCTTGCCAACATAAACACTCATGAGTACGAGCTGCAGAAGTTGTATGAAGAKTTGCCCTCTTATTGTTGCTCGTGAGATACATGAGATCCTAAGACTGAGCCAGGTATCTCTTTTTCCATCAGTAAATCTTTTAGTGCAAGCCAAGCCTATTATCATTAATCAAACAACATTCCCCAAAAGAAAAAACACAGAACACCCTGCCCGTTGGGCCTTTGTTCTCCAATCTGGGCTTGTTGCTAGCAACAACCAGAAGCAGCTCTGAGCTCCGGCCAGTTGCATCGCTTCACTGTCAACAAGGTCTGAGACCTGGCAAATCAACGCAGTGATTAATGGACTTAATTAAGGAACACTCCTTGAATCATAGTTTTGCACGTTTGAGCGAAGTCAGTTAGAGAACTGAGTATGGAACAACCATGGGAATAACTGGTTCATACTACACCAATTTTATTGTGTATTTTATTTGCCAGAGACTCTGTTAGTGCAGGTGAGAAATAAAACCATGCTGTTCTTTCAGCCACTGTAAGTGGAGAGGAACTTTCTCAATGGGCATTTAGTTCCTAGCTCATTTCAYTACAGGTACTTACACTTATACTCAAATCCAGCACAGTATTATCAACTTACACATATGAATATACGTGTCCCTTTCATCCATGTATTTGATGCATGCTGTATTTTAAATATATAATATGGCACATAATTAGCATATCAGCATGTATRTGTTATGATTTTCCTCATTTAAAATTTTGAATAAGCTATTTCATGTAATGTTTCCACTGAATAGAAGTCAGGGAAAATTCATGAATTTTTAACAATTTCAGATTAGCAAAAAAAACCCTACACCCACTCCAGATCCTCCCCTCCCCATCCCCTTTATTTGACTAAGTCTTTATCATGTGTTAGAGKTTTTTTTGGGTTATAGTTATATCTGTTAAAATGAGGAAATAATATTTTCATTTAAAAATGGAAATAAAAGTATATACCCACTTTATTTGCACTAATACTTAGCTTTGACAACCCATCATGTTATAAGAAAAAAAAGATATTCCCTCTATAAAATTATATATAGAGAGAGTATAATTGAAAAAAAACAGCACCAAAGTACTAAATACAGAAGTTGTATTAAATATGCTGATTTATTCAGACAGCGAGGAGACGGTGCGTAAGACCAGACTCGGGTCTGTCTGTCGAAAGCATGTGGTTATGTGGGACATACGTCTTGAATGCAGCTTTGCAGACGAGTTGCCCCCTACTTCCTTTCGTAYGCTCGGTCTCCTCTGTAAAGTGGTTCTGGGTGGAAGTCTTCTGCTTCCGTTTGAAAAGACTAACTAATCRGTTGGGACCCGTGTTACTCATCTCACTCCCAATTTGTAATCTCTTGGTGAGATAAAAAAAAAGAGGCTGTGTAGGCAGAGGACCTTCATGACCTATCTCATACTCTATTTTAATAATGGGACACTGAGAGTATGGAGGAAGCAAGTGTCTCCAGGATTTYGTCTTTTAAGTAAAACTGGAGAATATGTAAATAAATAACCAAGGCATATAACTATATCTTATGTTTAAAAACTATATCTTATGGTTAAAGCTATAGAAGTGAAAACAAAGACGATGAAAATTACTCTTCATTTTTAATTGCTAAGGAGCAATGAAAGCAGAAGGTAAAACACATTAAAAGGACTTGCCGTATGACCATCTAAGCTAATCCGTTGTTAATTGTGATGCAGGATCACTCTACCTAAAGCTGCCAGAAGTTTCTAGTTTGGATATCCATACTCTGAGCAAAGAGCTTACAAAAATCCAGTTGCATCCAGGCCAAATACCTTTGACAGCCTTGTAAAACTCACCAATTCTCTTTGGGTTCGCATCAATTTGCGCTCACAACTTCAGCTTTCCTATCCCAAATCGAGCAAATCTAAACTGAAGAAAACCAAAACTACCCTAAAAACAGTAGCTCTGAGCTCAGGGTTATGAGAAACACACATATCCTAACAGTCTTGCATCAAGCTCAAAATTAGTCTTTGTCCACAAGAAAAYAGGCCAAAGTTAATTTCAGATTTTCTCCTTCACCAAATTAATTTGAGGATCTGGGTTTTAGGACCAGTATCAAATGTGCTGCAGGTCCATTTGGAATGGCCAGCTCTCTGATGGAAGGTGGAAGAATGGTTGGTGTTTCCATAGCTAGGGTGTTCCATTAACATTATCTTTTTATGTCATGTAGAAAGTCTCTCAAAAATGTTACTCCACAACCCAAGGAGCAGGCAGAAATAGAACTGGAGCAAGAAATAACTACCTTCCTCGTTTTAAGACACCAAAAAAAGGACAGAAGATTCAATTCAGCTGCCTACATACAGTGAGGCAGTGCCATCTGATACCCCCTCAGACATCACCCCATCTTCATTCATCACACCCAGACTCATGGCAGGGCTGCCACAAGTCCTGTGTCATACTTGCCAGTCTCCTGCAGACTTTCCAGATACCCTACATGTGTCTCAGACAGCGACAAATGCACATGCATGTGGACACAGGAAGGGTAAGTTTTGCTCTAACTCACGCAGGAAATCTGTGGCAGCCCCAGAACTGGGGCCCACTTTGCTAAAGTGCCATTCAGCAACCACAAGACCCCTCCTTTTGCAGGCAATGAAACTTTGCTCAAGCAGATCACAAGCCTCTAGYGGTGGGAAATCACCTTCTTTCTATACAACCTCTATAGGAAGAGAGAGAGAAGGGGAAAGAAAATGACAAAAATCCACCACTATCTTCCAATCACTTTAACAGACTTCTCAGCTACTTTTGTCTCTAAAAGCTGATCTGCTTCCTTCTGCTGATCTCTTTCGCWTAGCAATCTCACTGCTGTAGCAATAAATATTGATGATACTAGGCAAATGTCCAGACTAAGATGCACTGAATCACGAAGCTGCCTATCTGTCAATCTTGTCCTCTGGTATCAAACATGTTCTTTCACGCAGCATGCTCTTAGGAAGTGAAATTGTGCCTCATTGATTTAAATTGATCTCTATAAGTTGAAACTTTATAACACAATAGTTATGAGTCAAGTTAAAGCAGACAAAACTGTAYTTACATTCAAAATGCACAACTCTCAACTCCTATAACTCTTTTGACAAGAGCTGGTCTTTCCTCTTTCGTGTCACTACAAGACCGTATTTTCACCAATTCCAAATGTCTTTAATGTGCTTAGATACTTAATCCTGTACACGGTTATGTGTAGGAGGTTGTTTCCTGCCAAACGAAGCATCTATTGGAATGAAAWTTTGATTTTACAAGTAACATCACTCTGTTTCCACCCAAAATTGTGACTAGATGGGGCCAAATATTATGTAATGATGCTCTGTGAATGCTGGCAAGTGCCTATCAGTTCTATCAATACATTCATTTTAGTTTTGTTGAATTTTAAAATGTTTTCTAGATGATCAACAGAAATTAAGGCTGTACAAACCATTTGATAAATTCTTTGAGAATAAGATAGGATTTGAGATGCTAGTGCAGTCTCACATGTGACATGGGACCACAAAGCCCAGCCAACTGGGGCTACCACTCTATGTACAATCTGCCACAAGAATCCTCACCTTTAGAACCTCGTATGGACGTAAAACTTCAGAAATCTTATAGAGATCCCTTGCAGAGCGCTCAAAATGACTGAGTTTATCTTCTGCAGACCCAAGGGCCTACAGTATCATCTAGCAATTTCTTTTTTTTTTTTTTTTCTAGCCCATACCAGTCACACTGAAAGTGTCTCATACCACCATCTCAGCAGTTGTTCCAGGAATTCACAGGCTACCTTTTTTGCATGGCAAATGTGTGCTGGCATGTGTTGGCATGTGTTGGGAGTTAAAACTCAATAGACTCCAGAACATAATGCCCGAATGTCTGTCTCAACTCCTTAATATTTTCTTTAAGTCCTATTCAGGAAGAAAAAACAGTCTTTCTCTCTTTAAAAGGAGAGAAAATTTAAAAATCATTGTCAACAGCTAGCCAGAACTCTATGTTAAATGAATTACATAAATCCACTGCGGCTGTCCAGGAACTACTGGTCCTCTTCCAGTTCTCCGATGCTAAAACAAGTTCCAGTTATTCCCAATACCTTTCCCAGTCTATACAAGGATGAACAGGGCATTATTGGTGCTTGTGGTGGCCCCTCTGCAACTCATCCTCAGCACATGGCTTATATAGCAACRCTGGTTGAAAAAACAATGTTTGCAAGGGGTTGGCCCCAAACTGACCATGTTAAAGAGAAAAATGACCATCAGTTAGGTTGAATAGTCACCTGTAAAGTTAATTCTGTTAACAGAGACAGAACAAGTGACGTGACGCACAGCTAGGGTGCGAACAAGCCCAGCAGAGCAGAGGATAAGAGTGGACATCACACAGCTCTGTGTTGAGAGCTTGTTGACCAAGCTGGTCTTTTCTATTAACCAGAAATTGTCTTTAAAGCTAAAAGTTACATTGAGATTAAATTCCTAGTAAATATTGTGGGGTTTATTAACATTTCTAATGAAAACTACACTGAAAAATTCCAATGTGCTCTACTGAGAATGATGAACAAGCTTTCTAACGAGTCTCTAACAGAGATGCAGGCTTCTCATGGCCCATGGCCAAGTGACTTCCTCTTCTATGCTTCTGAAATAAGATCAGTACTTCTCACTGAAGGATTAAGCTCTTAGTGGTTGTTAATATATATTTATGCATTTCTAGAGCATCTTTCAAACCAGCGAAGACTACAAAGAAAGTCCTCATCTGCCCCCTGCAAAATATTCGGCTGCAAGACAGCAACTAAGCAGAGATCCCAGCAAAGGCTATTAGGTTCATTTCTGCAGAAGAAAGAACAGGAGAATCAACAGAAAAAGGCCATGCCCATGCACTGAATAAAATAAATGGTAGATTTTTAGAACTGGAATGAAGTTTATGCTAAAGAATCTTGTCCATGGTTTTGTCTTGAATCTCAAGAATTAGTTGCCCACTACAGCTCCTCAGCTATCCCAACAGTGGAAAAAAAAAATCAGGTAACACTTGAAAAAGGCTGATAAACAGTGCACAGACACAGGAAAACTACTCATTCTGAAGTGGTTTCCTCTTGCTGGCCCTTGGGGATAGCAGCTGCAGACGTGCGAGTGCCCACAACTGCCCTAGGATTGTTGAGAGCCCAGTGCCACGCTCCACATCACACCAAAGGAGATGGATGTGCACGTTGAGCACGTTAAGCTTTCCATATTGCTCCTGGAGTCACAACCTGGTAACAGACGTCATCACTATCCTCAAAACCAGAAAGAAAAAAAAAAAAAAAAAAAAGAGAGAAGTTTTAAACTATGAACCATTATTCACCTCCAAAATTTCACAGCATGTATTCTTAGAATGCCTGGCAAGCCGTAGACTGAGGGCAGCACTGGACTTTCTTCTGTTATTTTTCTGGGAAGTTTCAGTGAACACGAGGAAATTCCCAGGTAAATTCTGCTCTCAAGTTTAGAGAGAAACTGAGCCAGCCAACAGCTTCGTCCTCCCCTCCCTGAAGGCCACTGACCTGAGAAGAGACAGGCTTTGGCCTCTCTGCAGCACAGCTGCAAGTAATAAGCCAGGAAGCATCTTCTCACCCTCTCCTTCCTTTATTTTTCCTCTCTTACCCACTAGTTTGTTGCAGCTGCTACCTCGTGGCCCATGGTCTTCTCCACACTCAGCATTTTAGAGCATGATGCAGTGATAGGGCTGAGCCAAACAGGCTCTTTGGGACCCCTGGTGCAGCTACTCAGAGAACAGGATGAGAAGCAAGTGTTGATGATCATTAAATAAAAAATAAATWAATCCAGATGAATTACAGGTCCAACTTCATTTTATATATATATATATATATTTTTTCTTACAGATATTTGTTATTGTCCTAGTGTCTTGTCACCTCACTCTTCCTTGCAAATGCAAGAAGCATATACAGAGCTGCATTACATCCTGTGGTTGTCTGGCTTCAGAGAAGAACACCTTAAAGAAATTCTCTTAGATTTTCTATAGTCTTTTCTTTTTTTTTTTTTAATGAAAACAAGGTAAAACACAAGTTAGATAAAAAGGAAACAGGTGTGAGCAAGAGCCAGTGAAAGCGAGAAAGTAAAATTCACAGAAATGACATTTGCAGACTTGGTAAATATACTCAAAACATGTCTGGTCTTGAACTGAGCCTGCCAGCCGGTGTATCAGGTAAATATCATCCTCATTCAATAGTATGATCAGACACTTTGTAAACTATATGTCCCATGTGTTGTAATATTTTGAGCGCTGTAATAATCCTTTGGGTTCTGGGATCATATTTTTCCAATTGTTTTGCTCTGTGACTGGAAACCATGTGCAACCTTGAGCATTGTTATACCACAGCTCCCTAATATTTGGAGGGCTCCATAGCAACACGCAGCGAGATGAAACGAGATGACAAGTGAAAGTGCTTTTGGTTACTCAATGAACGTAAGAGGAATCAAAGGGAAAAGTGCTGGCTCGTAAAACACAAATCTCACTACAATAGGAAGAAAAAGACCCACTGAGAATGACATGCAAACATTATTCTGAGCTTCACATGACGCAAGCACTAGGGCTGTCCTCTTGCTCTCTCTTTTATTACAGCCTAACTTGGATTTTTAGGGGTTGATTTGCATGAAAGATAAGAATACAGTAAGAACATACTGAATATTCTGTGAAGTTTGTTGTACCTTCCTTTCAGTAGGCTCTGCTTACACCATCCTCGGTGGTCAAAAACACAGTGGTCATATCAAGGAAAATAAACTACACTATTTCTTCTGCAGCAGGTCTCCCTTCTGTTATTTGCAAAGCAGCAATGCTTATCATATGTTGGGGGCGGAATCTGCCGTATTTCTTCTCCTAAGCAAAATGTAACCAAACAAAATCATGCTGTAGGAAAGATCTCGCACCATGAGGTAAGAATTTTTTCAAAACCAGGAAACAGCTTAAAAATAAGTGGTATGAGATGTCATTTTGCTATCGGAAAATAACCATGGCAAAGGAAAAAATCCTCCCTTTTTCCAATGGGAGAAGCAAATCCATCAGTAATTTTCAACTGTTTAATCACTGTTCTTTTGGTGCAAATAGAGACTGCTATTAACTACTCTTCTCAAAAATTAGTTTTCTTTTTGCTGAATTTCTATCTTCAGTCATTTTGATTCTAGGTCCCAATCCTTATAACAAATCCAGGATGTCTTTGCTTTACTGTTTTGCCTTTCAGAAGCATAGCAAAAAATACAATAAACTTGTTAATGCATTTCCTCCTAAATAACAGTGCTGAGAGGAAGGAAGTTTCAACTGAAGAGAAAAAAAAAAAAAGCTTGAAAGATGAGAAAGACCTCTTTTAATAGTACAGTTAAGGGGGATATCCTGGTGTCCTTCAGCCCAACTGACTTTATTTCAGAATGCCTTGTTACCATGTCTGATTTCTTTTTTCACTGAAAGCAAATAGGTTGGGGGCTATCCTGCAGTTTTCAGAAAGATAATCAAAGCAAGTGCAACATCTCAAGGACATAAATGTGAGAAGTGAGAAAGTCATACTTAAAATCAAGACATCTTCAGTTTCCTCCCCTAACAAAGGGGAGCCCCTAAGTAATCTGAGCTTAGAGTAAAGTTGAAAAATATCAGCAGATCCTAAACAACTCAAAATACTTGTGCTTCTATATGGAATAATATCCTGTTATGTTGATCCTTTAGTATCTAGCTGTAGTATTGACTTTGGTTTGCTGTTTTTCTGTCACTGGACACAAGGTATATTTCAAATACCTTGTATGAATGTTGAAGATGACGGCCAGCGCTTAAATGAAAACCAAGAATAAACTCTGTTCAAAAGAGGACTTGGAAATTATAAAGCTATTTTAAGTAACATTAGTAATAAAACACACAGCCCTACAAATATGTCTTAACAGCTAATGTTTTGAGCAGACCTGCCTGCTGCAAACATTCCTGATGCCTTTATACATCATATGGAAAGAAAAGAGCTGCTGCACTGCTATACTTAAAGGGATATCAGAGCTAAAGATACACATACAGACTTATCCAAACACATCTCATGCTATTGAAACAAACTATATTAAAAAGAAAAAGCCTCAGACTTTTTTTGGCTCCTTTTACACTAGCCAGGTTGTACCAAGCAATAAGAGAAGCCATCCTCCTAAAGGAATTAGTGATCCTGTGGTTTCCAGGCCTCATTTCCTAAGCTGAGGTTAGGAGAAAACACATCAGACTTTCATGGTTGCTTTCAGAGCAAGTCAGAGCAGCGTAAGAGCACTGGGTAGGATCACAGCAAAACTCTGCTTCCTACGAAACCCAGGGGCTGACATCCTCTGCCGCTCGCACAAAACCTTCCCTCCGGCTTGCGTTAGTGTTTGCATATTCACTGCGTTTCCTTCTCGTCTCATCTTCGAGTTCACTTGAAAGCRAGAAGGAAATGCTCGCACATATTCGAACGCACCTGGTTTACAGTAGACCAAAACGCACGGCGCTCGGTCCCTGGGGAACTCCAGCCCTGCCGACACACAGCTCACCCAAAGCAGCACCTTTTTCTTGCCTTTTGATGGACAATCACAGAAGRGAAGCTAAAGTGATTGGTTCTCACTCCACAGCAGATATCTTTACCACCGGTTTGACATGATTATTGTGTTGGTGTTTTAATGACAACGTGGTGGGAAAATCCATTCTAAGGGTGCAACAACCCAATTCCTTTGATTAAAGATTATATTTAGCATTTAGATTAACCAAAACCTGTAGATTTCCAGATTTGGTAAGGAACTCTGCCGTGGTTTTAAATAGCAACGGCCCAATTCTCTATGCCCTGTGATTCAGAAGAAATTAAAGTCATTTCCTCGCCAACTTCACATAGAAGCTAGATACATAGGCACCCAAAAAGGCAGAAAAAGGCTTTTTCAGCATRCTTATACAACCTTAACACATACACGAGCTGTATATCCAACTCCATAAGAAGATGATATGTGAAGAAAGAGGTTATTCCTATTCAAACTCAGTCATCCAAGGCTTTGCTGAGTCCCCAGAGCAGCATTCTGAGGAGGCAGGTCTGAAAGGCAGCTGCCACCAGTCATGCTGAGGAATATGTTGGGGATATTTGAGTTGTCAAACGTAAACTCACTGCTTTGTTACAAATAAATGCTGTTCACTGATATCTAAGGGGTCTGATTAAATAGAAGTTCTGTTTTTAAAAGAAACCCACTAAACTAGCACCATAATCACTTTTCATACATTCTTCCCAGGGATGAAATAAAGCAGCTGGCAGCTGGAATTCCCTAAGCACGCAGAGGTGCCAGCACTTCACGAGCAGCAGCCTCCTCTTGCAATCCAGCAGGACTCTCTCACTGTGCTGGAGAGCCTCCTATTTTCAGCCTCCCCATTTCAGCACTTCCTTTGCAGCAGCTATTGAACACTAGAAATCTATCCATCTCCCCAGGCAGCCCAAGCTCTGTGGGAATAAATATGAGGCGTATGGAAATGCAGGGAGACAGGCTAGCAGAAAGGACAGTGTTTGTCTCTGTAGTATAGTTTGTGAAATGTCAAGATCCTATGTAAAACAGCAGGTAAAACAAGTASAGGGAAATCCAAGCCTTTTTGCTGCACACATCCTCATCATTCAGAGCAGACAGCAGGTGAGAGTCAGTACAAACAACAGGAAAGGGAACCAAGCTGTCTTCCTTGCCTGGTTCATGGCAAATAGCTGGTTCTAACAGCACTTTTCAGTCTCCTCAGAGCACTGGATGGAGCACTCTTGAGGTGCTAGGTACCAATAAAGATGTAAAACATMTGAGCTCTCCCTCCTACTGCCCTCCAGGTGCCTCCATCAACCACTATCCCCTGAGCTTGACCAAAGAGCCTTTAACAGAATGGTTTTCATCTGTCACATGGACATGTCCTAACTTGGGTGCAGTGTTAAAAGACTTTTACCTTCACTTTATCAAGAYATCCCCTGCTCCTCCATCATTTTACTACAGAAGGTAAGTGGGTGATTGACGATTTGCAATCCCATGCTGGCTGTTCTCAATTCATATACCYAGAAATCAACTCTCAGAGGACTAGCTACAGTTTTACCATGGATCAAAATCAGGCTGTCCAGCCTTTCCTCCAGACAGTAGTGGTAGTTCTCCAGACATTATTTTTTTGGTCTTTTTTGAAGGTGGTTTTGACATTTACCTTTCTGCACTCACTGAGCACCTCCCAAGAGGTGCTTGACCTCTATGACCTTTTAGAGATGATAGCAAACAGCARGCAAGGCGTCACAGCACCCACAAATGCAACCCATCTTGCCAAGTGCTCTCAGGTCATCCCTGACTAGATCCTTATCCACAAAGATCACAGCAAGTACCTTGTCCTCAGCTACGTTTGCTGTCACTAAATTGCTCTCCCCACGCCACAACTGTGGCACATTTTTCTTTAGCCTTCTACTACTTATGCAGGGGTAGAAAAGCATCTTCCTGCCCTTCATTTCCCTTGCAAGTCTCAATTCTAGCTGAGCTTTAGCTTTGCTCGAAGGATCCCTATGGACCTGGACAACCCTTCTCAGTTCTTTCTCAATGAGTAGCTTCCATGAAATTCACACCACCTTTGGATTAAATCACCCCTCCAAGTGTTTTTATTGATAGAACAAAAGCTGCCCTGCATGGGATAACTCTGCTAGGAAATTTGACTGTTATTAGAAAACTGAA
Organism: Nothoprocta perdicaria; assembly: GCF_003342845.1. Taxonomy (NCBI): domain Eukaryota; kingdom Metazoa; phylum Chordata; class Aves; order Tinamiformes; family Tinamidae; genus Nothoprocta; species Nothoprocta perdicaria. The sequence goes on from NW_020455577.1 coordinate 1,571,605, forward strand.
AAATAAGCTGTATGATTCTTTTCCACTAAGATTTAGGTGACGCTGAGGCCTGCTAGCTGCAAAAGCAAGACTTACGTTGCATTTAAGGACAACACCTCAGACTTTGCTGTGCTGTGTTCAGCAAACTCCCTTTCACACACTGCTGCTCAGGCAATTTTTTTTGCACTTTTCTGCTTAATAACAAACATGAGAAAGGCGGGTTCGCTGCATCAGGGCGAGCTCATGAAGATGAGGAGGAGGTAATGAGAAGCGAGGCGCGTTTCCCAGAGCGGCTGTGCTGAGCACGTTTCCTGCGCTGCCCAGCATCAGACACAGGAAGCACCAGCCTCAGCACCCAGAAGTCACCCAAGAAGCAGCTTCTTTCGATCCAGGTGTCACTCGGTGCAGCTGAGAACCAGAAGTCCCCTCGTTTCACAGAAATCAAACAGTTAATTTCAAATGGAAAGCCCCGCAATGAAAAGGAGCCAATTTCTGATAAACTATAAACTTATTAGGTTCTCAATAAGAAAAGATCATCAGAAAAGAGAGTTACTGGGTTTGTGCATATCAGAGTAAATGAGATGTGYGTATATAGAGCTCCTTGCACTGCCTCTGTGGCATGGATGGGATTGTTACTGCCAATACTAACATTACTTCCCTGAAGGAAAAACAAAACCCTACAGCCTTTTGATAAGTTAGATTCTCTACCTCTTTTAAGTATAAATTTTTTGTTTACCTATGCGTTTTTAATTGAGGACTTCCAATAGTGACTCACAACAGGCAAATGAGATAGAAAAGTTGAGCAATATCACTGAAATCAGAGGCCCAGAGCTCAGTACCTATGGAAACACTTAGAGGGTGAGATRGAGGGAAGATCTGTGATAATCTCTCCACAGAGCTTGCTCCCCTTTCAAAAAGGATGCAGGGAAGAGTGTTTTAAATAGCACATACACATTAAAACTGAAAATATTTTTTTAAATATAAATGTCCTCTTGCATTATGAGACAGCCTGAGACATTCAGCTCTGATTAGGTCTTAATGATGGCAGAAATAACACTTCCACTGAATTAGCTGGGAATAAAAGCTAACATTTGACACATCTGAAAGTCCAAGTCAAAGAAATAGATCTCAAAATACTCTAAAACAGATCAGTGCCACATCGAAAATAAGCCTGTTAAAGTGAGGACCAGTACTTTTACCAATCTCAGTGGCTTCAAAATTTCATTCTAGAAAACAAGACCTTATAAAAAAATCAAAACATCTAAACACAAAATCATAATGAATATTAACCCGGTCCACTTAATTATGGATCCACTGCATGATATATAGAGACAACTTTAAAGAATATTATCCCTTCTCAATATTAAGGGGAAAAAAGCTCTGCTTTTTAAAAATAAGCTCCATTTCCTTTCATATGTAGAAACTAGTTTCTATTTCCTCTCTTACTCATGAGATGGATTATCAGTTGTTTACCTCCTTAGGTCATGTAAAAGACAGCAGCATTTCAAAGAAATCACTTGTTTTCACAGCTGGGCTCAAGCTCAGCCCTTGTGACGGGCAAGAGTTGGTGCAGATCGGCTGGACGGCACAGTGGCCAGCAAGGGAATTAAGAGCTTGCCCAAAGGCAACATGCAGAAACCAGCAGAGCTAAGGAGGAGAATGGATATAAGAGCAAGGCCTGTTAGAAGCAGAAGGGAGGTGGAGAAGATGAAATAATTTATGAGGAATGGAGATGTGGAGAGTTCCTGGGACTTTTTATGCTCTTGAACTTCATTGAACTTGTTCAGTGTTGCAATCTTGGAAATTCTCTCACATTTCGTCTTTCCCTTGCACTCTACCAAGTAATTGCTGAAAATGATGGAAAAGAATGCACAGAAACATGATTAGGTAGAATATTAGCAAGCATTTGGAAGTTTCTTCTTTGCATATGGGGTATTTTCTTGCGCATTAAGGTATTTGCTGAATTACTCAGAACCATGCTAACAAAAGACTTGGAAAACATTAAAATGCAGATGTTTGTAGCCAACTGTGCTACTGTTGCTGGCTAAGAAAGCAAAACAAAACACTCCTCCCAGAAGCCTTCCTCTTCTCTCTTTTTAAACACAGAGTTAAATAGACATGATGCCAACATTAGGACAAGAAGCAGAATGTATCAAATTACTGGGTTACTCTTATAAGTCCTCAAATTTATCAGGCTCAATATACACTTTTTGCAATATACTGTCATGAGAATAGATAAAAGACTAATTATTAAAAACGAAAATATTCAAGTAGCATCTGACACCCTTCCTCCACAAAGTAGAGCAAAGCAGGGAAATTAAGAATTGACAGAAATGGGTCTACTACTAGTCAGTAATGGACAATCAAGAATAAATAAATAAAAGAAAAATAACTCTGAAAAGTTTCTCAGAGTTATGCCCTAATTATTGCATATATATCATGTTTAATCTGACCAGAGCCTGGATTACAATGCTGTCCATAGAAAGCAAGGTTAATGAACCTGACTGTGGGATATTCACATATACAGTATGGATAAGCACATAAAATTTTAAGGCACTATACAGTTTAATTGTATTTTAAGAATAACTATCACTTTTAACACTACAGAGGTCAATCTAGCATATTCAGAACGATAAAATCCTGGAGGTCGAAGGGGACCAATATCTATTCCATCTAGAAACGTTAGTCCAACTGCTCCTCAAATCAGGGCCCTCCACAATAACTATATTCTTAGTCAGCAAAATACTTCTAATTTAAGAAACTCCATACAGGCCTTTTCTTGCTATCCTGGGGTCTACAGAAACCAAGCACAAATTAAATCACAGAAAAATTCTTGCCATTCCTATCATGCATATAATTTCTCTTTTTCTTTTCACTTCAGTCATACGCACATGTAGGTCTTGGAGACACTTTTCCCATTCTTGGGATAAGATAATTCACACTAGACTCAACAAAAAAAGTCTTAAAGGTAGATAACCATGACCAGGAAGAGTGAATCAGTCAGTTCAATATTCCATCAAAAGAGAGAARTATGACTTGAAAACAAGAGTTACTCAGCGGAAGAAAGTAATTATTTATCACAGTATTATTCACATTTTCTTTTTTTGCTATCTCAAATGGGAAGTTCAAGATTTATTTCTCAATGAAATAGATTGAGGTTTATTAAAATGTATTCCTGCTGAAAGTCTTGTCAAGGTTTTACAAACTTTATTTGTAAACATAGGGCCTAATCCTCTGGTCCTGTCAACATGAGTGAATGAGAAAAGCAACATTGTCCTCTTTACACATGGAGGAGGAAGAGAAGTAGCCCAAGAAAACAGTGACTGAGATTTACTCATTGGATGTACTGGAGGAAACTCACAGATGGCAACCTAGAAGCTCAAGACATAATTTTAGGAGTACTAAGAGCGTTAGAAACTCAGAACATGAAAATGACACGTTTTCATGAGAACAACAGCTAATGCCAGACCATCTCATCTCTCTCCTCTGCTTGGTAACCATAACTCTTCCTCTTTCTGCCATCCAGTACTACACCTATTCCTCCTTTTCGACTTCCTTCAAGATAGTAGAGACAGAATCCTAAAGGCAATGGCCACTATATGCCCCAGATATAAAAAAGTATATAGCTTTTAAATGGCTATACACTATCTGCAAATAGACACTTTGAGTATACTTGTCCTTCYATGTATTCAAAACTTGCCCTAATTTATAGAAATTTCAGCCAAAAAAAGCTCCTATTAATTTCTGTTTATATCTACTACCTTCAAATTATCCTGGAGTACATTCAGAACAATATTATCAAAAAAGGAATATGTCATATCCCAATAGGGATGTCAAAAGTATAGGCATAGAGGATGAAGCTGGACAAAGACTTCAGACTCACAAGAAGGTCATACATAAGCCAAGATAACTCACATATTATGTCAGAAACAAAGGCAAAAACCTACTTGCAAAATCCTTTAAGAAAATAGCAAAGCCAAAACTCACAGTGAAATGAGTCTATTTTACCCTCCAGACTCCACACTGTTTATTACCTAAGTAGCTGATTCCCTCCTTCCAAATAAAACACCTGGAAAATGTAATTCAACTGAAGAATAACAGAAGTGTCACTTGGATGTGACAAGAATAGGGCTCCTTGTTTGCTTGGGAGAACATTTATTGCAAGAAGGAGACATAAAACATCCCTGTGGTAGAAGGTATTTCTGTTCTAGGAGAAGGTCTGAAGCTACACCTGTAACTTGCCTAGATCTGCCTCACATAGGCCAAATAAAAGGTAGCTGTTTCATTTCAAATAGGGCAATAGATGTCCTTTGTGCGGCAAATAAAATGTCATTACTCCTGCCTTGATAATAGATTAAATCTGTCTATACTCTTAGAAAATATAAATAGAGCATTTGTGGCCCATGTCTGCACTTTGCCTGTTACAGATTCTTTTTAAAATCTTGGACTACTTAAAAACAAAAAAAACCAAAAAACAAAATCAAGCATCTGAAGAAAAAAGGCCCTTATTATAGAACAGAATCAAAATAGTTTATGTTAGAAGAGACCTCCAGAGATCATTTAGTTCAATCCCTGCTCCAAGTGGGAATAGCTTCCAAGATTAGCACAGGTTGCTCAAGGCTTCCGCTGTTCTTTGACTGCTTCCAAGGACGTAGATAGCACAAACTCTCTGAACCATTTGCTTCATTCTTCTCACTGATCTTTACTTTTAACCCCTGGGAAAGGGGTTCCTTGGTACAACTTGGGTCTGCTGCACCTTACCCTCCTCCTGCACACTTCTGAGAAGAGCCTGAGTCCAGCTTCTCCGTAATCCTCCCACTGGTTGGCTGAAAACAGCTGTTACCTAAAGAAACTCAGCCTCCTTGCCATCACATCATACATCCAAAATCAGCATGCTAGGAATGAAACAGGGTGCTGATAACATTTCTCCCTTCCTTTTTAGCCTAGTTTGCGTACRCACAGGTTGTGGGGAAGATAGTAACTTAAATCCTCCTATACAAAGGTCATGCCTACCTGATGACATGGGACCAATGTTTCCTGACGTACAGCCTCTGCAGGCAGATTTGTGTCACTGATAACACACACGGGACCACCAGCCTCCTCCACCGGCCTCCTGTGGCTGTAGCCACCTCGACGCAGGCTCAACCAGCCTGTCCTGCGCGTGGTTTTGTCTCCCGCAGCACCACAATCCACCACCAAACCCATGATATGCAAGCAGCCTCTCTGATACCACAAGCACATGCAGCTCTGTACAAGTCCTTTGGGAGCTATTTGTGAGAAATCAGAATTGCTTGCCCAGCTTAATGAGGTCACATCTTTGAAGTTTCTCAGAAATCACAAATACTGGGATACCTGGGTACCAGATCAAGTATTTAACCTTCTCAGTCATCAATCCAGAAAGATAAATGAAGCCAATTTCCATCTCCTTATCGCTCCCAAGTGAGATTTCTTCATCTTGCTCTGTACTGATGGTGGAAGCTTCATAGTAGAACACAAGTATGGGTAAAATGTATGTCTGCCTCAGACACATTGTAGTGCTCAGATTGCCTCTATAAACAACAGCTCTTGGACTTAAAACAATCTTATCCTATGCTAATACACTTAAAATTAGAAAGATATTTCTGACTCAAGGCAATGGGTGTCCAAATAATCTGACATAGAAAAATTAAACTAAATTCATCAAGTGCAGAACCCTTTTAAGCAACAACCACACAATCAAACAACACCTCCSCTATATAATGTATCTAAACAAGACAGATGCTTCAAAATACTCCATTTTCAACAGTAACTAATACATGATTCGCAAATATCTTTTTGAATGTGGAGCCTTGATACTGGCATATCTCAAAGTATTTTTTTTTCCTCTGATATTCCACCATTTCCATCAAATCAACTGTAAGATGCTGGWTTTTAGAACAGAGCCGGTATATCAGGCACTTAGTAGGTGAGCTTAGTCAAGATGAAACTGTAATACCAGGAGCACATTTGAGCAAACCAAGAAATGCTTCGTGTTTGAAGGCACCAATCAGAAAGGGACAAGAATTTGAAGCTCTGGCATGGGGAGAAGTTTTTTTCTTTTTTTTTTTTTTTGGTAACATACACAGACACAAAAAAACAAACCCAAACCGCTTCAGTCTCATCCGGTTGAGCCCCAACCACGAGACACCGCTGTCTGTTTTCTTTCTCAGAGAGGCCCACGTCACCAGGCCCCGAAGAAAAGGGGAACTTCCCGAGCCTGCGATGAGGCGACGCGATAAACACCTCGGCTCGGGCCGGCTCGCGGGGCCGCCCGCCTCAATATAAGGCGGCCGCGGATGCRACAGGGTGGCACTCGCTGCTTGGAGGGTTCCTGGGGCACAAGCCACCGAGCGCCGAGGTGGGGCATAATGCCAGGATTATATTTTCCCCCCAACACCATGACTGACTTGAACGCCAAAGACGACTGCAAGCTTGCAGATGGTAAAATTCGTAAGAAGAAGCAAAAGGCTTTGTAAGTATCTATATTTTAATATAACTTCTGGCTTTTTAGAAGTGAAACTAACCCTAGAAACTTGGATTTGGCGCCATTTTTCAAGCTCGTTGCGAAGTCTCTTCAAAGTCTAGGGCAATATTGTCATTAAAAATGGCTTGAATCGATGGAAACCGATTCACCGATTCTGCAAACTAAGCAAGAAAACAATTTGGATACACTGGGAAMCACTTAGTCTTTTGAAAGCTATCACTTTGATAGCTAACTTGCCAAAGATGGATCATAGGATGGATCTGTTTGTCTCCGTCTAGAAGTCTTACGAAGTTTATGAAGAATTAAAATGCAACTGCAATTTCAATAGATTTCTAGATTCAATAGATTCAATATCTATTCATTGGTTTCAGTGGCACAGACCTGAAGAACTATTTGAAGTGCATGGTACCTCATCTCGAATCTGGGATCAGGTCTAACTACAGAAACGTTATGTAAGTACTGATATACAGCAAACTATAACAAAAAATTACAATAGCTAGATTATTATATGGTAAAGACTATTGCGTTCATTTATTTCTAAAGTACTGCTAGAACCACAGATTATTTCTGCTGTTGATTGATATCAATAATATCAGTTTCCAAAGTATAAGAGGTAAATGGTAGGAAGCAAAAGCTGTTCATGGAGCGGAAAATTATTTCTTAGTGTTTCTTTTATATGTATATACACACACACACACACACGTATATGTCTCTGTGAAATGATGAAAGAGAAGATGCCTCAGTTCTATGTGTTTCATTCCGAAGCATATTGTACCCACTATTGATGTCTTGCAAGAAAGGATGGAGACATACAGCAGTATCTGAACTACTGCACGGCACAGGGGACCTCTGAACAGTAGTTCAGAGAAGCACAATATTATTTGGTCATAGTCATAGTACAAGCCCATCCTTCTGGAAACAGGATTCAGGATAACTTCCCAGACTCCTGTTTCCCAACGCTGCTTGTTTTTCCTCAATACGGGATTACTCTCGGGGCCTCAGTTCTGCAGGAGTCAGTGGTAAACTCAACAAGTCACTACTACTTGTTCCTAGAACAGAATAAGAAATTGCACCACTTGTTTCCTTTAAGTATGTGATTCCTTGATTAAAAACCTTTCTTTTTTTCTCCTCTCTTGTCAACTTAGGCTTTCTGCAGAAGAAGTAATGCAGTGGTCTCAGTCTCTGGAAAAGCTCTTGGCCAGCCAAAGTACGTACTTCTTTCTTACTGAAGATGAAATTTGGTATAAGCAGGTGAAAAGTATGAAACTGCATTCTGCAAATACTGCCAAAAACCTGCCAGCTGCATTTCAGTTATTCACAGCTGCTAACTGGGTGTAACAGTAATATGGGTAGGGTGGTCAGCTTTGGATCCAGGTCTTCCATCAGCACCATATCCCCCCCAGTATAGAAGGTTAAGAAAAAGAAGGAAAAGCTTAATTCACTGCTTTTTGATCAGACTTCTGCTCTTACATAACACTTATATAACTCATAATTTGAAACTGTGTATACATTATGCACAAAGACAGTCCATTTCAAGAAGACTACAATCTATTAATATGCTTCATTAACATCCAAGGTCTAGTTCTAAAAAAAAATTAAAAATAAAAAAACACCAAAAACCCACAACACTAAATGTCAACAGGAAGACCTTACCGTCCTTGAAACTAAACTAGCAAGATGTTGAAGAAGGGTAGTAAGGGGCATTTTTGGCAAGATTTTAACACAGACTTCAGCAGGCCTTCTGCTATAAACTATTTATTTTATTCTCCCTGGTCACAGCTGTTGTGCTATAAATGATGATGTATTTGTGTTGGCTACAGGTGGCCAAGGTGTCTTTCGGGAGTTCCTGAGGTCCGAGTTCAGCGAGGAGAACATTGAGTTCTGGCTGGCCTGCGAGGACTACAAGAAAACCAGGTCCGATCGCCTGCAYGGCAAAGCAGAAAGGATTTACGAGGAGTTCGTTCGGGCAGATGCTATTAAACAGGTAACCACAAAACCCAATCTGTGCAGTGTTATAAGTAGAAGGATTCTGGAAAATCAGAAGAGGCAAACATAGGTTTTACAGAGCTGCATTTACATAGGAAGACATCTTTGCAGGTTTTAACGAGCTGATTTGACCCATTAGTGTCCTCAGCTGGGAGATGATGAGTTCTGGCCAGCACAGTCCCATCGCCCAGGCCTGGGAGCAGTCGCACCAGTGGCGCTGCACGTGACAGGGCTCTGAGTCAGCCCGCCTCGAGCTGCTGCTGGCGCTGGGAGTCAGGTGCTCAGAGCAAGTCTGGCTCTTAGCAGAGCTGTGGCGTTTCTCTTCTCCTTTAAAATAGGAAGGCGCTTTGGGAAAACTGGAAGTATTGCGTTTTGATGGTATTGCGAAATYGAGATTCATTTTGCACAGTTTCTCCTAACATCTTAATCAGAAGGTTTATTTTTTCTCTCCAAGTGCCCCCTCTGTTGTTTAATTTTATTAGTTCTGACTTCATCAAAAATGCTTTTATATATTGAGCAGCAATATTTGCGCTTACCTAGAATGTAAGCTTTTAAGTTCCCTTATTTTGCAATTCTCATATTGAATATCAATATGGAATCTACAACTAGGAACTTATTTACTGACAAGAAAAAATAATCAATATAGAAAAAAGTAAATTTAATGTGAACAATATTTTCCTCTTTCTAGATCAACATTGACTATCATACAAGGGAAGCAACAGCCAAAAGGGCGCAAGACCCAACTCACACAAGTTTTGATGAAGCCCAGAAAACAGTCTTCATCCTCATGGAACGGGATTCTTACCCCAGATTTTTGAAATCCAAAGCCTACTTGAACCTTTTAAACCAGCTGCAGATCAACAACTCAAAATAAGGAGGCTAAGGCCACAAAGGGCTAAGTAGACCCTGCACCACATATCCTGTGACAAGATCCTTGGGGATGGCTGGATGCCAGCAAGGAGGACATCTGCCTCAAGGGAGCACTAGGGAAGATGCAGACAGCTCCACCAGCAGAAGAAAGCAGGATAAAAGCTGGCAAGATGGCTACAAGTGAGAGCAACATGGGGAACAAAAGCCACTCTTCCTACATGCCATGGACCCAAGGCAGGATGCTATTTATCATCTGAACAACACTGTGAATATTGATCGAACTACTAGCTCCCAAAGAACCRTTAATTATTAGGAAATGCCAGCTAACAAGCTTCTGAGTGATGAGGAAAGATGAAAAATAAATACAGCTGACACTTTTGTACATACCAAGGAAGAGCCTAGACAAGATAGATATTAGCTTTTTTTCCTTCTTAGAAAAAGCTGTGAAGTGTAAATAAGCACGGGAGCAGCTCCATTATGACATTGTACTATGTAAATACAAATTGACATGTCTTAACAATGATTTATTTTAACTTATGTAAGAATTATATAAGCTGTATTCCTAAGTATGTATTCAATGGGCAGGTATGTAGCATATTTGTTTTCCTGTTTAATTTATTGCAAAATAATAAGCACCTCTGCAATTAAATCTGCTGAGAAAAACATGCAAGTTCTGCAGTCATTTTCATTCTTAAGTGGCCTGTCCAGCATAATCAGTGCAATGAGCTTGAAGCACATGCTTCCCTTCTGTTCCATCCTGACCCTATTTCCCACCCACTTGTTCAAATAGCAATTCCCTCTACACCTCAGGACTCAGCTCCCCCAGAAAAACATACATTTTATGGGGCCTTAAATTTGTTTATCTAGAGGTGGAAATTTACATCAGCTGCCAAGAAACAGAAGCAGGTCTAAGTTTCCTTCCTATTTTTCATACTCCCCCAGTTACTACCACCATCTGAGTCAAAACTCAAATATAGAAGTCATTTGATCATTGAGCCTGTCGTTCAATCCCATTCAGTGTGGATGACATGTCGTAGTAGAGCAGATCACTCATGCTTACTTACATATTACGGCAGTAATAGGAGGCTGCCCTGCACTCCCATTTCCCATTGTGGTAGTTCTACACAGCTTACTATGCAAGATTAAGACGTTAATTTACAATATATCAATATATTTGTAGTGAAAAGCAAATGTCTTTTACTGCTCGTTACATTTCCTCTGCAAAACACACAATGCTATGAGTAGGCTATGCCACAGCTGACATTGACAGGAATTAAAAAAGGAAAATAGCAATTGCACTTGAACTATATAACTTCAAATGCAGACACTATCAAATCTGGCATGTTTAATATCTTGTGACATTAGAGTTCAAAATGAAAATACAGAGTGCCCTGATCTTGATGTACTACCATCATGAGACACAGAGGTCACAAGGGAGACAGTACAAGATTTGATTGCATCCTTATAGATTTTCCATTTTCCTGAATAGCACAAGCTTAGTCAGGCACAGTCCCTTAATCTKCACCAGAGGAGAAGCTCTAAAGCCACATGAGTCACCTCCTGGGGAGCACAGGCTGTGTCTATACTGCCATCCTTTGGGGACCTCAAGGCTCCCAAAGAGGAACACAGTTTTTAGTCCGGAAGAGAGCTCAGCTTACAGCTACAGAAGCAAGGGTAGTCACTGCCACCTCTACAATCATTATAGCTGGAAAAGACCTTTAAGATGATAGAATCCAACCAAGCCCTTCACGGCCATGCCTGCTAAACCATGTTCCCAAGGGCCCCATCTACATGTTTTTCAAACACTGCCAGGAACAGTGACTYTATCACTTCCCTGGGCAACCTCTTCCCATGCCTAACTACTATTTCCATATAAAGTTTTTCCTAATATCTAAGAAGAGAAGAGATCGACCTCCGCCTCACTACAACCTCCTTTCAAGTAGTTGCAATAAGTCCTCCCCAGAGCCTCCTCTTCTCCAAACTAAATAATCCCAGCTCTCTCAGCTGTTCCTCATAAGGTCTGTGCTCCAGACCCTTCACCAGATTCATCGCTGTTCTTCAGACACGCTCCAGCACCCTTCTGTAGGTGAGGGGCCCAACACTAAATACAGTACTGAAGATGCAACCTCACCAGTGCCAAATGGTGGTGGGTTCACTGCACATATACCTTCAGTCTACCTTAACAGCAAAGGATGAGACTCACACATGAGTTAAAGTCCTCCAAAGATACTCTAAAAAAAATGTTCCTGTTTTCATGGGCCAACTTTTATACATCTTGAAGCTATCATGAACCTCATGCATGACAAGAGCCAAAAATCCAACTACAAACATCCAGAGTCCATTAATGAGAGACATCCCAGGCTGCTCCCCTATCCCTAGCAACATTACCATGTTTCACCAAGGAATAAATAGCGCAACGGATACTCAGAGCTCTCTCTGTGATGGTGTTGTAAGGTGTTGTAACATTATATAGCTGTTGCTATAGCAGGGCTATACAAAGCCAGGTGTGTTTAAACAAAGTGGAAGAGTCCTGAAAATATTTTACTGTGGTTTAGTGCTGCCTATACTAGCCTGCTCTGTAAAGACAAGAGGCTACAAGCCATAACTTAATGGTACAAAAGAAGATTTATTAGTTTGAGATRCTTCTTAATAGTCATATGCTTTAAAAATAGTCAAGAAGTAGGTATTCTTATTATTTCTGCAAAAACTGCTGTAAGAATTGCAATACATAGTGCTTGTTTTGAAGGGAATTCTTTCTTTGAAATATCGCCCAAATGGAGTTTCTCTGGACTCAATGAAACAGCAGAGCAGATGGTTCAAGGGGATCAAGGACTCAGGGCTTCCTGCTTGTTTGCAAACTTGGGCTCATTTAGAAGGTACACGCACCACATCAAGTCCTTTTGTGACTTTGCTCATAACCTCTTTCCCCAGGCTGAGCACACAGCCTCAGTAGCACATACTGGTTTCACAGCTGTGGGCTGTACACTACCAAGCATGGCAGCCTCTTCCAAAACACTACATGTTACACATCAAAAAAAATGGAAAATATGCCTCTCTGCAGAGTTCCCCCATTCAAAGAAACTTGTGAATGCAAGCCCCAGTTACCTACTTGTAAACAAATTGGTAAGCAACCAAGGGAAGCATCCTTTTTCAGCTTGTGCTAGACTGAGTTAATTATTAGTTAAGTTTTCAGACTTTCCAAAACAATGAATCTGTGCAAAACTAAACTAAACTAAAGCTTGGCTATAGGTTCTGTTAAATAATCCTTAATAAAATACATATATCAAAATCTGACTTGTTTTTTTTTTTTTTTGTTTAGCTTTGGGGAAAAAAAATAATGGAAAATTCTTTTTCAGTTCCATTCATTGATTCTAAGAAAAACATTAACTCAGCTCTGCTATCAGCTACAGATCAGTATTGGAAATCAAGATGCAATATGGAAAGAGGCTTTAAGRTTTGGTAGTGACGACTTGGACTCTCCTGAAACACCATGCCTTACCCCATAGGAAAGGTTTTCAGTACTTAAACCCCACAGACAATTATACCATCTTGGGACATGCATTTGAAGTGAGATAACTTCTCCTTGCACCAAAGGGAAGTCCTCTTTCCAGTGGGATTCAGTAGACCAGCTTTGCAGTTGCCCAAATGTGGATTTCTAAGATTGTCTTTCATCTCGCCATTGTAAGAAATTTTGTCTAAATATAACCCCCGAAATGTATGTACTTTAGTATTATCTGCAATAATATTAAAAATATGGTATATGCTACTAATCACTTACAGGTCTGGGAAAAATGCTAACCAAAAAGTAGACACATCCTATAGTTATGCACGGTAAAGCAGGAAGGAAATTGGAGGCCAGGCCCATTTGAGATGGCGAAGAACAACACAAATTCATCACCTCAGACCGCCAAATGCCACTCCTCCCTGCCCACACACTGAAATAACAGCCTGTGAATATCATTGTCTTCCTCGCGGTTATGAAATGGGTCAAGAAGCAAAGAACACATGGCAGTAGGTGGAAAGAATAGATGTTCTCATCTTCCATTCACAGGCATGACTTGATTATGTCAGAGGTGCAATCCCTATAAATGAAGCTTTAATAAAAGGAAGTCTTTAGTCACTGAGTATAGGCAGAAATTACAAAACAAGTTCTTGCTTAATATTCCATTTGCTAAAAGACTGCTTAAGTTCATCTTGGATGTACAAAAACAAAGTCAGATAAGCCTCGAAGATGTTCCCCAATTTTCCTTGTGTAATTGCAGTTTCAATGTTCTAGTAGTAAAAAGACTTAGATCTCTGAAGGACATGTTCATTAAGAAATAAACTTATTTCCCTTTCTTTCTCAAAATAGGGCCAAAGGATACTCTGTTGAAAAACCCCAAAGCAGCTCAGCATTTTATTCTCACTGAGTATTGCCTTCAGCCTCTTTGAATAGTCCAAGTACTCCTCAGGCTTAAAGCACTTGGAAAGACTACCATGGTGACCAGTTTTCACACAGCTCCCTTTTCTCTAAAAAAATAAAAATAGCTCAAATGAAAAGTGACATGTAGAAATGTAAATCTTTCAGCATCACCCTAGACTTGTGTGCAGATACAAATCAGCAACACTTCCCAAAGTTTATTGTACAGTCAATGTACTAAAGCGACAGTACATCTGCCTACAGACTTTACACCTCTGAAAATGAGAGTCAGGAGGTTTTGGKTTTTGCTTTTCCCCTCCCTCTCTCCATGTTGCGGGTGTTGGAGAGCTTCAGCAATGACAGGAAAACTTTTAAAAATAAAATAAATGTCCTTTGCATAGTATTAACAACTGAGAAACCCATGAATTTCATACCACTTATGGAAAAAGTTTGTACTGTGTTTACTGTAGTTAATGGTTTGTCAACCATAAAGGTCAGTAAGACAGCTTTATAGATATAGAAGAGAGGCTTATTTAACAGGATCCAGAGCTCAAGCAAAACAACATGCTTGCTCATGTCAGCCTGAGCAATACACACATGGTCTTCAAAGCCCAGAGCCAAACTGGGAACTGGCTGTGCTAGAACAAACAGCTGGAAGGCGGGAAGCYCTGTGCAAACACGGTCAGATATTCTGGCCAACATGGGCCAAATAATAATCAATAACTTTGCACTAAGGCAATCACCCAGGATCCTTGCATGAAGCATGGCATGAAGCCCTACTGAAGCCCAGTGGGTACAGCAGCATTTACCAGGTTCTGCTGGAACCTGGGGCGTGCAGCACCCCTTACCCCAACCACGGCACCAGGAGAAGGTACAGGTTTACTTAAAACACAGTCCAAGCCTTTCTGTTTTGAAGGTTGAGGCTCACGTGGGACTTCAGGGCTGTTAGGAGGGAAAGGGGAAGAGAAAGGTCACAGCACTCAGAGGCAAGACCGGAGGTTTGAACTGTGGTTCAAGCACCAAACAGGAGATACTCAATTAAGCTTATGGAGATGGGCAGCTGAGAGGTATATCCAAACCTATAGCATGGAAACCCAAAGAAAACAAGTAGAGAAGACACTAGAACTCTTTAAGTYACTAAACACCAGCAAGCCAAGCCTACACCTGCCTGGCAACAGAGACCACCACCTCATTCATATTGCTGCAGAGAGCTACTTAGCCACAGTGCCCTGCAGGGAGGACCTGAACCTGTTCTGGGAACTGATACCTGTGGGAATATTTTTTCCTGCATGGCAGGGATGAGCAGTGATGAGCAGACCAAGGCATCCACCTTCTGCTTTCCATCAGCTTTATCAAGGGCCTCAATGTTTTGCCTAGGCTTTCTCTTGGAATACATCTGAGACCTCCTGGCATGTCCTCAATGTTCCTATTTATCTGCCCCYTCTTAAGACATGGCACAAGGAAGAAGCCTCAGCAAGCAGCATTCCTGGGTGCACAAAAGGCAGGATGTGGGTGCCCAGCAAGGAGATCGGGTAGCTCTGTGCAAGCAAGGCAGCATGTGGGTAGATGGAAAGAAGGGGTATCAGTTTGAGAAAATGCAAGAGACAGAGCTTCCAGGTTCACTGGTGTGAAACAGATGTAGGTGGGTGAGATATTTATTGAACAGTAGAAAATTAAAATAGAAACACTATAGGAAAGAATGAGTATAAGAGCAAAAAATAGAGAGAAGGCATAAGATTTAAAGATGGTACTACTAGGTAAGTGAAAACAAGAGCAAACAGAAAAGGAAGTAGAATATGAATGAGAGGCTGAGAAAGTCTATATTTCTAATGCCAAATGGTTACAGAAAAACAAGACCAACTCTTCAACAGTCTCCTGAATAGCAGAGAAATCTTGAAGACAGCCTTGCTGTATTTCTTGCATTCCTGTCAGATATTTTAAGACGACACTGAGAACCAGGAGAGGTTGTGGGAGGACAGGATAAGCTGACACAATCCGGGGCATAACTCCTTTTCCATGAGGCCTTAGGGGATGGAAGTGAGAACAGCTGCTGGGATCTGGGAGCATCACTCTGGCTGTGAGGAAGGTGCTGCTGGGACCAAGCTGGCCATTGTCTCAACCACTCGGCAATAGATGGTTCAGTTCCAGGGCTGCGAGGAACAGGGAAAGGAAAAAAATAAATAAAAATAAAGGAAGAACTAGAATTTAGGAGCTATGACCTGGTGCATGTATATACATGCACTCTGAAAGCCTGTTCACCCTTTGCTTCAGTTATCTGTTGGTGCCTTCTCCCAGGCTAGGTGAGGCCATTAATTGCAGTGAAACTGCAAAGAAGTTCCCCATTGCCAGTACGGATCCTGCTGGAATTGAAACTCAGAGAGAGGAGAAAAAAAAGGAGAAAAAAAAGCCTTCTTCAGGGTGACACGAGGTGACCTCTAGCGGAATACTCAAGTAATAAAAAAAAAAACCATAATTTAGGCTCAGTCACTTAAATTTCCATTGAAAAAGCACTCCTGGCTCTCCAGGCTCACCAAGCCTCTCAAGTTTTCTAGAAGAGGAAGGGGAAAGGTACTCACTGGGTGTTAAGCTAAGAAAGGCAGGGAAAGAAACACACTGTAAGAGCCCGTTCGCAGGGAACACTAACAGAGCAGCATCGAATCTAAATGGCATCAAACCTGTTAAATCTGCCACACACACTCCATATCCCCAAAGTTTTCAAAGTGAGCAAGTGTAAGGGAAATCAAACGAGAAGTTAAAAAAAAAAAAAAAAAAAACAGTGGAGACATAAGAAACAGAATTGAAGTTTTCCTCTTTTTTTTTTTGTATTTTGTTTTCTCCACAGTCACAGTACACGTGGCTCCTGTTTGTGGCCACTTGTACCCTTGATTTCAAGCAAGGACCTTAGAGTTTGATGTTAGTAACTTTGATAAAGGGAATTATTAGTCAACGAACTTGGACAATACATGCAAGACTTCAGTAAAACCCAGCCTCATTGCATTACAGCTGATCAGGAGAGATGTCCAGATAATTTCAGAGCAAACAGCCTCTATCAGCAGTGCATCAGAGTCCAGCTGAACTTCTGGTGAAACCACAGGCACTCTTTGCATATGGTATGTATAATAAAGGAGTCGGGCACCAGCCTGAACAGTGGCTACACAGACAAAGGGTGGTAAGACCTTCTGCACTGAGAGAAAATAATGAAGAAAAACACAGGTCAAGGAATTTGGAAACATTTGGAAACAAATGCGACTACTAAATGAGAAATTTTAACCACAAGCAACCACCCAAGAAGAGGTTCTGTAAGTATGAGGTTTCATACTTGAAAATATTACCAGGGGAAAAAAAAAAAAAGTGTAGCATAGGAAAGGAAATACATCTTTTCCACTCGGTATGTAAAGTTACCTCTGAATAGCAGATGCATTCATTTTCAAACATGTTACTGATGTGTAACTAAGTTCATCCCTATTTCCATGCAAATATTTTATGTAATATTCTTGGTACCAACTAAACTGAGTGAGATTACAGAAGGCAGCAAAGGAGAACTTTGATATAGGGATTTATTTCTGAAAGCTCCACTGGAACCAGCATTGTGTATTAAAAACAGGGAGACTGGGTGGTTTACAAATGACAATATAGCAAGGATGTTGAAACTAAAGGGTATGTTGTASTCTAGATGTAAAGAGCTTTTGTTCTTTGCCATAGCAAACAGCCTTCAATATTTTCCAGTGTAAAAAYAGAGAAGATTCATTTCCAGTACTGATGTGGAAATGATATCTTCTCTTGAGAAATACTTTCAGGTCTTGGATTCACCTGTAATCAGACAGGTTAGTCATTCTCTGAAAGTGTTGTAACCATCTGACTTTCCTTTTGACTATAAGAGCTAGAGGAAGTACAATTCCTATATGTTGTAAAGTTGGCAGTCTTAATGTGATAATACATCTAATAAAACATTATAATAAGCTAACAAAATGGTTATCACATGCATCAAGTGAAAATACTCCCTGTGGCCCAGCTGCACAGCCAGCTGAGCAGTTTGGAGGCACTTTGATGGTTAAATGCTATCATTTACAACAGAGATCTAGCCCTAATTGCAGGCAGGGTCACAGATGGCACKCAAAAAATTTAGCCTGCTATAAAATTTGGCATAAAGCTACAGCTTCCTCTGGTGCAATTTATACAGTATATCCAGTAGGAAGGAATAACGCCATTGCCAGCATGGGYAGTCAGTTCACACATAGGGTACAGTATTTGTTTAAAGCCTCAAACTCAAATTAAAAAGGTTTTTCAGAACATCTCCTGATGCAGTGTAGTTTTCCATTTAGCAGCCACGTGGAGAAAAACTACTGACTGATGCTTTGAATTCATATAGAAATTATATTAGATTCTAATCTAATTCAATTTCTAGGTTATTTCTATGTAACAGCTCATCTCTATTTACTGCTTGAGGTTTCAAAACAAGCAACAGTTTGTATTTTGTTTATATTTTGTGTAAARTAGACCAATGATTAGGATACAGGAATACACAAAATACAGGATATCTGGTGTTCTAAAATAAGGTGATTCAGACAAGCCTGCAGGAGTCGAGCACTACAGTAGTGCAAGCAGTACGTGCTAGCAAACCCGCAGGTGAAACAAAGTTTAAGTAAGTATTGTGGAAAAATACTTGGGGTTTGGGCAGCTCTCTATTGTGTCACCCAGTGTCCCACACAAGCTTAGCAAAGAACTTGGCATCTCTTGAAAGCCAGAGCAGAATAAAACAAATTTCAGCTACAATGCCTCTCTGCAAAATATTTTTAAAAATGCATAAAATAAGAATACTGTTAGAACTAGTAGCATTGTAACAAGGAGGAGACTATATTATACTGAATTAGAGGTTAAATATGTTGAATTATGGGCAAAATAGGAGGTAGGAACCCCAAGCTCAGCAGGTTTAAAACTCATTATTTTCCATGTTTAGGAGAATGAGTCTAAATACCTGCTGGTTTTGCAAGATATTCAAAGCAAGGAAAAACAGGATTACTACCAAGTAAGTATTGATAAATACTCCTATGTTCTGCAACACATGCACCTGCCTAAGTAGGAGAGGGGAAAAAAGAGAGGGAAAAAAAATCTCTTTGGAAGCTCCTGCATAGCCTTAATGTCATGTGCAGTATGCAGCATCTTTAAYACCTTTCACACAGCCCTAACACAACTGGTACCCTGATAAATGCTTAATATGTGTGTGGATTCCTTCCATATACAAAGGGGATGCTATTAGGTTGCACATCACTGCGTCAAAAAGATTACGGCCAGGATAGCATAATACAGCTCCTCATAACCCGTGCTCACATTTTCCTGACTTGCACATTTTCCTGAGCTCAGAGGAAGGGAGAGGAGGAAAAAAAAAGAGGAAAAAGGTTTTCCTCTGTGTCAGCTGCCCGCTCAGGCAGTGACCTCCTTTCGGCTGCACAGATGGCTGCTGAAAGTAAATAACCCGACATGGAAATAAGGTGCCCTGCTCACTGAGGTAGCGAGATGGGAGCAGAAGCAGCCTTGCTGACCGGGCTAAAAAATTATCTGCAGCATTGACAGCCAGCATGACTCAGAGGCAGCTCTTAAAAAAGGAAAAAAGAAGCCTAGAGGAGCAAGATTCTCACTTGCAATAAGCACACGCTTCATGCGTTTATAGAAAGGTGGCCAACAGAGCATGAAGAAAACGCCTTTTGACAAGAAGCAGGCCTGTGTTCCCTGGTGTTACTAGAGAGCTGAGAGCGTGGTGTGCTCGTGCTGACGTGCTTGATACCGTGCTCGCTCTGCAGGAGGARGCCCAGCCAAAATAAAAGGGCAATTGCAAGTTAAAAAGGCCACAGATCCTGCTGCTGAAGCACAGGAAGCACAGCCAAGAGTGCGAATCAGAGCACATAGCCTGTGCTCCTACTACTAACATAACCATTTAAGTTACCGTCATTCAGGTCCTATAATTGCAATGCTTTATAGAAGTCACCTAGCATAAATGGAGCCGYGATAATTTATGTCCACTTGCAGTCTGACCACCAAATATTTTTTTAATCAAATTGTTTAGTCTCTCACCTCATTGCTTTCATGCTCTTTCCCAGAATCAACCAAGAGACTCCTACGATCTTGTGAAATTATCACTTGAGAATAACAAATATTAGGAAAAAATATTTTTTTTCTTCAGTCACCTCCAAGAAGTAGGCTCAGATTAGCAACGTGTGTCATACTTGGTTGTAAACAACTGGAAATGGGCTGGATAATATGTATAAACCTTGCATTATTTGTCTCCTGCTCCAGATCTCAGCTGATAAGGCAGGAGGACTGCAGCATTAAGTGTTTCAAGACGATCCAGAACCCTCAGACTCTGCTACTAAATACAAACCTAACCCTCAACATCCCAGTCCCAAAGAAGTTCCAGTCTAGAAAGTTACTGTTTTCCTTATGCATTATCCAAATATGCATGTGCCATTTTCACAGAAATTATACTCAAGTTCCTTGAGATGGAACAGAACATATACTAGATCAAGAACACTGTATTCTACAGCATAGTCAGCACACAATCTGAAATGGGCAGAAAAGACTTGTTAAATGTGAAATTCATATATATTCTACTTAAATTAGAGGACATTTATGATTCAAAATCACTATTGGTATACTTGGCTCTTGTCATAGACAACTCTACCTCCCAGTGCAACCATAATCTCCTTTCTTCTCTAAAGGCTGTCTTTGGAGGACATTCTCCAGTGGTCCCAGTCTTTTGAAAAGTTGATAACAAGTAAATGTAAGTAACTATGTTTTTATTCCAAGCTGGATTACTGGAAAAGTTTCTGTAAGAGAAAGTCAAGACGTCAGAGTATGCACTATAGTGTATGTGCAGCTACAGAAATACAACCTTTGGTGTTGTACTTAAACGTGCGTCCTGATGCCCAGTGCTTTGTTCAGACCTTCAATTTATCCCATATAGGCTTTACTATTTAAATAAGCATGACTTAACATTTGTAAACACTGGCCACATTCAATAGGCAACAGCACTGGGCAAAACCTCCCAAGTGTTCTCCCTCTCTAACCTAATAAAAATGTTTGTAGGTGTAGAATGAAGTCTTGTAAACACCTTTTGCCTTTAAATGTCTCTAAAGGTAATGCATATACATATTATACATAAAGCTTGGCTTCTGAAATATTTGCAGATGGCCCTATGATTTACCAGGCATACCTGGAGACAGAGCACAGTGAGGAAAACATGAAGTTCTGGCTTGCTTGTGAAGCCTACAAGAAGATCACATCTCAAAGGAAGAGGATTTCAGTGGCCAGGAAGCTCTTCACAAAATACATTGAACCTCAGGCTCCCAACGAGGTGAACTATTGTAATACGAATTGCTCCTTTCCTTGCTAGAAATGTCTGAAGTATAACACGGTTTACAAAATGCAGTGACAGAAGTTTTGTACCTCTCGTATAGTAGTGCAGAGATCTTTGCTATCCATCCTTCCCAAACCCTTCTACACCCAGGCTATCAGTACCTGGCCCCACTTCTTTGCCAATAAGCAAACTCGCAACCAAAGCCACCAACGATACCCACAAAAGGCATGAACATGCTCAGAAGCAAGTTCTTGGATATCTTTTCTGGATGTGATCCAGGAGCCACGGGACTCACTTCAGTAGAGTCTAGGTTAGACCATTGCTAAATAAATATATTAGTCCAGCCTTTGCCAAAGTAAAGAAATATGAAGTCAAGTAAAAACCTCTACCCAGCCCTGTCCCTTCAGGGAACTGTCTAGGGAAAAAAAAAAAAAAAAAAAATCTGGTCTATTTTTCATAAACATTGTACTGCTTTAAGCAGTAAGCAATCTTTTTTTTTTTTTTTTTGTTAAATGTTAAACATTCATTTAAAAACTAGTTTTCCTCCACCACAACTAGCTATACAAAAAAAATCATTCCTGATATGTAGGTCATGATCTACAACCTAGAACCATTGCTGCTTATTGCTCTTTTGCTTTTATATCTGCAGGCCCTGGCAATGTAACAGAACTTGGTAGGGGGATAATAGGGGGAAGGATCCACTAATTAAAGATTCTCAAAATGTAAACTGTTGACGTTGAAGGGCAAGCCAGAAACAATCCAGGGCAAGCCAGAAACAATCCAGCTTCATTCCCAGATGGTGTCTGCGAGCATTCGCAGCTTTAATCAATTAAAATACTCCCACTAATCTAAAATTTCAGGAAATTATTTTTTTTCTTTGTACGGGGTTTAAATCACAATTTGAAAGGCAACATTTTTCCCATGTCTTTTTTTTCTGATTTCTGATATTTTTAGCATGTGCAGGCCATAGGAAATTCATCAAGACACTCATTTTCAAAACAGAGTGTCAGTATTGTCAACCACACATTCATTACTCAAAAGTAAAGCCTTCAGTCACGATAGCTAAATATAAGTTGTGTAATTTTATTCCCCCCGCCAAAGTACTATGTATTTGAACCACGTTATCCGCTTTCTGGATTCTAGCTCTTCAGGATGCACTGATTTCATGCTATTTGCTATTAAACACAACTAGATATCACTGTGTTCAGAATTCAGCAGTATATACAAGGTGCAATCAAGTGACTCCTCTAGAACAGCACAATTCCAACATGTTCAAGACATCCACTCTAGCTCACACTGTTAGAGCTCTCATTTCAGCCCCAAAAATGAAGTTAAGTTGCCAGAAGCAATGCAATTCATCCTGAGCTAACCTATCATCATAATATTCCCATTTAATTTGGAACATTTCTTATTACTAAAACCTTCTAAGTTTGGTTTATAGGTTCTGTTTTATCTTCATCCGGAGACCATAATTTCTACAGAGCTGTATTCTCAGATACTGTGAATCCCCACTCATTTGAGTTCACTAGAAATCAACCAAAAAGATACCTGTATATTACTCCATCTTCTGCCTACAGCTCCAAGCATAGTGACTTCACCACTGTTTGACCTCTGCTCATTGCACCAGGCCTCATTAAACCGGCCTTCTACATCAGAAAGTATTAAATTGGCCTTCCCAGTAGAGAAGGTGAGGTAGGCCGCATTGCACAGCGGCTCCTAGTCCTCAAGGGAACGAGCTCCCTGTCAAGCCAGTGGCCTCCCTTCTCCTACGTTCATGCCAAGAGTCACAGCAAGAAGACCAAGATGACTAACAAACAGGATTATGGGGTTTCTGTCCTTAAAAGGACAAAGATACTCCATCATAAATAGTCAAGATTCTTGATTAGGTGCTGGCTTTACAGCAGGAGAATTTAAAGGCATGAACATTATTGATTTCTATTTCATCTTAATGTTGGTAATGTCTCACATACTTCCTACTATATTCCAAATAAAACACCATAGGTGTACACACACACACACCACAAACTTACATAAAAGGCATTCAGTACAGTTTACCTAGCTTCATTCTTCCTTGTCCTTCCTTTCCATATTCTTAGCGTAACTTTAATAATCCTTCTTTTCTTTCAGATTAACATTGACAATCCCGTGAGGAAAACAATTATCAGGAACCTACAAGAACCGACAGAGTCCTGTTTTGACGAAGCACAGAGAATAATTTACATGCACATGGAAAGAGATTCTTACCCCCGATTTCTTGAATCAAAGTTCTATCAAGAACTCAAACACAGCTTTCAGACTAGCAGCAATAATCCAACAATAAATTAAAGGCAGAAGATAAAAACCTAGAAAAAAAAATTCTGGTACACAAGTGTTTCTAAAATCTAAGTAGACGAAAAAAGTCAGGCAATAGATGAATATTAATCTGCTAAGCTGTTACAATGATGTTTGATCTGATGAGAAACTATTTTCCCCCTTCTCTGAGAACAAAGTTCCACCTCAGCCTTCTAAAAGAAAAGATAAAAAGGAGAAAATTCATTTTCTGAAAGGTTTCAGCCAAAAATAAATAAATTCCACCGCTTATTGAAATCCAACAGCTCTAGTAGCATATTTTCAATGTTCTTAAAAGAATTGGTACAGAAAAGAACAATGCTACTGGGAAATAACTGCTTATTTGGTTATTTGAAATACAAAAGTGATCTGCATTTTTACATTTCCTAGCCTTGTTACTTTGAAGAGATATAATGAAATGTCGGGAAGACCAAAACAGTACAGCGTTCATATGGTGTAGAGCTGACTCCGTATTGAATTATGAAGCACTGTGTATGTTGCAAAGATACCTAACCTATAGTCTGTAATACCACATACCCCACACTAGTGTTTCTTGTGTCAGTGTATAGGAGTAAAGCTCATGTCTTTCTTCTAGACATGACAAATATACTGTTGAAGTGTCCAAATAACTAGATATAAGGAGAGCCAACATTAGAATAACATCCTATAACCTAAACAAGTCTCCATCAGTCTCTCATGCATTAATCGCCAAGCAGACTTGCTGATCTATTGATCCAGTATCAGCCTATTTTGTACCTCATTGAAAAAGTAAAACAAACAAGCAAACAGTCTTCAAGTCTTGTTATAACTTGAATCTCTCAGGTATTTCAGTGGCTTCAACTGAGGCCCCAAAACGCACAGTCAGGACACTCCTAGCACCCATTCACTCCATGTTATTCCAAGGAATGAAAGGAGCAAAGTCCAAGAACAAGACACTCCAGCAGCAGCATTGCAAGCCCCTACAGCATTACACTGATCCTCTAGGGCAAATGTACACTAGAAACATATATTCAGATTAATTTAAGGCTCTTAATTTACTGGCTAATCTTCCTGTGTAAGACACTAGTTCAAAACTAATGCTCTTCAGTAAGATATTTCCCTTTGATATTTAACATTTCATTTTACTGCAGACTACACTAAGGAGAAATTCATCCTCTCCCCAAAAACCCTTGTTAGGCACCGAGCAGTGATGTTATTACAGAATCACAGAATACGCAAGGTTGGAAGGGACCTCAGAGGTCATCGAGTCCAACCCCCCTGCTCAYGCAGGGTCACCTAGAGCACGTGGCACAGGGCTGCATCCAAGCGGGTTTTAAAGCTCTCCAGAGAAGGAGACTCCACAACCTCTCTGGGCAGCCTGTTCCAGTGCTTTGTCACCCTCACAGTGAAGAAATGCTTCCTTAAGTTCCTGTGGAACTTCCGATGCTTCAGTTTGAAGCCATTTCCTCTAGTCCTATCACTGTCCACCACTGAAAAGAGGCCGCCCCCCTCCTCCTCACTGCCTCCCTTGAGGTATTTATACACACTGATCAGGTCCCCCCTCAGCCTCCTCTTCTCCAGGCTGAACAGRCCCAGCTCTCTCAGCCTTTGCTCATAGGGCAGATGTTCCAGGCCCCTGATCATCTTTGTAGCCCTGCGCTGGACTCTCTCCAGCAGCTCCACCTCCCTCTTGTACTGGGGAGCCCCGAACCGGACACAGTACTCCAGATGTGGCCTCACCAGGGCTGAGTAGAGGGGGATGATCACTTCCCTCGATCTGCTGGAGACGCTATTGTGATGCACAATATACATTACTCTAACAAAGAGAACCATAGCAATTCATTGATACCAGATAAATGCACGTTACCTGGCTTAGAAAGTCTGCACCACAGATTGTTGGAGAGAATGTTATCAAAACAAAAAAGCAGTTTTACTTTCTCTAGTTTTCTTCTGTTGGTCATGGACAGAGGCAAGTACTCGGGACAGACAAACCTTGGTTCTGGTCTATGATGGCTGTTCTGAAACCCTGTTGCCCAGTTCTGCTATGTCTGAAACACTGATGTTCTCGGAAGCCTGACTTGGGTCAAGCTGTTGTTGGTGCCTGTTGTTTGCCAGTATTTCACAGGCCCCCTCCTTTCCGAGTCCTAGAATCAATACGAGTGTAAGGAATAACCTCATTGCATTGCCTATGCAAATAAACCAGACTTCCTACTCATTGGGATGGGTGGGTCACATTATTTAAATCTAGTTGTATTGCTATTCCCACTGTGTGTATGTGCTAGTGCCAACACCTAGAACGAGGTGGAGCATGATCCTTTACAACCTATTCTTTCAGTTGTTTAAGGCTCCAGGAACTCCTTATCTACTGTTCTTAAGGAAAATCTCTTGCTGGAATTTACACCTATGTCTAAAGCAACATACATGGCAAGCACAATATTGACCTCAGTTGTACAGAGGCTCCAAGGGATCCTCACTGTTGTGAGGTAAAAAAAAAAAAAAAAAAAAACCACAGAAGATGAACTTATCCCTCTATGTTGACTCTATAGACAAGGATTATCACATTAGGAAGAGGACATTCAGCTCAGATAAAACCACTCAGCAGAGGCTCTGCAGGAAATTGAGGCAAGAATAGGGCACTCACTGCTGCTGTTGACTTTGATATTTCTACATTACAATGCATTTTGACTTCATTTACCTTGCAAATATGACAGCCTCGGGGCAATGAAACTGTGTAGGAACTATAGGAAAACAACTGCTGTAGGGAAGCAGACCCGTGACAACAACCAGCTGACAAAATCAGCTCCTCGTCCCAAAAGGATATCCAGTCATACGCTTAACATCCCTTATCACTGCAGAGTATATATTTACTGAGGGCTTCCTCCTAGAAGGATTAATTTATTTCTAAACTAGTAGAGGGAGGGAAGTTCCTCTACTCAAAATGTATTTATTGCTAATTGGTAAAGATATTGCTCTTTATTTTCCTTCTCTACTACTACGTGTATGACAACAGCAATGTATTCATCGGGTCACGCGATTCATAATAACAGTAGTTAATGCAGCAGCAATAACAAATCACTGCTCTTAGCATTTTCATTAGTAGCACTTGAATGAGCTTAAATGCACTTTCCTTTCATGGACACAACATTAAGAGGTATTTGCTAACAGTAGCTTTTTAATCATTAATGTGAAGAAAGATAAAAAGTTAAAAATAGTCAACGAAGTTAACACAATTCTCTCTTTCTTCCCAATTTAATAATAAAATTAAAAATCCAAACAATGACATTTCTCCAAACAGATTACATTTGACAAGGCAAAATTTACACCAATAAAATGTACATCAATAAAAATCACTATATCATATAATTGTATTTAAACTTGGGAATTGTTGACTTACTGGGACTCCCTAAAAAGAATACTACAAAGTTATTTGTTTTAAAGAGCTGTCAATCAGATAATATTCAGCCTTTAAATGTGTTGGCAACATTTTTTTATTCACTAAGTGATGAAATTCATGCTCTGTTGTGACAGTGCGGTTTGGAGTTTCATATCCACTCTTGGTATCTAGGTGATGCTGGAAGGACAGTGGTGTATGGGGAGGACCTATCAGGTCTAAAAGGCACTAGGTAACATTCAACAAGTAGACTGAGTCAGAACAAAACTGTAAGAGCATGTACTCTTCTATAGAGATGAATGGGTATATTACAAAGACATTCTGTATATTCTTATTTAAAGAGAATCATTTTTACTCTAAATTGCTACAGTAATTTACCTCACTGCAGCTGAGAAGGCTATATATAAAGTTCATCTTGTGTTTGGCATTATGCACAACTCCACTTACACTGCAAGTATCCAGGGCCTCGAGAGACATGTACCCCACAKGAAAGCATAGGCCCATGCTGCGAGGTCTACAGAAGTGGGGAGTTTTAGCTATGGCAAGTGCCACCAGGGGCTCCAGACCACCTTGCAACCCCAGCTCGGCTGTGGATGAGGAAGGAGGCCATGAGGCCTAGAATTTCACAGGGAAGCAGGAGATAGGGCTTCAGGTCCTCTTCCTCCACGTCATCGTCCTGCAAATCCTTTCCTCTGGAAAACTACAYTCTATTCCTCAGTGGGAAGTAAGCCAGGAGAAGTTAAAAACCAGAAAGCACAGCAAAGAGCTGATACAGTCATYGCCTTCCCACTCAGCTTTGAGGAACCAGAGCCTGCGCATGTTCTGCTGCGCTGGCGGGAAGGCCCAAGGCACAACGTGAAACCACAGCTGAAAGATAGTATTTCACAAACATCAGAAGTGCTCGCAATCAGAGAAAACAAATTGCCAGGGTGTTTGCCAAGTCCCAGAGAAAAACTGCGTTCATCTACTAACAGATTTAAGTGCTTACCTCTGCTTTGTGTTCTGGCTCGCCTATCTCCCTAGTTTYGGGTTGATAAGTCCAAAATTCCCCAGAACATCCATCACTGGGGCTATTGCTACACASAGCACCAGCCAAGGCAAATAACTTTTTCTCCCACACCTTTGTCTGCAAATGCGGGTTCCAGTAATCACCTCAGTAATAACAGGTGAATAAACACGAACAATTTTTTTTTTTCCCCTGCAGAAATAGTTACATACTCATTTATTTCACAGGAGACATTTCGTTCCTACCCGTGTCATGATCCCCATTACTTTTGCTTACAAAAAAAAAAAAAAAAAAAAAGAGAAAAAAGGAAGAAGTACAGAAGTAAACTAACTTGATTTACATAAATACTCAAAGAACATTTGATTCTGACTTCTCTAAAAGAATTTTTTCATACCCCTGTAATAAAGATTCACCGCCCATAACACATGTTCCAGTAAGTTATTAATGAACCAGACAGCACCTTGACAGATTACATCTCAACAGTTGGAACCTTCAACACTTTCTAATGAAATTTAGTACATTTTCTGTACTAAAGGACCAAGAAATGCTTAGTTTCTGGCCTCATAATTCTCGACCCCCTATTTATTAAAAGAAAAAAAAAAGAAAACGTGCACAAAAGATTCTACCTTGTGAATCATTGTCCATCTTGTTCCTTCATTCGTGTTGAAATATTCTATAATAATGAAAGTTGATTTCATAATGTAAATATTTACAACTTCATTACATCTCAATTTTCGAGATTACTGTATGCCGGAGATCCTTCTGCATTTCCTGGAATCTAGCCCCCCATCCTCTTGGGCAAATCAGTAATAGCACATTGTTCTCTCTTCAAATGTGTTAAGAATTACTTGCTTAAGCTCCTGACACCTTATTCACTCTCACTACTTTTCATTTTAGCATCATCAAAAATGATGATCTRCCCTACTTACCAAGGACTAAATACAAAACTGAGATCACAAGCACCACTAAGGTGTTTAAATTCCCCTAGAAGTCAAAGCAGTTGGTGGGATAATCATATTCTGTCGAGTTCTTTTTCTCTAATGCATTTGCCTCCCATAAAAGGCTCACAGAGATTTGTAAGCCAGTCTGATCAGCAATGAGATCAAATAGTAAAGATGAGATCTAGCCAACAAAAAAGCTGGACTAGCAGCCATTTTGGCTATAAAATTAGCTTTTCCACCTAATATCTAAAGGCTTAGAAGTGAAGCCAGCTAACAGGAACCCATCAATAGCCTGCTGCAGGTGTTGGTTTGCTCTGCTTGCCCTTCACAGGAGTAGCTCAGAAGATGAGTCTGGAGCCAAGAGGCATCTGGCCCCAGTTGCACATGTTCATAACCACTGCCGAGAAACTGGTTTGATAAAAGCACGTCTTGTGACGCTGAGGCAATTTGGCTTGAGCAGTGACGTAACCTGGAAGGACTTCTGTATGCACAGGGCCAGACTGTCATGTATTTACGTTAAGTTAATTCTAGCTATCCTTAGCTAGAGCCTCAGGGTGTTAGGTCAGTCTGCTTCAGAAGAGCCGTGAAAGAGCAGCAGGACTGAAAAATCAGCAAGTAACTYCATTAGCCATAAGGGCATCCTATATTGCCTAGGGAAAACAGTCCTGAGCAAGAACAGCTGAAGATGTCCGAGTAAAGACCCCTTTTTCTCCAGTAGACCTCCTTCCCCCATCTTTCCCACCAGGCTCACCTCAGCAGAGAGCTCCTCTTGCCCATGGGTTCCCACCAACAGTGACGTGATCCCTTCCCATCAGCATAGACCACCACCCTTGCATGACAATAGGAAGAGGGAAGAAGGGAAAAAAACCCACAAATTATATCAATGACCAAAACACCCACAACAAAGACAACCCACACACACCTACACCCTCATCCTTGGGCACCTTCTTCACCTGCTACCATCAGCCAGCTAAAATGACCAATCCATCCCCCTCTCCCACCAACCACAAAAAAAAAAAAAAAAAGCAGCCTAACCAGTGTTGTATTTCCTGTAATTGGTTAGTTATGGGAGTGTTTTAGATGTTATCACCATGCTGCTAACTGTTGTTAAGCATTAGCAAACTAGAAATTAAATGAACAAGACTCAACTATTTGGTAAACTGAATTATTCTTAAATTCCAAATTCAAGCTAGAATAACTACATAGCCACATCAAATCATCCTAAATTATGGCCTCTATTTCCATTTGAATGCATAATTTTGTATTTTGAATATAGAGTATTTTTAGGCTATACAGCTTTAGAAGTCAAGTTAAATCATTTAGGTACAAAGGCGCTTGGAGAAACAGATTGCATCAGTCAAACATCTAAACATGAAACAGAAAGCCAAAGTTCCCAGCAGACTATACTCATTCCATTTTATTTGTGCTATTTTCATTTAAAAACACAATTAACATGTGACTAGCAGGCTTCAGAAGCCAGAATGTTTTCATTAGGACACCACTCCTGCAGGACCAGAAATAACAAGAGCTACGTAAAATAAGGAGAAATAGGGCTATAAAAAGAGCCTGGCTTCCCATTTTGTCCAACACAGACCTTTCCAAAAACCTCACAAACAATTTAAAGTCTACCACATGTTGAGATCAGAAGCTTCCTTCTCCCTCCTAACTTGTGCATATGTAAACACACCAGAACACATTGAAACAGCAAGATCCAAGGAAGCRTCTATTGGGTGCAGATGTGTAATAACATTACACAAGAATGAAGAAAGTGTTTATGATCAGCACCATAAAGAGACAAGTTTGGATGGTCTCGTGGGAAGTATAAGTACAGAAATGCAGCACTCCCCTGTCTTTCAGGGAAAGATGCAAACAGCTTTTGGGCTGTTTTCCATTCCTGCTATTTCTCCTTTATTTGGAGCTCCCCTCTACATTTTTTGGCCAACCAGCTCTACTGGAAGATGAACTCAAAATAGATTCGCTCCTCTGAACAAGCACAGCAGAGCTTTGTCTTTTGGGACATAATATGGTCCTTTTGGGCTCAATATGGTCCTCAGAGAGGCTAAGGAAGCTAGAAATGATATTGCCTCATCTGAAGTGATCGATGAGGAAATATCAGCATATTTTCAATTTAAATTCAGCCACTTACTATTAATGCAATTTTTAAGTGTGAAGTATAACATTTGGAACAAAATACTAAGATTGAAGCCTGCGACAGTTAGTGAGTGATAAAGCTCCCCAAAGCTAAAAGCACAASGCATTCTCTGCTTCACCCTGGCATTACAAACTAGAGTGGCAGATGTAACCACATAAYGCAGAGCAGAGAATCCCAGAGCAGAGATTCTCAGATAAGTGAAGAAACAAGAAGTTCTGTCACAAGCAAGAATGTGTCTACACTGCTTTATAAATAGGACATATMTCCATTAAAAACAAAAGAGTGCTTTAAAAGCAAAGACATGAGGTAAACGGCTTTCATAAAAATTAGAGCAGTTTAAGAGATCTCATTTTGTATTCCTTTATCAGTCCTGAACTGCTTCTGACTTGTATACATCAGGAAAGGGGAAGAATAACAAGCAGCAGCACGTGGGCAGGTTTGCAAAAGAGCAACTTCTCCGTGGTTCAGATTTCAAAGGCATCACAAACAGAGCACTGTTTGGAGAACAGGTCAGGAGACACAGGAACCAGAGTCTTAGACACTCTTAGCCACCCCCTTCCCATCCTCTGCCAAGCTGCATTGATTTCAACATGCAAACCCACCGGCTATGTTGCTGACGCACCCCACAAGGACCTGGGTGGAAGCACCCTCCCATGCAGCATGATTATCCCAAACAACCCAAGGACAGGGAAAACCAGCAACTGGATGTGGCCAGTGACTCCTTTAATGTACCATTAAACTCGTGCTTCATCCTTCTCTTCCCCAGTTCACGCTTTTAAAGGTTGCACCACTGTTAGCATCAGTTGGAGAGCTACCAGCGACATCTGAAAGGCCTCCTCAGCTCCCAGCAAGGAAGTGGTTTCCCAACACTGATTAAAGCATCACCACATTTGTCACAATCATTTGTAGAGAACACRTGCCAAGTCATACAAGATACCAGGCTCCAAGCAGGAGTAAGCAGGCAGCACTAATAAAAATGCTAGCTTTTTTGTGTGTGTAAGCAGGTGTAGGGAGCTCGGAGGAAGGCTGTTTGTTTCGGCCCTTGTTTCTTCCCAATTTGCTTGCTCTTCTCTTGCTCTTTGTTACAGGTCACATTTTAAAATATACAGGTCTGACTTCCTTGTTTAACTACAGCTCCCGAATTTAGCACTTTTGTGTAATTCATGTCTTTGTTGGTAGTAACTCTTTCAAGCATAATGGTGTCTTTACAGCTGTACCTTATCTGTATGTCCTGCTCTTGCAACCCTTGTTTCCCTCTATGCAACACAATTTATATTATCCTGTTGTTAACATACCAAAGCGACAAGCCAATTTTATCCAACRACAGATGATTTCAAAGCACTCCTAGAACTGCAAACAGCAGTGTCCAGAGYGTGGATAGATAAGAACTACCATCAGGGAAGGAAGAGAAGACACATTCTTCACCTTTTAWGTTCCCAGTGCATCAGCTTCTACCCTGCAGCCAACTAGCATCTAAATTTGCTGCTGCAATTGCCATTAAGGGGCCCTTTTTGCACTTCAGTTTCTTTCCATACATACATGTGACTCCAAGGATAAGGACAAAGTTCTGAAGTTACATAACATGATCCTTAAAGGGATTCAGAACAGTATGTCAGCTATCCTTAAACGTGTTCTATTAAAAATAGCAATTCTAACAAAATGGGAGGTGATGCCCCTATCAGCATTTCTTTAGTTGCTTCTTGTTACATTTCAGCATAAAAGAAAATACCTATGCAAGTGGGCTCCCCCTGCCCTGTGCAAGGAAAAGGTGGAGGATTTTCCCTCCAGTCCTTTGCAAGGACTGCAGAGAAAATGGTAAAAAACACKAATACCTTCATTTATCTGTTCTTTTATATTTCCTGCCAATTCTAAATCCCAAGGACAAGGGGTTTACTATTAACACCAGCTCCAGGGCCAAACAGTATCTTTTAGGAATGAAACCTCTACACTGACTTGAAGCTTAATAGTCCTCCCATATGCCCTACTGGGCCTCTGAAGAAGYCTATGTCCACAGACCCACTTGAGCAGATAGAGAAACAAAGAGCACAAGCTCAGTGAATTGACATCACTGAGCCTTTGCCTGGAGTTTTCTCAACGTAGCCCGAACTACTAGTGCAAGACTCAATATTCTTCCTCTGAGAGGYGATACAGAGATGTTCAAGAGCTGAGGGGCCTCCCCAGCTCAGCATTGCCACTCCAGCCCCTGGGGTCTGCTTGGCTCTTGGCAGAAAGGGTGCCTGGTCTCTGATCCAGTGGTCACTGATCTCATTGAGCTGATGGGGAGCTTCACATGTCCCAGCAGCACATAGTCAGCTAGAGATCACTCACCCCAGCAAGTCTGAACCCCTGGGCAGGATAAGAACAAGGAACTTCTGTTACCGATTTCCATCTTAGCCRCCTTCTGCACAGAAAAGTCATCCCAACCCCTTCTCTCCCACCTGTATTTTATCCATAGGCTGAGCAGATGGTAGAAAACCTAACCAGCCATAGCTGTCTTCAGTGTTTCACCACTTTTAACTGGTGTTGAGATCCTGCAGGATTGAGCTAACAAACCAAGTCTAATTCTTAGAATTTCTTATCTTCTGCTTTGACTCAAAGGGCTAAAACTGTGTTGAATATCAGCAACTTCCTTACTGGTATTCCTTTGCACTGGTGACAAGGGAATATTAAAACACATTTAAACGTCTCCATACAAATCAAACTGGAAAACTTCCAAAAAGCTACACTTGCCCTTGCCACGATTTACTCCGTATAAAGCAGTCTGAACAAGCTATTTACAGTAAAACTCCTATTGACCTCTCTTCGTAAGAGTTGGCAGTTTAAGAGGAGGAAGGTGGCTTGGCCAAAGCTGCCAGCTCCTGATACATGCACATTGCAGGACACACAGCAGCCAACCCRGCAGTAAGAAATATTCATCAAAATGTGTCACTTGTGGAAAATCTTTACAAAGCTACTGCCACCAGAGTTGCATCTTCTGCCTTTCTGCTACTGTGAACAGCACAGCTGCATTGAGAGTTTCTTTAAAGATTGCTAAGTTCTGCAAACCAGCCAGCTATTACTTGGAGATAATTGAATATAGTASTGAGATAAATGCAAAGGAAAAAGAGGGAGGGAAAGAGGAGAGCTTTGAGTAGATAACCTGCTTCTTTTCCAGAAAGATACCTCAAATTAAGAGTCTGAAAAGGGCAATGCAAAAAAATGCAAATGGTAGTGTGAAGATGACATCCCACACTGGCAAGCCCATTAGGACAATTTAGCCCCCCTTATCTGAAAGGAGGAACCTGGAAGGAATTTTTCAAAGCTCAAGATAAAGGTCTCCAAATGCTTACACAGCCTCCTGTGTGAGAACTAGCCTTCTGCTCCATGGGGGAAGATTCGAAGCTCACACAGGCCAACTCAGTTGTTTGCTTTTGTTTCTTTTACTTATTTGCRTGATAATTGTTCCCTTCCTCATGAGGTTACTTCGTTTTGACCCACCTGTTTGCAGCCCTTCTCCCCTGGTAAGTGGTGTTCCAAGTGGTTTGCAGCACCTCTGAGCAGTCAAGCCTCAGTCCGCCCCACTGCTCATATGTTTTTTTGTATACGTTTGGTGACTAGCTACAAGTAACTCACACCGTCACCATATAGCAATGTAGTTTTAGTATCTGGAATGAAACCCAAAATTCTGGCCTGCTCACCTGTCTCATCTATAGCTGCTGCTAAATAATATTTTTCCTCAGTCTTTTAAGTTWCCTGTAAATTAGCCTTCAGATTTAGCTGTTGGCCAGCTCTATCACGTGTACAGCAGCCAAAGTGCATTTGCAGTTCAAAGCTTCTATACCAATAGACGATGCCTACATGTTTTGGAACATTAGCTAAACACCAAGGCATGTATTGAATATTATAATTTACTGCCTTGATGAGGTGCAGAGCGGCCAGAAAAATGGTACCTTCCACCGCTGCAATTTTCTTCATTTTGAAAGATGTTTAAGACAACAGGTTTTGCTTTGGCAACTSTCGTTGCCACCAAACTCTTCTCCCCGTGGGATTCCCACTGCGTGGCTTTCGGCCTAATCAATTCCTCTCGCATTGGTCACAGGAAGGGGGAGAGGAGGCAAAGCCAGCAGACATCAGCTTTGCAAAATCCAGAACACTCATAATAACCTTCCTGCCCACAGCTGGCTTTTGCATCAGGAAATGGGATAGACAACATCGTTCGAGACATGCAGTATGAACCCACGTGTCCTCTTTTGAGGCATCACAGGCTGCATCCACAAGGATGTAAAGCTGCTCTTCCATTTTCACTGCTTTTTCCTCTATGTGTGCACACAAACCCCACAGCCTTGGGGCAAGCACAATATGAAGCTATACTGTCGTTTTGCTAGAATTCCCTTTAGTCRGAGTTGCCTAAACACAGTAGTTTTCCACAGAGAGGTGTTATGGGTGGTTAATAGCACCTGCTGAGAGACACTTGGGTGTCCCAGTGTTAGAAATACTGAAGAGAGGGATGGGAAAAGAAAATTTAAAAAAATTAAAAAGGAGAGATTAATGGTGCATTTAACCAAGAAATTACCAGAAATAGAAAGCAGCAAAACGTGTGTTACCTCTAGTATCAACTGGAATAAATCATAATGAGTAAGAGGACTAAGCCTGCTGACTAAGAATATGCCACTATTATATTCTGAGAAGTTACAAACTAATTGTTTTATACAGTGTTCCAGGAATATTACCAAATAGCTTCAGCACAGCTGGTGACTCAGCRTGCTGGTGGCATGGAATAATTAGTTGAAGCCAAAAAAAGCTAGAGAGCTTATGTACTAATGTAATTGGGGAAAGCGTGGTGATATATACTAATTATTAAGATCCATCACCATTTAAAGACTTGGTGCTTGGTCAGCAATAAAGAAAATAYGGTATTGCAAAGCAGATGTTTCACTAAGTTATTATAGTAGACTATTTACAAAGCTGTGCCCTGTCAGAAATATATAAGGAAATAATCCAGTACTCCCAATGCAGACCTGTTAGTTCAARCAAACTAGGAGTTTATGAGCAGAATTTGTTTAGTTTCAGAAATCTATTTCAAGATCATAGAAAACAACATTGCTACAAGTGCAAGTAGAGATTCCTAATAACTTAAGTGAACACTTAACCACACTTGCTAGGGTTCATTGTCATTAGCTTTAAGTGTTCAYTTGCTGGGAATGCCCCCATTTCACCCATACTGGCAGAGATGGGCTCCACTGGGGATGCCAGCACCAGAAATACTCCTCCCTTACGGCACAGCCGCTCCCGGCAGCCTCACAAGACACAACTATGAGCAGCCGAAGGTCAATTCAGAAAGTGTTAACAGAGACAGAGTTAACAAAGACTGAGAGCAGTCTAGGAACRATACTCAGCATTTTTGGGTGCCTGATTCTATTAGGAGGAGCCATACCACAAGATTATTAGCTAAGCAAGAACCCCACAGTGCTGAGCAATCTCTTATCAGCAAGAGCCCGGATGCAGTTCCATTAATCTTTTCAGTTTTGATAAAGACTGATAGACATTTTCTCGTGCTACAGAACATTACTGGCAATTTCTGATAAGGAGAAGCTGTTACTACAAGTATTTACTCTTTGGCTCCTGTTTTACAAAAAGCTTTTATTACTGAATGGAGTCTAAGAATACATTTAAAACATTCAAATGTATTTTTGTCTTATTTTGTGGGCAGGGTTGTGCAAGAGTTGCAATAAGACAGGAAGCCAAACTTTCTATGGTTTGCTTTTATAAGTTTACTAGCAGAGTTATAGACTGGGAGGGAAAGGAAAGACAAGAAAGTTGAGTTCATCAGCTGCATCTAACTGCTGGGTATCTCCAGATTATATTTGCCATAAGCGTTCCATTACTTATCACATCTCTGCCAAATATCTGTACATCAAGCTTCAACTCCCTTCTCGTGTCATCAAATCTTTCCATTAAAAGAAAGAAATATCAATGCTGAGGGGGCAAGGTGGAAAGCACTGGCACTGCATCAGTTTATTACGTTCAGATAGAATGAGATYCAAGGCAGCAGACCAAATTAGACGTGTGGTTGAAGAGAACATGATGCTTGCGTTTAAGAGCACAACTTTTAAGAGGCAGACGGGCATGCTGTAAAAATTACTCCGCTAGGCACTTAGAGGAGATGAAGATATTACCCGAGTTACTTCCTCATCTTACAGATCACACCACTGTGCAGTTCTTTCTCTTCTATGAGATGAACCAGAATCCTACTCCAAAGGAACTGCAGCAAGTGCACATCAAGAATCAACCTAGCATTTCCAGACAGCTCTACATGGAAAAACTTGGAAGAGAAATCCCCATGACAAGAGGAAAGTAATGCATATTCCCTACTATAGCTACAACCAGAGAGGGGAAAGCACATATCTGCTGCACAAATAAAAGCCAAGCAAACGGCACTGCATTTATCATCCATGAGTAAAGTTTTCTTGTTAAAACTCTGTTTATCCATTGTTCTTTCAAACAGAGATGAATGTCCCCAGCTAACGAGGCACACTTCCTCCTGGGATGCTTAGCAAGATCACAGCCTGCCTCCCCCCAGACAATTTAGATAGTGGCATCTTCAGAAGATCGCTCATGTGACACCTCTCAGGTTTCCTGTTTGGTGTTTTTCTGCCTCTCCTGAGGCCTGGACTCCAGGAAAATAGCTGCAATTAGGCTACAGGCTGCAATTAGCCAGCCTTGCTCCCATGGGTGACCTTAAAGCAAGAAGGACAAACAAATTACGGTGGTTTTGGCCTTCCTTTCCTCGAAATGTCCAAGCAGTGAAGCGTGTCTTATTAACTGTTATTATGCATTTARTGTATTAAGTCAGACAACTTATTTGTTTTGATCCATTTCATTTTGGTTATGCTTTAAAGTACGTGGTTTTCTCTTTAGCAAYTGGAAGAGAAAAAAAGTTTAGAAGTGGGTAGTAATTCAGTCAGCTGCGCCCAAGATATGGTACTAATGGGCCCCGTTGATCTAAATTCTTTTAAAMTACTTGTAGCTAAAATGAGTTAATTTCTTTGTTTTCAGTATGAAAATAAAGCTGAAGTTGTGTCTATTTCTGCAAAACTTATAAGACTGGATGAGAATAAAGTCCAATGTCCAGCATAACATTAAAACTGGAAACTAGGTCCCTGATAGCCCAAACTTGATAAGCTAAGATCTGACTTCAATCTACGTGGGGATCTGGCCAGATTAAATAAGAAAAAACTTTCTGCAGTTCAGCAACACAGCTTTGCTACCCTCTTATGCCAAGAATACAGGATAGTTCAGAACAGTCTGTTCAAATTTCCTTCCAGATGTATAACCAGAACATTAATTTTCTGTGTCATTTATTTTTTATCCTGTTTTCTTTTCAGATACTATCGCCTGTGACAAAACAGCAATATTTCAAGTATTGCAATTATATAAAACCTAATCAAGTGCCACACTTCAAGGAAGACTAGCAAGGATAGGCCGTTCATTGAGCTCAGGTAGTTTTCTGTAATGCATGAAGGACATTATTTTTCCTTTATATACCTTTTCAGTATTGAAGATATTTATTCTATACTTACTGCTATCACCATTTTCAAAATACTACAAGAATATGGAAACACATATCACTTTACACTTCTTTTTGAAGAGATACAATGGCCATCACTACATTTTTAGTCTCCAATCTCTAAAAACCTAAATAAATTCCTAAAATTTGTAAATATTACCTATCTTGAATTTGTAGAAGCACTTTCTAATTTCCCAGCTTAATTTTACATAAAGAAGAACTTGTGATAAAGCCTGTTCTCTTTCTTCTTCATGTTTTCAAAGGATAAACATTAACCTGGATGAAGGAAGGGAAGAATTTCTAGGATAGCATTGTGCAGCACAGCTTCCATGCAAACATGATTTCAGTTACAAACCACTTATTTTGCAATGTGTCAAATTTGAGGATAATCACCACAGTTGCAAATCTAAGGGGCATTTCTCTTACTTTGGAGTCTAAAGGCATTCTTCCAATGCAGGAACTTGTAACTATCATGCAAAGCAGCTGCAGAATTAACAGATCACACAACAARACGACTCCCTTCTCAAAGGATCCATTTAACACTGTCAGTAAAGAAATATAAATTCATTCTAAAACATGTCTATTTTATATGCTAGATGTCCCTTCACATAGACTAAGTGTAATCAAAATGCTCCTGCTCTTAACTGAAATACTTGGCTCACAAGCAAACAAAATATGAAGTATCTAAGCTACAGCTCCATGCTCTTGCCCCTGCCCCTCTTCAGACAGSTTTCTTTGCCTCTCGAAGCAAAGAGCTGCAATGATCTAAGGGGATTCACAGCGAAGCAGCCTCTGCAGCTCATTAAGTATCAGGAGAGCAGAGAGAAGCACACGGCAGATTTGGGCTCAGGTGCAGAGGCATCGCTTGACACCACATATCCCAGGTGCAGGGGACG
The DNA here is from genome assembly GCF_003342845.1 of Nothoprocta perdicaria. NCBI lineage: Eukaryota > Metazoa > Chordata > Aves > Tinamiformes > Tinamidae > Nothoprocta > Nothoprocta perdicaria. Next base: position 1,610,931 of record NW_020455577.1, read on the forward strand.
CAGGTGGCAGGGGAGCACAGAACTGCCAAGTTTCTTTCCTCAGAAACAACAGAGATTCCAAACAGAGAGCAAAAGAACAAATACAGGCAGAACTTCCCAATGTAGCACTGAGGAAGAGGAGCCCTCACAAACCAAGGAGCTGAATAAGCTACCAAGCAGCAAGGACATTCTGTCCCCTGGTAGCAGTTCAGAGCTATGTCCCCACTCCCAGGCACATTTCCGAGCGGCTATGGGAAGCATTACAATCAAGGCTTTATCAAGTGATAACAGAAAATATAAAGGGGAAACAGAACTGATAAGAGGCAGAAAGTCTGCTGTATGCTCTGGCCTGACATACCTTACCCCAAATTGAACCTATGGGTTGGCCGCGGGACACCCTGAGAGCAAGAACAGGCTTGCTTGGCTCACTACCAAGCCAAACAGGAGCTCTTGCCTATGCCGCACGATGCTCCAGCTTTGTGACAAGAAATCCAGGGCAAAACTGCCAGGAAGATCCCATGGAGCCCAAGGCAGCCACAGCAACACCCCTTCCACCAACCCAATGCAAGGGCAAAGCCATCACAGCTGTGCTGCATCTGTTGAGAAACAGCTTCCAGACACTGCAATGCTCAGAGCACAAAGTTGCATTTTTTTTTGCTTTGTTTTTGTCCCCCTTCTCCAGACCTCGCTGCTCTGAATCTGGCCCTTTAGCAACCTGAGTAGACATCATGCTTCTCATCTTAACACACAGCAACCCTTAATGGCAAGAAGGAAGCATTCACCCAGGAGGGTAGAAACCCCAGCTCTGGTCCCTCCTCAGCCTGAGGAGATGCAAACCCATATTGCAGGGAAATTGTGATAAAACAGAAGTATTTAAAACATTAGCAACTGTTCCATGAAAGRAACTAGCTTACTTAAACTCACTTGACCAGAACTTTCCTCCACTTACCTGCAGATTCCACTAGGGAGAAGTGCACAGCATGACAGCTTTAGCCTCAGGTACTTCAGTACTAAAGCCCCACTGACAGGTTATGTAGATAACTCAGCATAGTTTTCACTTCCTAAACCACTTGGTTATATAGTCTATGTAAGCAGCTTCCACAAAACGAACACTTGGCATTTAAATCTACCACACATCTCCTTCCCGAGGCCCTCCCCACATCTCTCTCCTGAGTCTTTAGCACCTCTATATAGTTGCCATTATTTGCTGAAAAAGCAGTTACCAAAACACCTGTTGACCATCTAAGGGTTCCCCAAAGCAGGAGGGATCCAAGGCTGTAATCAGGAGCTGCTAAGTGGGCTATTAAACAATTACCTGCAGTGGAGAAGGAACTACCAGCTGTTCCAAGCTAGGCTATCCTGACCCAGGTCACTAAGACAGCTAATTTTACATAACATGAACATCTCCCTCCAAAAGGATTGCATATTTTCCTGCTATTTCTTCACCATAGCAGCCTCTGATAGTTTTGTCTAGCCCGAAGCTTTAATTTTCATTTGCATAAACATTTCCTTGGCATGCAGCAAAAACACTGAATTGAAGTTGAATCTACGAAACCCACAAGCGAGCACTACATTTAGTAAAGGAGCGAGCCCTTGGACAGCCGTCCAGTTGAGGCTCATTAGCAGGAAGAACTGCTCCTTGTACTCGGTGGCCCGGAGAGAACAACTCTCTGCTGTTCTTAGGCTGCTGAACACCTGCAAGCACGAGGTCTCCTCCACGCCGGCTTGCAGTCACTGTCACCCAACACAGAAAAGGGCTACAGGGTCTGCGGAGATMATTCAGCGTGAATTTTCAGTAAAGATGGACCCAGGGTAGACCTTTGGTCTAGCTCCTTCTGATTTCAGAGGAAATACAGAGTTGGAGATGAAAATTCAATTATCTGAGCCTGCCCTTGTTTYCTCAGTGCATCATAGGATAACAGTTATTCTTTGGAGAGAAAAGTAAAATAAAAATCACCTGAACGTTGCACTTCTGGAGACATGCGTTAAAATTCTCCAAAACCCAGGTACTAGAAGTTATATTCTTGTCTGTGCTGGTCCACTATGCTGGTTCATATGATCTGCATTTGAGAAGCTCCCATGAACTTTGGTTTGGAAACCTAGGTAGAGTTGAGGAAGGCTTTGATGACACTTTCAGATAATCTGCGCTTTCTTACGCTCAGGYCCCTTGTTTCCATGCTTAAATACAAAACCTCCTTGTGCTGGCAACAGATAACGACCTCACAGGTACCACAACAACTGGAGATAAGCCAGTTTCACTCGCAGGAGCCCCTTTGTTGCTGAATGAAACTGGAGCAGTTAAAGGCCATTTGCGGCACTACTAAGAGATGGTGCTGATCTGCAGTGAAGTGACTGCAAAGAGCCTCAGATTATTTTTCTTTAAACAGGACTTCTAGGACATTTCTTGCCAAGGAGTACTATAGCTTTGTCCAAAAGCTGGTGTATCAATTTCCAGTCACTATGGCACATCCTTAATGTTGGTTTAGAGAGAAACGATGGAACACAAAACACATCTAACACCTACACAAACAGATTCTTTCCAAATCCTATTAATCCTTAAAAAACACCATGTTGACTACATCCTAGCACCAAGCTAGGAAACAGTCTGAACCTACAATAGGACAGAAAACCATTTTTCATAAAATTCTCAGCTTGGTACATTCAGTTACGCACTGGSGCGTTCTGCTTGGCGCGAGTATGAGGAACATCTCATGCACAATGTGAATTGTTCGAACCACAGAATATCATCAATCAGAATTTTGTGTATCTTTTCCTGCTTGTCTTTTATACTAGTCATCTAGTAATCCAATTGTCAGTATTTCATTTGGAGTAAAAAAAAATACCTATTCTTTTGCTTTCTTTCTGCCTACCCAGCAGATGGAAAAATGTCCTTCTTAAGAGAAAAATGGAAGTGCTTTGCAAGGGCACGCTGTCCCCATAGCATTCATTTTACAAAGGGGATCTCAGTACTCCATAGTGAATCACTGCAGCAAATCACTGCTGTAAATAGAGCGTCYGAAAAAGTAACCATTTCACCCAAAGGAGCTGCCTTCCTGCTTTAACCTGGAACGCTTGCTTTCTGTTTCCTATTCTTCTCTAACACATGTATTTGGAAACAAGAAGTCATGGCATCCTGCAAGGCACACAACACCTTTTGTACAGTTACCAGCATCCAATTTCTGATCTTCTCAGAGGCTCTTGCTCTTCTCCATCTGCATTTTTCTGTTACCATTCATTTGTTTTGCAGTTGTGTTTTCACGCTTAATTATCTCGAGTTAATGCCAACTTTACCTCATCCCTATCATATCCAGCTAGTTGGGTTTCGTTTTTGTTGTTTTGGGTTTTTTTGAAAGATTTTTGAACGTCATTCCTATAAAATGAGGAATAAACATTCTGCTCAATAAGGAGAAATCTTACATGCCAGATCAATTTACCTGAATATATGTCCAATGTTCACATTGTGATTATCAAGGTAAAGCCAAGAAACTGCAAACAGGAAAAAAATGTTATRTCATATGGGTCAAACAAGACCCCTGGTTCATTCTCTGAATGTCAAGACAGTAAGCACACTGCTTTTCCAGCTCCATGAGCAATACAATAGCAAGCAAACAACGATTAGAGCTTATAGCACCATTAAAATAATACGGTCTCTCCAGAATAAGTTCATCACAGTAACCAAAGCACATCCTTGGAACAGRTTGCATTTAGTGGCTTGGTATCTCTCTGTTCAATCCACCAGCATTATGTTCCCATCTGCACAGACTGGCAAATAATAATGTCTCTGAAGATGTTTTTTAATCCCTTAACTGCTAGGTGGCAAAATTAAATACTCAAGGGAGCTTCATGGTGCAGAGGCAGGTCGTACAAGAGAAGCCACATCTCCTGGCAGCTTTGCTTTGGAGAAAGCAGCCATTAATAACCTATAAATGCAATTCCAAACAAGGCTGCCTGGAGTTTTACAACTTTATGCTTTGTTTTACCCACCTGGGAAGGTCCCCGAGCCCTTGGCAGCCTGCAGAAGGTTGCGGGCTGGTTTCTCATAGAGCTGTACTGCGCAGCCCAGCAGCTTTGGCTGCTGGCTGTGCTAGGGGAGGGCGATGAAACCTCGCAAGATAAATAGCATGTGGCAGGAATAATGATGCTTTGGGGGAATTTCAGCATCCCTGAGGCATATGTTTACAGCAGAGCAACAAAAACGCCAATATTTATGCTACCCAAGCCAAGTCCAAGTATGTAGTGGGTAGAAACCAAACGATACAGCTCTGCTTTTGCTCCCACCAGCACTAAAACTTTCCTCATCTGCAGAGAGCTGTGGTTATTTTCCTTCTGAGGCACCTCTGCCCTCTTCAAAATTTATAAGCAAAATTCCAAGTCCTGAGAATATTTCTGTGTCTTTCATCCCCACTCCCCTGGTATCCTAATGTTTCTGCACAAGGTGTTTGGGGACTGCATCTGGTTTCAAGCTGTTCTTTTCCAAATTATAAACATTGCAGAAATGGAGTTTCTCTTCTTCCAGTCCCAGGAATTTCCATTCTTGGAATGTGATTGGAGGGAAGGAAGGTAGAGCAGCACTGGCTGCCATTGCTGCTGCCTGCCTCTTTTTAGCAACCCAAGGAGACTCTGTGCTGGCAGAAAAACACTCTGGCAACTGCTCTTTGCCTTCCTTTTTAGATCCAGTTCTGGTCCTCAAAAAGTTGACATTTTGATGTTGCACTTGAGAGGGGATTATTAATATAAGCAGTCTCCAAAGCCATTAAGTATCAAAGAGGGAAACTCATTTATTCCCCTTTTCGAGAGGCTGGATTATTTTAGCATCTTCTTGTAGTGAAACTCCCTTTCCGCCCTTCATTTCTGGGATGTGTGTAGGCAAAATAATGCTAATGCTGCATCTGAAAACATCAACTGTTCCTGCCCTTGGAGCTTGTGCCTCTTTTCCCTTTCTTGAGACTAAAGGACACTCTCCTTCTGAGCCCCGCAGAATAGGAGACTTCAYTGCAAAAATGGATTGCTAAAAACACATATTTTTAACAAACAAGCTTCCCGACTTGTTAACATAGCCCATCAAGACAGCCCATAACCACTGGAATCATTCACTAAAGCCTGTTACCCAAGCTTTTGAGACAGCCAAAATTCCAGCAAAGGTACCAACAAATCCCAACCCTAACCCTGTGTGTGACCCCCAAATCTATCCCGAGCCATCCCCATCTCTTCATCTCTGCCCCCGTTGCTAGCAGGGAACTGCAGAGCCCTCTCCGACTGTAGCCTGGTGCTGACAGCTGTTCCTGAACAGCTGGATGGGCTGCCCTGCCCTGGGCCRCCTGCCGTAGCACTGCTCATGTGCTCTCTGTTCCCGGGAGCTCGCTTGTTATCTTAAAAAGAAAGGTCAAGAAACAGGGCAAATAAATGCCCGTGCTTTTAAATTTATTGATTTATTTAAAGATTAAAACCTGGCCACCTCACAAGAACATCGAACTGTACTGAATATATTTTACTAGTCATGTAATATTAAAAATGCACATTTTATGACATGTTTATCCTTGTTGAAATCTGGCGATGAGAAAAAGGGAAAGACAGGCGTGTTCACCTTGTGAAGGTAAGGAATAACAACCTGCTTCCCACTTGCCATCACTTCAGGTTTAAAATGAAATGCTTCACAGGGGAAAAAAGGTATATATATTTTTACATCTTCATTGCTTTGTTTTTCTCTGTGTTAGAGGTCTCAATTCTGAAAACAATCTCCATTCTCATTTCCCCAATTCATCATTATGAAGGGGCAGCCTTTGGAGCCATAAAACAGACCTGGTGTGACAAACAATAACTACTGTCTTAATAACTTTACCTTTTACAGACCCTTGGATCATTACTTGAAAGAAACCACAAAGTAGTTTGGGTTTCCTACAGTTACCCAAAATGGAGACAAGTCATTTAAAATGTGCAAATATTGGGCAGGGGCAGATATTGAAAGAATATTCTAGAGTTTGATTTTCCAGGGCTCATTTTTTTCCTCCTAAGCTTATATCCTTAAGAAAAATCTCTCTGTAGCTGTCCCAAATGCAGGCGTGGGAGCCACTTGGGAACAGCAGGCTGAAGGGCACTGGGTCTCYGCCAGCAGAAACATTCAGGGGTTACAGAGATTGAAATGGCTGCTGTTTAAAATCGCCACTGGTTATTCCTTCCCATAGCATAAATATTGTCCTGTAAACGTATATTTTCTCTTTTGCAAGAATCAATTGCCTAGCAGTAGCCCTATTTTTCTTCTTCTTGCCTTCTTTATTTGTGCCATAGTTTTCATGCAGAAAAGGAAAGACTCAGTACAAGTTTCCCCCCATGGAGGTTAGTTAGTCCTTAGATGTAAAGATAGAAGCCACCAAGCACACACAGATTAAGCCTTGCCTGGGGAAGAGAACTTTCCTATTTCTGTCTATTTCTCCCTCTTTTGGTTTTTATTTTTCCCCCACAGTAACTTTTTCCATACTACAAGGAACCTGCTGCAGTGCAAGGATGGCCTGGAAGGAGCACAGCGATCAGCCCAGTGGTGTTACTCATTGCACCAAAACCTTCCCATTTGCAGGAATCAGCATTTTCTAAGAGAAAACCAGTCAGATGGAAAATCTCCAAGCAGCTTCAGCCACGTAGGCATTTAGACCCATCATTCAGCTAATTAGCTATTGCTAATTCTGCTGAAACTTGCCCCCTTTACAGGGAGGTCTCTGCACAGACCGCAGTGACCGGCACCTCTGCAAGCCCCACTGCCCCTGCTTGTGATTCACTCCTGACCTGGCCTCCCATCCCTGCCAGTTTGCTGGGGTTCTGCGTCTTGTAATGCATTAATGTATTTTCCTCACTTCTTTTATTTTTAATGGATGATTTAAGATGTTACCAGTGGCAGGACACTACATTTTGCTTATCTGCACCTCATCTCCTAACCCCTGGCTGAGCCAGGGTAAAATTAGAAAGAGATGTTCTRAATCTTGAGGACTTTAAACTGCTGGTTTGGCTCAGCAGACAGCACTAACTGAGAGCAATTATTTATACAGCCCTGTGAATTTTCGTGTTACTGTTTCACCAAATAAAGTATTATAAGGCTGGAGTCTGGCAAAAACTTGAGCACATGCAAGGTCCTTAGCTGTAGGCTTTTGCAGGGGSTTAATACTTTAGATCCTAATTCTGCACCTGTGTAATAACTAAAACTCATTTTCCTAAGTAGGAAACCCAGAAAGCAGCAACTTTCTTGGTTCCTTCCCCTCTCAGAAGCCACAGTTGTTACATTAGGGATGTTAGGGCTCCTGCTCCTATACGCTTTTCACTTATCCATCTTCTATTCGAAAATGGTGAAAATCAAACAATGGATAGTGGTTACTGATCAATGCTTCTGGCTTGCAGCTTTGGTACCTGCAACCTTTTTGAGAGCATCCATAATTAAGAATTGACTAAAATGCGCTTTAAAAATACAGATAAAGAAAACAAGAGCAAAAGAAATCTTTAGGAATATCGTGAACATGCAGCTAGAAGCTGGAAACTGTCTTGCAAGGCTGTGGAGGATGGGACTGTGGGAATGAAGGAACTGGCAGAGAAGCAGGACAGTTTACACAGAAACTGATAAAAAACCTTGCAGTGACTGCGCAAAGGGCCCCTAGGATGAAGTGAGTGACACAGATGAGTCTCTCTTAGTGGAGAGGTTCCCATCCCAAACTGTCTCAGCGAGGAAAAGATCTTGGAGCGCTCTCTAATTACCCAAAACTCCCCAAAGCACAAAACGTTACTGCGCTCGGGGAACATTCAGTGCAAGCTCAGCTCTGCTGTAGAGGAAGATAATTTCATGTGCTGTTAAGCAAGGAGTTGGTCTAAAACACAAAAACATTTAAACTAGTCCTTGGATTAAACAGAAAAGTGTGTTATAAAAAYGGCTGAAATATAGTTACATGTACCCTACACAAAGGGTCCTAAGTATAYGATCTCCTATTAATGGCAACGAAATGCAGAGAAAACACCAAGGATGAATGCTGCTCAACTCAAAAGTTTATCTCATTTTCCRAACAGCAATCCAATGATCCATGATACTAAGAGCTGGTCGCTGCCATAGGTAAAGGTAGTGACTAGCAGCAGGTCAAAAGAGAAGCTATGCTTTAGGCTGCTGTGCTACATCCTTTTGGGTTTTAGAAGGACTATACAGAAGCCCGAGTTCCCCCTTGGTGAAATGCACTCAGTCAGCAATTTGCCAGGATGGTCTTAAAGTTTGAGACTGCAAAATCCAGAAATTCCGCTTTGTAGAAATACCAGGATGCTTTCCAGGCAACCATTTCTCCAAGATCTCTGAAAACAAATAAGTGAAAACCCGATCAAACTCTCCTCTGCATCCTCCACTAGCATCTGCATTCAACATATATCAGTTTTTGCTCCTCATCTCCAAAACAGGACAGCTTCATAATCCGCTTCTTATAAAAACACTACATGATGACTCTTATATTATCTACTTTTCATGCACTTGCAAGGTGCTATGTAATTTAAGGTATAAGTGTAATTAAGACTCTACTATCATTTTAATTTTTCCAGACCCAGTCCTTGGACCATGCTTTCAGCTACACACGGCTTAGGAAGAGCAGGCACATGAGAACAAATCTCACATGTGGTGCAGGTCAGAGCAGCCAGTATAGACACCCACACATTTTCAGTGTTTGATACTTATCCATTTCTTCCAACATATTTTTTGGACACAAGGGATGAGAAGAAAAAAAAAAAAGAAAAAGAAAGAAAATGAAAAAGAGGAGCTATTCATTGGTGTCTTCCTTATCTGTGAGGAACCCAAGTTGGAAAAATGCTGGGCATCTGTAGCACACCATAGTACCTGACCAGCTCAGTAKAGCAGACGGGGAAAAATATCCCAGGTTTCTTGTTTTTGTCCCTTGGGTAAATATTTATAAATAAATATACTCACAAATATGCTGCAAATGGTAATGAGCTGCTGGTTTCTTGTTTCTTTGTCCTGTGGGTAAATATTTATAAATAAGTATGCTGTCACCCGTAACGTAAATGACAATGAGCTGCTGTTTGCAAAGGCTTAAAACATTGACCCAACGTCGTCATTTATTACGGGTTAACAAAAGCAATTACAGTCACAGCGGAACTGAATACACCATTCTCAGAAACAGAAAAGCAGAAAAATAACATTAAATGCAAACAATCAAACCAGAAAATATAGAAAAAGCAACCCTCAACTTCGTCATCCTGTGGGTAACATCCCAGCAGGGTTTCAAACACTGCAATGAGGAAGCCACCAGCAGATGTTTCTATAGCAGAAGACTCGAGAGCAAGGCTGGCTCTAGCCCCCATGGGTACCCCTCTGCTGGGCCATCCCCCAAGCAATAAAAAAAATAAGAAAAAAATCAAAGAAATAAATAACTACAATGTTTGAAGTCTTCATGGGTTGCAATCTGTTGACAGATTGGAATCTGACAGTCCAGTTGCGTGYATATGAAGTAATACTGGCTATAAAATAGAACTGATCATTAAAACCTGGGCAGTGCAAAAGAGACAGACGATAGAGAGATTAAAGCCAGAAGCAATAGCAGAACAAGAGCAAACAGCAATAACTTTTCCTGATGAGCCATAGATTCTTATTTAGAAGTACAACAGATGAGAGCTGATCTCTCAGTTGCTAGATTGTGCAAGATGCAGCGGGATATCCTGGATATAAAGGGAAATTGATGTCTAATATTAGATTTCTAGATTCCTTTGTTCCAAAACGRTGCTGTATCTGTGACCACGCAAGAAATGGAAATGTAGTTAAATTAAAAGCTGTCATTTTTTTTCAGGTATAACTGAATATCGAGTCTGTCGGGAGAGAAAATGAGCGGTCTAGTCATGCCAGTATAAATGTAAATGCAGCCTGGCAGAGAAAACAAAGGCAGCTTAGTGTTGGTTTTGACTGCAACAAAATAAGCTTTTGTTTCAAGTGCATGGCTGCTCATTTTAATAAATGCAAATGAAGTAACATGAGGCAGACAGAAGATTTAGTAAAACCTATTCAAAGCAGTAAGCAGGTTTGACGCATGCAGAGGGGCTGTGCAATGTCCCAGAAAAGCAGAACAGCAGCGTGTTAGACACAGGCTACCACCACATCCTCCTTTTCTCTCCTTTTACTCCCCWGCTACCTGCGTACAACTGCCAGTGTAAGGTTATCTCCTTGTGCCAAGAGGTTTTTCATGTGTTTTTCTTCCATCTGGTTCCACTGGCCCACCCTTTCTCTACAAAATACACGAGAAAACTGCAAGATGCATTCAGCATGTGAAGGGAAGAMAAGATATAATCTGATATAATGGACTAAAGCTTTTAGAGTCCAAAGTGTTGCATTGCACACCATTAAACAAAACAYCCAGGCAAAGCCACAGTAGTGACTAAAGCCTCCTTCTCCAGAAGGCCCAGCCATGGCATGCTGGAGATGCCATGACACAAAGGAATTTGTGCCAAATCGTCAACAATAGCCATTAACGTCAGTAATATATAAAACAATTTCTTATTAAATATAATGATAACAAAGTTARCATTAAACTTACATAGTGTTTTCATTGCTTCTACACTGGTTTTCTTCCATATTTTGATGTACGCATTCAAAATAGTCAAGAGATTACGGCTACGATCACAAATACATCCTAACTCAAGCACCTTGGGAACCTGGAGGATGGAACAGTTTGTTCTTTCTGCAGCTTTCTCTCTCTCCAGTCTCTAAACACTGCCTCCTAAAGCGCAGCTCAGGGCTCAAAGAGCAGAACAAACCTATGTTGTTTTTCCCTAAAGATCTCAAGGCACCACCTTCCTCTCCCTGCTCCCTTCCCCATCATACAGCTTGAGAGCCACTGGTACCTTCGCAATAAGGTGCCCAAACCTCAGGCCACCCCCATGCCTTGCTGATGTCAAACAGAGAGGATTTGACATTTCTTTTCTTCACAAATAAATGGGGCAGCAAATTGCAATACACACATGGCTCACCAGAGCGAGCTTTGCAGAGCTGAAGTTACAGGATTTTTCCACTCCAGATTCAAGCACCTCTTCAGATTTTTGTCATCCATTCTCCTTCTCTGCCATGATAAACTCGGTACCTTGAGTAAATTTGGGTCAAATTCTGAATGACTAATAGACAGGAGAAAAGGCCTTCCCAACTTGGCTGTCAGAACCACRTAGCTCAGGGCAGATGTTGATCCCAGCAGTGTTGGAAAGTCCATCTCTGGGCATTTCAGCTGTGGGCACTGCCTTTTCAGAGATTTGTTKAATGAGACCAAATGCTAATCTAAAAATCATCAGGGATACTGGTACAGGACATGATAGAATATTTTTAAGGTAATTTTTGTTCTTCTTTCCACATTTTTTTCAGCTTACATATACTTTCTGTATCCTCTGTATCCACTGTTTCCTTATGGGTGACTTAATACATGGGTGATTTAAGCCATTTTGTCCCCTTTCTAAATCTCAGTCTGAGTAGAAAGGTTGCTTCCACTTTCAACCAGCAGTTTGGTCACAAAGATCCTAGGAAGCAAATTTAATTTAAACAAGATGGTTAAGTGAACCCCTCAGAGCAACACACCTGAAAGCACTGAGGAACCTATCCTCAGCCTGCTCATGTTTTAAGACATCACCACAGATTTTGGTGATGGCTCTCCATATTTTAAGAGTTTGGACCATTTTTTTTCCCCCCCCATGCGTAGAGATCCACTAAGGCCCCCTATTCACTGCTTTTCTCCGGGCATCACTGACTACAAGCTGATGGGAGCAACGGCCCAGAAGAGTAATGCACCTGCCTGCAGTGAGCAGTTTACTTCAAGGACAGAGGCAATATTTTGGACAATTCATCACTAGGTGCAAAACTACCTGTCAAGCTACTTGGCTGATGAGAAGGGTTTATTTTTTATTTTTTTTAAACAGTATGTTAAGTAGAAAGCGGATGAGCCCTTGCTCAGCTGAGATTTCCAACAACTTTAATATGTGGATTAGTTTTAAGCAAGACTGGTTTCTCCCCACACTGTCATCCTCTTAACTATCATTCCAAAATAACTGTATTGAGGGGAAAAAAATGTTCCTTTTTGCTCGGCTATTTGTGTTCCAGGAAGGCACTCTGATGGCCAGCCTGACCCTGCTGGTGCCACCAGCCTCTGCACGAGGCTGTTCTGGAAAATGCTTTGCTTGAACTATCCCCCATTCATGCCAAATATAAAGGGAGAAAATCTCAAAACTGTGAGCCTTTCGGGTGGTACAAGATTGTTCCCCTCTCTAACCATCGGCATTCTCCCCGCTGTGCACTCTGCCCTCCTGCACCCCATTATCCCCACGCATGCACCCCACGATCCCGTTGCAAAAGGGATCAATTTTACAATCCGCCAGCACCAGCTAGATCGATGCCCGACTAATACCACAGAGGCGCCTGGAGGGAGCTTCATTAACGTGGATTAAATAGCCATCAAAAGGACTGTGTGCCGACCGAGTTACATGCAGATGATGCGATAAGGACGGTGCCCGTGGCCAGGCTCCACAAACACGCCGGGCTGTTTGATGTCCCTCGCACACCCCGCTGGGCAAACAYGGCCCTCGGCGGGGAAGCAAAACAGGCTGCAATTCGAGCGAGACGCGGAGCCGGTGCTTTGCATCCCCTGGCTCACTCCAAACAAGATTAATCATCTCCCTTGTGACGAGGTGGGATAATCCAGTTAGTATCTGTCAAGAAAAATTTGCTTGTTAAAAATACACTGCTGGTCTATGAGCTGTTTGTTTGCTGTATTGACAAAAGCTGCAAAGGGGATGTTCTGTCCTGCAAAATGCASCTTGTTTTAACTCCATTTAAAGGAAGGATGGATGCAGGAGGACTGTCCCTCACCTCACCGATAAATATTCCACCTGTAAATATTAAACCTGGGAAACGTCAGCGCATTCAGGTAGAAGCAGAAGCAGCTGCTCCATGCATAAACTCAWGCTTTTGGCAGTTTTACACTGACAAATGCCCACGTAAGAGCAATGTTATAGCAGACGTGCAGCCCCAGCATAGCCTCTTTTTGAGAAATTTCACATCTATTTTTAGAATATGGTGCTTATATAAACCAGAGTGCGCCCAAAGGCTGGTAGCAACGAGGGCTCAGYGAGCTGCGCCTGGCTCATGCATTACTCAGGATTTAGCCATTCCGTGAAATTGGACCCATTTGCACTAGGATACATTTTACTTTATTTAGGAAATAGCAAACAGCTAATTGCTCCAATCTGTGTTAATCCACAGTAGGGCTAAATTTAGATCCAGAAACCGCTTCTTCCAATAAATCTGGACTTGGACGCTTTTAGCTTTACAGTTGGAAAGTAGGAGTGGGCAAAGGACACCAGCCGTTTGGGAGCAGCCTGGGGCAAGCAGGGGACCAAGGCAGGGACAGCTACGCATTCACATCAGCCACTGTGTATATGTAACCCTATATATATCAGCCTATAACCACTATGTGCCACTGAGGCTGCAAAAGGGATGAGATGGCCAAACTTTACACAAAATTTACACAATTAAACAAGAAAAAGGCTTTCAGTAAACATCTTCACTTAAACAAAAAAGTACAGATTAAAGATTATTAAAGTATCGATACCTGTAAGGGTCTCAGTTGGGTTGTTCATCTAGAAAGCAGTGCCCTGCTTGGCCGTACGTGAGTATTGGTGTTTAACAGCACAAAAGAGAGAGACAAAGCCCTTGCACCAGCAGCTGGACCCCTCTGCTGAGCTGAGCTCAAAGTCCCTCCAGTGCCTGGGCCTCAGGAACAAGACTCTCTGCAGTGGAGGTGAGAGCAGGGGCTCGGGCAATGCTGTGGATGCAGCGCCTTGGTGCTCTTCACCACTCTCCTGCTCAGACACTCTAATAAACCTTTCCTTAGACCCAGCCCCAGAACTGAGGAGCTGCAAATTAAAAAGAAAACACTGAAAAGGCACGAATATAACCCTGTGCAACCTGCAAAACTGTAATAGAGAGCAAAAAGATGCATCTCCACATCTTATCTCTTATTTGGAACTATAGATTTTTTTTTTTTTTTTGCACATTATTTTCCTGCTAGCCATAGATAATAACAAGGGCTCGGTAAGCAGAAGATTTTTCTCAAACAACTCAAACACATGCTTTGAACTACCGCATAAGAGTACCTCCCTTTCTCTTCACRGTAGGAAATTTTGGCTTAAGGGCCTTCAGACCAATTCCCCTATGTTTTTCCCCATTCTCTACATCTCCCCCGTAGCAAGGGCAAAGAGTAGCACTTTGAAAGACACAGACGCAGATTCAAGCACGGCGCTTGCGAGCTCTGCTCGCTAGGGGCTCGGATAAGATCGCCGCAGCTCTTGCAACACATAACGTAAGCGAAGAGGAAGAGGAACGTCGGCTCCCGCTCGCTGCACGCACCGCGGCGCGTGGGACGGCCCGCGGCGCCCGTGCTACCCCGCGTCCTGCGGACATGCAGGGAAGAGGATGTGCGCAAGAAGCCTGGGCCAGGGCGAGCGCTTGTGGCCAGCAAAGCCCGAGCCCAGGTTTCATCACAGGCACTTAACCAGTCCAGTAAGTAACTTTTTATAGGCCCATCTCATCTCACAGTTCTATATTCAGATTGTTTTTTGTTTTTACCTGGAATATTTCCTTTTTTTTTTTTCCATTCTTCAAATAGAGTCCTGCTTAGCGGGCACTTGATTTTATGGGTATCCAAAAAAGCAATTAAAAGGTTTACAATAAAAAGGATCAAACACATGATTCTCGCTGCAATTTTCCACATGCTGACTCCTGCCAGCTCTACAGCTTGGCAGATGCATGGGAATCTTTCAGCTCTACCTCTCGAGTCTCCTCCAGAGGCATCAAGAAGGCATTTCATGAAGCCCCAGCAAGTTCCTGGGTTTGATACAGAGGAGCCCTGAGCTCTTGACCACTTAGCTAAGCCTCACTGGAGCTTGGCTTAGGAGCCTTCTCATCTCCTCTGTTCTTGGGYACATTTTTCCCCCTGTCCCTCCAAACTGCTCAGGAAGAGCAGTTGGTTTGAAGGTTGCTTTGAAGCAGGTCTGCCCACCGCTGCCTGCTTGCAGCCTTCTGACTCCCAGTGCTTCCACATGCCCTCTGTCTCCGAGGTAAGAGTCTCATAACGACTCCCCTTGAAAAATACATGTAAAACATATCTGCTGCAAAGAAAACATTCAAGGCAGTAGTGAAAAATTTAGAGAATGAAATTTTATCTTCCTATTAGACCTTCAATATATCCTGCAAAGGACATCCAGCAAGAGCACTGAAAAGCCTCCGTACTCAAGTGCGTCCACAAATTACATTGCGTTTGTTTTCTCCACGCACTTCATGGCAGCAACTCCCCTTTGCACAGCTCTGAGTGCACTGCAGCCAGGCAGGTTTTGGGGCTGCAGCGATCCCTGAGGATCGGGCACTGGGAGCTGGACAGCTGCAGGAAAAGCAGCGAGCAAGGTCAGAGCCCATCTCTGCAGGACAGGCATGGAGTGCAGCAGAAACCGAGATGTGCCCCCAGTGCAGAGGGAAAAGCGAGGCAGCTTAAAGGGAAACCCTCACGATTCCTACAATCCAAGTTCTTTGGGCACGATGCCCCTCCAAGGGCTCTGCGGGATGGATGGGCTGCAGGGCCGCGGCGGCAGCAGCCCCAGACACCGCCGCCCCGCTGCACGGGGCGCAGTTCGCCGCGCTCACGGGTAGGCGGCAGCCCCAGGCAGCAGCAACGCGGCAAACCCGCAAAGGGGCGGACGAGCCGAGCCGGCTCCGGGACACCACGGACACCGCGTGCCTGGCGCCCACATTTATGTGTTTTTTTATCGAAATAACCCCTCCCATGTGTGTGCACAGAGCACCCTCCAAAGCGGGCATCTCTCTCGAACGCTGGAAACGCTTCTCCGGCTCCCAGAACRGAAAGCGCAGCCGCTACCTGCGGGACAGGCTCCCCACCCGAGCKCTGCGAGCAGCCGAAACCCTCCAAAACACCGAAAAAAATATTAAAAGAAAAATAAAAAGGAGCAAAAGAAGGGGAAAGGGGGGAAAAGGTCCCCGGGCGGCGCGGCTCGTCCCGTCCCGTCGCTGGCGAGCGCGGAGTCCCCGCGCGCCGCCCCGCGCCGCCGCCGGGCCGGCTATAGGGCGGTGCCGCCCCCAGCCCCGCTATAGGGCGGTGCCGCCCCCCGGGCCGGCTATAAGGGCGGCAGCGGCGGCGGCAGCAGCGGCGGGGCGCGATGCAGAGCGCGGTGCTGCTGGCGCTGCAGCTGCCGGGCGCGCACATGGAGCGGGGCGGCCGCCGGCGCGGCGACAACGACGATGACAAKGAGAAGGACAAGAAGGAGAAGGGCCGCGTCAAGAGGACGATGTGAGTGGGGCTGGCGCCGCGGGGAGGCGGGGAGGGTGCGGCGTCGCCGCCTCGGGACTACCCGCAGCTCATCCCGCTCCCCTTCCCGCAGCATTAAGGACTGGAAGACGAGGCTGAGCTACTTCCTGCAGAACTCGTCCAGCACTGCTAAGATGAAGGGCAAGAAGGGCACCAAGCAGCACACCTACTTCAGGTAACTTCTAGCAAATGGTGCCCCAGATACCCTACAAACCCCTTAAATAACATGAGCAGTGGCMTAACCTTCTCCATTCCCCACAGACCCTCTCCTGAGGAAGTCCAGCTGTGGTCCGAAGCTTTCGACGAGCTCCTTGCTAGCAAATGTAAGTTGGTCTTTGCAGAGTCACCCCTGGAAACCTCAGCAGTCCTTGGCTCCTGGGAGGTTTCTTCCTTGCACAGCAGCATTACACCTTGCTCTGGCTGCTGCACACTGCTTTGATTCTGCTCCCTGAAATAAATGCTTTAAACCATCCCAGAAACAAATTTATAAAAATAAARCTCAAAATTATTTGCAAACCAATATTAAAATTTCTTTATGATAGACTTTTTTCTCTTCTTGGTTTAGCTCTAACCTTTGCAGCTAAACTGGACTTCTAGCTGGCATTGCCAKGTACCAAAAAGCTTAGATTTAGGCTCTCTGCATATCTAGACAGAGGCATTAAAATAACTCAGGGATTATTTTGCAATGTTGTCATCAGAAGTTGAATGAACCCTGGATTTTACTGCAGCCCTGCACTTAAACAGCAGGGCAAAAGAAACCAAGAAATAACATCACCGTTTGCTCTTTGAAGTTCAAGTCAACCTGTTTACTGCAAGAATATTCCTTGTGTTTGTAGAATTATCRTAACTGTTTACTCCAGTCTAAAGATTAACATGAAAATCTCAACAGGAKTTTTTAAGCAGCTGTGCACACATCACAAGAGGGGAATATACAGACTAGAAAGCGCTTTTGGTTTTTGTTCTCACCTGAAAGCAACTAACAAACTGAAGTTTGCCAAGCACTTAGAGGTTTAGCTTTTCTTTATGGTGTTTTAGTGCATGAAAGAAACAGAGCAGAACTGCAGCAATGTGTTTTGCTAGGAACGGTCACAACGAACGGCTACATTCAAGATTCCTGGAATAATTGATGTATTTTTGCCTTTTCTCCCTTTTCCCTAGATGGTCTCGCTGCTTTCCGAGCTTTCCTGAAGTCAGAGTACTGTGAAGAGAACATMGAGTTCTGGCTGGCCTGCGAGGACTTCAAGAAAACCAAGTCCCCCCAGAAGCTGACATCGAAAGCAAAAAAAATCTACAATGACTTCATTGAAAAGGAAGCTCCTAAAGAGGTAAAAAAAGCTACTTCAACATGACTGCCCTCTTCAGTGGGCTCATACAGCTCTGCTTTATTTCTCTGAGCTTATTTTACATTAGATGCCAAAAATGCATCACACTGCTCGCTGCTAATACCTGCATGTAGAGAAAGAGGTCCACTTCCTTAAGTCTGTCATGTTGGAAAATGGCCCAAGCAGCACTGCAGAGGGTCCTTCCACCTTCTGTCAGCTGGGCAAAATCAGAGGCTCTTTTATACTTGCAACATGTTCRAAAGTTATGAATGGAAACACAGCATCATCCAAATTACTTTCCAGAAGGAGGCTTCAGTAATTGGAGAGCAAAGTAATAGGATTGCTTCAGTTTTCTCTTCATGTAGTTAGCTTCTTCAATGTAGTTCCCTGAAGTTAATGTGCTTCTCTCTTTCAGATCAATATAGACTTCCAAACCAAGAACATGATCGCCCAGAACATCCAGGAGGCCACACACTCCTGCTTCAGCGCGGCGCAGAAGAGAGTCTACAGCTTAATGGAGAACAACTCCTACCCGCGGTTTCTGGAGTCCGAGTTTTACCAGGAACTGTGCAAGAAGCCCCCCATCACCAGGGTGGCCCAGGCCACATGAGCGACTACAAGGAGCAGGGAGAAGCCTCTGAACTACTGAGGACGAAGCCACAGCCGCTGGCTGCATCCCAAGGGGAAAGACTGGGCCTGAGATGGCTGGAATCTGCCTGCCAGGCTGCATGGACATGTACTGCTGCCGAGGGTGATGCTGGAGGACACGCAGGGACTGCCGCAGCCAGGTGCTGGGATGGACTTTTCCTGCAGCTCTGCGGTGAGGAGGCAGCTCCACGGCCGAGGTGTCGGCAGAGAGGCTCGGGCAGCGCCTCCCCCATGAGCGCCCACAGCCGCGCGCCGCTGGGACCTGAGTCATTGCTTACACACTGGTTTTTCCTAAACACCAGCCGGGGCTGCCGTCATCGCTCACTCGGGGTTAACTCTGGCTGGGTAAACAGGAGGCTCCTGCTCCAACAGCTGCACCGGGCTGCTCTGTGACTGCTGGACTGTCACCGCAGAAGGATGAAGTGAGGAAGGGGCTGTCGTTCCCTCCCGGAGGGGCAGGCTGTGTAACGGGGTGCGTGGGGCTGGGTGCTGAGGGCAGAGCACGGCCCCAGTGAACAGGCACGGTCGCTGTTACATGCAGATTGGGGTTGTGTTGAATGTGAAAGCTGCATTAATGCCATAATCCTGTCTTGAGGACAGGAAGCATCAGTGAAGGGTTTTTTAATTATTTTTAATAAACTATTTTGATACTGACCTTTTTGCTTGTTTTGCATTTGTGCAGACATGTCCAACACCAACATCTAGAGCACAGTGAATGCACGTCACAAGCAATTGGTCTCATGGGTGGGATTGCAACAGGGCTAGCATTAAAGCAATAGGCACCAACAGGCAAGCACATTTTGCACAGAGTCAGAAACCCTCCAAGGCTGTAAGCTGCAAAGCACAGGAGACCAATTCCTCTACATCCCTCATTAAAYCTCAGCCCCCGTCATTAACCTCTCAAGAGATGGCTGGGCATTTGCTTAGACACAAGGACAGATGATTCAGATGTAGAGTCAACTAGACACCATCAGTAAGCAATGAGCTGTAACTCATCAAGGCACAAGGCCCAAAAAGCCTCCACCACCACCAATCTCCTCCCAGGGGTCACAGGCATAAGCCTGTATTTGGAAAACAAGCACCAGTGCTAAAGYACTAACACAGCTGCTACTGTTCAAGGCTTCAGCTTCAGGCTGCAGCATGAAAAGGTTTTGTTGAACAAAATCTAAAAAAATCTACCAAGCTATAAAACCAGCRTGGAATCAGAAATCACACTCAAGTGCTTGGCTCTCTGCTAGATGATACTCCTTTGAGAGGGAAATTACTGATTACCAGCAACTAGAAAAATGCGGTAGCCATGAAATAACAATGTCCAAAAAAGCAGCAATTCCAGAACAATTCCTCTTATGAGCTCTGGTTTTGTCAGACTTGTGACTTGTCTGAATTTGGGCTGGTTGGGTCCTGATCCCAGAACCCACTCTGCAGATCACATCTGAGAATCTGCAAAGCCTCATTCCCATCAAACAGATCCACAGCAGCCACTTCACTAGTGATCCACTTCCCCAAACAGCAAAAAGTTCTGAATAAAAGAATTTCCACTTCATTTTTTCACTCAGATTGTTCAAAATCCACAAGTTATATGTGAGTATAKGCTAGTGTATATATGTGCATAGTGTACATGCACTACGCAGGTGCCTGCTAGTTTGAGCTCCTGAATGTTGTGCCAGGGATGTGCTCACACACTTCATGAGCACAAAGAGACAGCCAGCCTCTGTTTTAGCCACATTTCCCTTAATCAAAGCAGAGATTTTGAACAGGCAACAAGATGACCAGGGAAGCAGTGGCAGGAGACTCAAAATCCATTTCTCCCACAGCTAAACTCACTGTCAGTCTACAGATATAGTCACATAAAACAAGTGGAAGACAATACCCAGTCCAGCAGTTCACCGCAATGGAGAAAGCTTTTCTCCATCCAGGAAAGACGGGGTTGACGACAGCTGCTTTCACAGGATGGCAAAACAACAGGAGGGGGGAAAAAGCAAGAGCCAAAATGCACCAGCTAATGACTCAGGGCCAGGGTGGGAGCAATTCCACGAAACTCCAGGGGTTCCAGTGAAGCTGTGCTAATCTCCGCCAGCCTGGATGTGGTCAGGAAGCAGTGCCCGGGTGTGCTTTCATGGGCAGAAGTATTTGTGATAGCAGCATGTGCCAGAGCTCCTTGCAGCGCCCTGGGTGCTCCAGGGAGGTGAGGGAGCTAGGAAACATGTGGGCGCTTAAGGTTTGAGCTAAAGCTGATCCCAAGCACTTCCTTTGCTCCCACAGGCACCTTGGTGAGGACAGGAGGAAATTGAGACATGGTCTGACAGGGGCTTTGCACAGTGTTCACCAGCCCTGATGCCAAGGTCAGCTCTGCAGCAAGGCTGCAGTGCATAAACAGCCAAACATCCTTTTTCATTTCTTTCTTTTTTTTCTCCTCTTCCCTCCTCCCTTCAATGCCTGCAGCATCAATATGCAACATTTCCCAATTACTTCTTTGTAATAAGTTCATTATAAGAGCTCTGTTTTTCCAGTTCCCAGGAGAAGCTTCACCACACAGCAAAGCAAACACATGCAAGTGCCTCAACCCCTGGACAACACTTTGGGTCTTCCTTGGAGAAGCACCACCATGGCTGCTTTAAGAGGTGCTGCTGCCAGGTTCTGTGCACCCTTAAAAACTGGTTACAATAAATAGTTAAAATTGGTGCTCAGATATCAGTATCCAGTGGCAAAAAGCAATAAACTGCTCACCCTGGAACAACCCAGCTGAGCAGTTAACTCTCCCTKCCAATGACAGAGTGTTTCCTTACTTGTTGCTTAATAACAAATCTCGCAGGGTTTGGTGCTTTGCCTGGCTCTGGAGGTAAGTGATGCTCCTGCTGCATATCCTTAAAAACACTCAGAATTATGAGAAGTTTGAAACTGTAGCCTGAGTTTGTGCATCTCTAGTAGTTCCCCAAACCAGCAGGCCATGCAAAGACTGCAAAGTTATTTCCCTCCTCAAAACACACTAATTGCTTTTAAACTGATCATATGAATTGGAAAAACTGGATCATGATTGCCAAATCTCTGCGTTTCCTAACAGTGTGTTTTAAAGGCTTGCCCTGGCACTGAAGTACAGGAATGTGCGACAGGGAGACCACCACAGTACCAAGAAGACAACRAGCAAAGACCTCTCTAAAGCCCCAAGCCAGAGGCACCCCAAGGCTGGGGTGTCCCTGGGGCCAGGGCAAGTAGGACAGTGCTGCTGAGTCACTGCTCCCAGCAAATAGGAGAGCACAACCCCTTTGTAAACAAGCGCCAATGCAGCATTCCCGCTCCATGTACTTATACATTGCAGCTGAAATGCCAAGAACATAAATAAAGTGCACARCTCCACTTGAAACTGCCCGCCGCTGCTCGCAGCGGGGACACTGACATTGCGGAGGGCTCTGCAGGCTCATGCACGTGCATGAGGAAAGGCAGAGGAACACTCGGGTTTTATGACTTGGCACTCGTGCAGAGCAGAGAAGTGACCTTTAGAAGCAGCTTCAGGAAATTCACCGATGACTCTCTTGCAAGGGACTCACTTGACTTAGATTGAGCAGGAAAAAAGATAAAAAACAATCAAGATATGGGACAAAAGCCCAAACTAGTCTTCCTGCTAGTGACACAGCATCAGCAAGAGCAGCAGTGTCTAGAGGCCCCGCAGCCTCAAGAAGACAGAAGCAAATGATCAGGAGACAGAAGGACACAGAGACAGGAGTAGAGACCAGCTGCCACATCAGCCCAAGGTCCCCTCACTGACATTGCCAGAAGAAGAACCAGAGACAGACTTACCTGCAATGCAGGGCTATGGTTCCCGCAGGAAAGCAGGATGGAAATAAGGCAAGACCTACAGCTCAGCTCAAAAAGAGAGGCAGCTCTCTAGCCTGAGCTTAAATGGATCAGGAGGGCAGAGTGAGGACCAGCTGAGGCTCATCAGAGCATTTAACACCCAGGAGAGGCCAGAGGGTCTGATACAAACAGGGAGAGACCCTGAGTGATATTCTCTAGCTCCATCAGCCCATGGCCTTGAAGTGTCTGGAGTTTCAGTGGCAGCTGAGCTTGAGCTGTGTAGGTTGGGCAGCGTGTTGCAAAGTGATAGCACCCTGTCCAACTTTGCAGCTGCTTGGTTTGGTATTGCCCTGAGCTCCATGTCTATAGAATGGGGTGCAGAGGGAACATGGGGAAATATTCCCACTGCTCCCTAGTGCATGACTCTACCCTCTGAGTCCTTTGGCAATTTCTCATGGAAATAATCATGTAAATCAGAGTTTCCAACAGCTACAAGGCACCCATGAGCAATGATTTCATGACATTCCACTAAAAATATTAAATATTCCATTTAAGATACTCTAATTGACAGTAAAGAATACTTACTTTTCTGAGCCAGTTTTCCCACCTCAGATTCAATGGAATAAGTTGTGTTTGTGCCTTACAGATTTAGCCCAAAGAGCAGCTTTGTGGCCTCTTGGATCAGTCCCTGGCTCCAGGCATTCAGGAGATGTAGTACTAACCTAATATTTATGGCGCTTGGAAAGTCAGCTGTCCAATATGGAAAATACACTTGCGAGCACTGTGGCATGTTTATCTAGCTGCTGCATTTCTGAGCCTTCGCAGAGGGCAGAGGGAAATAACAAAATCCCCGAGAGGCCACATGTGTGGCAGAGGGGCTAACGGGCTGTGCTTGCACCCCAGCATTCCCACTGTAGCTTTTCACCCTTGCATTTACATTTTAAAGGCAGAGGGAGTTAACTCTTTCCCTAGCAGTAAGTGAGGAGAGCAGCTCCATGCCCATGAGGACCAGCCACCCGCGATGGGGGTGTTGGGAGGCAGAGAAGCCGTGTTGGGAGCCTGCCGTGAGCCAGGTCCTTGCCACAAGCCAGGGCCATCCACCACATAAATGGATTCTCAGCTAAAGGCTGAGAAAAAGAACAGATGTGACCTTGGGATCAGATAGTAAAAGAGCTTTATGGCTCTCTGTGCTTTATGGCTGGAAGGSTGAAGCTGAATAGCTACACGATCCAACTGGCTGTATTTTATATAGTGATTTTATAACAGGTTCTCTCACTGCAGAGAACCTGTTCAAAGAGGCTAATGCCTGTATAGATGCAGAGGGGTTATTGAGTATGTGCAGGCTTTTTCTTTTTTTCCAGTAAAACTTCTCCATTTCTTTAGGGGAAAAAACAAAGTATGTTTCAGAGATGAGGAGTTCTGGTTAGTCCAACGAAAAAGGGATCTGATTCATTTTTATCTCCAGTTCCAACAAGTAGGGTTGCTCTCTAGAGACACATTAATAATTAGGGCCAAATCTGTCACTCTGAGGAAATCACTGAGCCAGGAGCTACCCCACCGTTCATACGGCTCTTCCCGCAGGTCGGTGAGCAAGGAATAAGKGATTTGCCTTTTAGTGGCACAGAC
Organism: Nothoprocta perdicaria; assembly: GCF_003342845.1. NCBI lineage: Eukaryota > Metazoa > Chordata > Aves > Tinamiformes > Tinamidae > Nothoprocta > Nothoprocta perdicaria. The sequence continues at coordinate 1,634,668 of NW_020455577.1, forward strand.
CAACTATATACCATTATCACCATTTAGATTTACTTAAAACTATTATTCACTAATTATGACTGGGCCAGACTCCTAATCCTGGTAGAAGACAGAGCACCTTCTGAATACTGCAGAAATGCTGTGGTGGTCCCCAAGGCTCGCAGCTATTTGTGTKCTTCATTAGCCCAGTGAAACTCAAGTCTTCTGCAGCTATTTGTCATAGTCTGGCAAGCAAAATGTTCCTAATAGCTGCAAGAATCTGGGTGGAAGGGCTATTTTCAGAGCAATTTCCAAAAGGACAAGAGTGCTTTCGCGAGCGTCTCACTTTGTTAAACGTGCTCTGGGCCTCTGAGGTTGCCGGGGCCGCAATAAAAAATAATAGTTTGTGATAATGAGGCTCTGGAGCAGCACGATGTGCCAGCGGGCAGAGCTGCAGAGAGGTGAGCAGAAGAGCGAGAGCAGTGCGGGATCGGCTTCAAAACTTCCCTTGAAAATCATATCCTGGGATGGTTCCCTGCTAAAGGAAGCTCAGCTCTGCCACAGGGATCCCCAGGTGCCTGGCAGCAGGTGCTAAGGCCGGGTCTTTGCATGGAGCAATAGTAAGTTCATGCTCAAGGAAAGCAGTARGTTCATGCCCTGAGGTGGAATTTGGATATATAACCCTCAGGGAAAGTATAGCTTGTCCTCCTGGACATCAAACTTGATCTAAACAGATACAAAATATGAAATGGCGTGAAGTGCACCAGGCCTCCCTTCCAGGCAACCTCCCTTCTCCTTTTGACTCCCCCATACCCAACCGCGTCTTCTCATAAAAAAAGTCACCTACAGTCTCAATTTCTATTTAATATAGCCTTGAAACTGCTTGGCTCTGAGGGGATGGAAGATTGCACAATTCCCATCAAGCGTGGTGTGCTGGAACGCACCCCCCCTTGTAAACGGCTTTTCCTTTTGTATGGGGGGTTTCTGTTTGCTTATAAAAACAAAAAATTAAAATGACATCAAAATATTGCCCTCTGGTTTAAGCCAGCTCTGCACTCTAAAAGGTCACTCGTGTTTTGTCGTGCGCTTGTGCTCTAAATCCCCACTTATAGCACTCACAGGGGAGCATCAGCACAGTTTTGTGTATATTTTTCTCAAGGCCAATAATTATTCCAGTGCTATGCTTTGCTGCCTTGTCTTTTCTTGGCCGTAATGAGGAAAAACACATTTCTTCACTGGCTCCACTGGCCACYGTAAAACAGCTGTTCCCTTTGGAGAGTTTCACTCCTTTGGGAAAACGGAGCGTACACTGCGGGAACGGGCTGGTGACAACAGCAGTATCAAAACGAGCACCGAGCAGTGACAGCGCTGGTTTTCCCACTCATCTCAGCCAGCACACCTGCCCTACAACATTCCTGCCCTGTTCAACTGGGAGCAACTCCTAGGCAATGCTCCTGCCGGTGCTGTCAGCAGCACTACGAGCAGCTGTCCAGGGTCTCCCAGGCGCGGAGCGGGAAACGCTTTGCGGGCAGGAGCAGGTGTCACCACCACCTCGCTCCGTGATAGAGACAAGGAAAAYAGTAATTTGCAAAGGGACCCAGCCTGGGAAGGAGGGAGCCCAGCCCTGCTAAGGCCCGAGCAAGCGGAGTGGATGCGGCGTGGCGGGGAAGGGTTACCCCGCCCGGCCCGACATCCTTTCCATTAGGAAGCACCAAGTGACTAATGATGATGCCGGTCATTACAAGAAGTGAGACGAGTTAGGAAACAGCATCCAATGGGAGCAGCGGGCTGCTCTGAGTAAGTCCAAGCAAGCGAGGGGTGCAGCTGATAGCAGGTCACCAGCGGCAGGTGAGAAATGCTCCCTTGCAGGGCCAGGCAGTCTGGCAGAGGCATCACCTTTTGCATCCCTCTGAGGGAAGAAATAACACAGCTGCCCCGCTGACAACAAGGGGACRTTTGTGTCTGTCGGAGCTAATGTGGCCCAATTAGTTTTTCCAGGAATGACCCACTCACAGAAGTGACATAACCACAAATGCATACAGAGGATTACTTTAATAGCAGTTTCCCAAAACTAAGCCACGATTTTGCCCTTTTTTTTTTTTAAAAAAAAAATCTCAACATGCTGCTAACATGCATCTCAAAGGGCCTTGAGCAACATCAGCAGCTGGATGACAGCTGTTCTGTCACATCCTTCCCAATCCGCTGTCCTGCTTGGTGGCCAATAATGCACAGGACACGTCTTTGCCACCGCCACTGCTGGGACAGCCCTGACGTCCCCAGTGGACCTGACTCTGGTAACGCTGGTGGGATGGATGGATTCAGGGAATTTTGCTCACAGCAGCTAAGGTTACAGCTTTCACATTACGCTGACATCAGAGCAGTGGCCGCCTTCTCATGCCGATGTAGCAAYGGCACAGCCGGGTGAGCAAGAGACTCTGATGGGAAACCTTTTGGTTTTGGGGAGTTTGTCATCCAGGGGATACGCTGGCTGACCTGGCTCATCCGCAGCCACCCAGGCACTGGAGAGGGGAGAAGGAGACAGAGAGGGTGTGTGTGTATGTGTGTGTATAAACATTAGMTTGGCTCCTTTCAGCCCACTGTTACACCCCGTAATAAGCATTTATCCCTCACCAAGTGTACGTTTTGCTGGCTGTGCTGAGCAGCCTGTCTGCCTGGCTGTGCTGCTGGGGAACCCAAGGGCATCCTYTAAATGCAGCTCAAGCAAGCCTGCGACATCGGTGGCCACCAATGGCCCAGCCTATGGTGCTGCTGAAACGTGGTCTGGTACCTGGCAGGGCAAGATGCCCTGGGCGGGAGACACCACAACTGCTTAGAGCAGCCCTAGGTAGACGCTGCCTGACCCCGAGGTTCACATCCCTGTCACCCAACATCCCTCCCTGCTCCCGCCGCTCCTCCCTTCCCTCGCACGTCACAGGCTCCGGGCAGGGCACGCTGGCCATCTGCAGCACACGCTGCTCCCTTTCCTACCTTCCTTTCCAGATAAGCCACGGGGCCAATTACATAACACTACCTACCCACTGGGATATGAGTGGGTACTGCAGGAACCACATGCAGATGGACCTGCCAACGGTAACACCACGAACGTGGTGATACCTAGAAGGGAAAAGAGACTACGGAGCAAAGTGAAGGAGAGAAGTTGTCGGCTGGTTTAACATCTAGGGAAGGGTTGCACCTTGCAAGTCACCTGAGCACCTAGTGACRTGGATGAGCCCTACTAAGAAGTCCAAAGTTCAAATGTGGCTTGAGAATAACTTTAACACATTGGCAGCGTGTCCTGACATGAGTCACTGGCACATTGCAAGTGGGCAAAAGTGTAAACGGGTGAAGCCGCCTGGCATCCTGCCTTTGCAAAAGCGGCTTAGCTGATAGCCAAGCAGAGCTAGAGAAGGAAGAACACAACCTCCTGTCTTCAGCAGGGCAAATTCATGTAGTTAGTGGCTTTCCATTTATGAGTGTAGTTTGAACAAAGCCCATGACGCTAGAGGCAGGAACACAGCTGGCAATATGGCTTTTTATAAGGCAMATATTAGGTGGAGAGTTTTTCTTCTCCCACAGATGCATTCCAGCATCCAGCTTTACCAATGATTAAGGTACCTGGTTGGTTTTGCTATTTTCTATGAAGTTTCAGCACCATCAAACAGTGATTTTTCCCCAGTCTCGTTAGGATTAGACCAACTCCAAGAGGAATCTGGCATATTTAAGATGAAGGTTAGTTTTAACTCGGTTTGTTACCGCTTCCCASTGTGTAATTTATAAACATCCTTCCCTCGTCATGCGGTACCAGAACAAGGAAAATGATTTACAGRCATGAGGCACAGCTCACCCGTAGCAGCCAAAGCTACTGTTACTGCTGACTGCGCAGTCACTCTCGCAGTTACCAGAGTTACAGGCTGGCAAAGGCCAAACAAACTGATGCAGATTAAAGCAAGGACCAGCTTGAACTTTCACCCTAAATGCGCTAGAGCTTCATGGAAAATTTATACTTATGTAACACGGTATATTTATATATTATAGATATTCATGTAGGGTACATATGTGTTTTGAGTTAACCCAGGTCTCCTGATMTAATTCCTCCCAAAGAGAGAGGAGATATGCTAGTGACGATGCTAATAGGGGTGAATCAAGGAAGTATTGCAACTGAGCCCTGCTGCTGGCAGGTTTAGAAACATGGGAAGGCTTCAATAAACTGCAGTAGCTATTTCATTCCCTTCCCCAAACTGATTTCTGATGATGATGATGATTTCTATTTTTGCAGCCTTCTCCCACTCTGCTGCTTCAATTTGCTGCTGTAGCTGCAGCATTGCAAAATCCAGGACTTCTCGTTGGCAAGAGCAAGCGACGTCAGCTTCRTCAAATGTCTTTTTCTTCCTCTGTGTCATGTTTTTGCGTAGAGACAGACTTGTCCTTGGTGACCAACAGCTGAATCCCAAGGACACATGATGACTGTTAGACAGACCTGGGACCAGGTTTCTCGTCTGAAAGGGCTTTGAAAGGCAGCTTTCATTTTATTTATTTGGTGAGATAAATGTCAGTGGCTGAAGGGCAGGGCRCCTCTCGCTGCCAGCGCAGCTTTCCTTGCCTTGACCTTCCCAACGGCAGCCGCTCTCCTCCCTGGGGAATCAGCTGATTCATGTCCTCCAAAAAGCCTCCTCGCAGGCAACATTTACTTTTCGGATTAACCTTTCACGAGGAGACAGGAAGCTACGCTGATGGTGGAAGCTCAGCCAACATCAGTCCAGTCCAAAAACACCTGGAGCGAGACAGCCCTGCTGCTTTTTGGGATAAGGGGCAAGCCCCTCGAGGACACAGGACTCCTCCTGCAGCTCTCTGTCCTCAAAAATTGACCTAATTCTTTTTGCTGACGTACTTGGCTAATTATAACTCTTGATTGAGACTCAAAATCTAGGCCTGACACACGATTTAGATACTTATGAAACCTCTTCACAGATCTTCAGCCTGCTGGAAATATGACCATAGAGGAAGAGCACCATTAAACACAACTGTTTTGAATAAACACATATTCTCCCCAAGTCCAGCCTTTCATATTCTGAGACTGAAGCCAAGTCTGCAGCGGCACAAGCAGCAATCTCATCCTATTGCACTTCTCCATCTGAGGCCTGCTCTGCATTTGGTCTTTGTAAGAACGTAGTCCAACACATGCCAATTGATTTTTTTTCAATTGAGATTGTTATGACATTGAAGTGGAAGCAATACAACACGGTGTAGATGGAGAGTCACAAGTACAGGCAAAAGAAACCAAAGCTGAAGAAACACCTGCCTTCCATTTGTTTACAGGTCTTTGGTTATTAACCACCACTGTTATTAGGAAAAAAAAAATGTTATCCTCAACATACAAGGAAGGTCTTTTCCCCTTTTTGGTTATAGCTTTATGCTAGGCCACAGGGCAACAGGTAAGCAACAAAAATTATTATATTTTTGCCCTGCCTCAAAAACCTAGAGGCAAAAAGGCTCAGTTTGCAAAGTTTTGGTGATAGTGGTTAGAGAAACAAAGAAAAACATCCTGCTCTAAACTTGGTTTTGCCATACACTGCAACTGAGGCACTTTTATTATAAAAATGGAARTTATTGACAAATCTTCCCTGCTTCTCAAACTAAAAAGTAAAATAGGTCTCTTGTTCCAACGGCAACTCTGAGCTAAGCWGCGGAGAATATTTTTCAGAAAGGTTGGGTTGGTATAAAGGTTGCCATTTACACTTGCTGGTGCAATAGAAWTTTTGACTTTTCAGTTCCAAAATATCTTTCCTAGTTCTTAAGTCTGGGAAAATATGAAGCAATACAGGCCGGTTACAGTCATGTCCCACTGTTCACTGGAGGAAAAAGGAATAAAAAGGAGGGTTAATTCTTTCCACAGTTCTGTTAAACATTTTCTTCACAAGAGAATTTGCTGGAATAGTTAATGTGGAATAAAATATTCCACAGCATTTAGTCCGGGACAGAAATGTCCTGATTCTGGTACACAGTTGTCTTTCTTATTTACTTCAGCACACTCAGGGAATTACATTAAGCTCTACTGTATTCTTATTTCCGATAAGTTTCCGGTAACGGAGATACTCAGGAACAACTACTATACTTTAAATCGTAAATGAACCTGAGTTAACTCTAGAGCAATTTCCTAATGCTGAGTCTTATGTTATTACCATTATGGGGGGAGGATGGAGGGAAAAAGAGAAGTGTCCGAAATCCCCAGGCATCTCCAGCCCAGCTTTCCAAAGTGGTTCTTGGCTCCGCTGCATTCCTGCTGACTTCAGTCGCGAGGGCGCAAGACAAATCCCGTTACTGCTTCGAACAACTTTCCCTTTCAAGGATTTCCTCCCCCAGAGCCCCTGGGAGCAGGCGAGCAGAAAGACCCACGTTGCAAAACCCGGATTGCTCACGGCCCCGTGTGAGCAATATCGCGACGAGCACAGAGAGGCTAGAAAAAAAAATCCTCCCTGCTCCTTGTGCTCCGGGAAGTGCCTCGCACTCAATAGGATCTAAAATAAACCGGGAGCACGTAGTTATTCTGGAGGACTTGATGCCATGGGATTTTCCCAAGGCCAAAAATGTTAACAGGTCTACTATAGTACTTAGATTTTTATATATATGTATATACACACAYAWATATATRTATGCGTATATATTTATATGTATGTAGATATATATGTTTTATTTTCTCTCCTCTCCAGCCCCTGGCTGGATCTGGCTCATTTCACGGGCTCACTGGAGGACACAGGGCACAGAGGTGCCCAAGACTCCTAGGCTGGCCAAAGTGCAGCTGGTTTTTATCATTGCAAATGATAAAAAAAAAAAAACAGAAACAAACTCCACACAGTTATTCAAGGTTCTCCACATGCACTCATACTGTGTGGATGGMGATCTGCTACTACTTAGTAGATCTCCCACCTAGTAATAGATCTGGATTTATTATCAGTACACTTCAATATGACAGCCCTTGCCTTCATTGCAGGGATTTATTTCTGTTCCACAAAGGTGCCAGACACTTGAGAAAGAGGCGAAAGCAGCAGTAAGCTGCAAAAATGCCTGGAACGTGGCTTCTCCACGGCCTCAGCTGGGGACATCCCATCTCAATGCAGGGTGTTGCAATCGTTGCCTCTCTTGCCTGGCCACTTCTCTTTACGCCTTTCTAAATATTTTCCCCATCCGTCATCGTGGCACCAGGGGCCTTTTCCGCTTGATTCACACGGCTGTGTCACCCTGCCCCTGCCACTTGGGTGACACCCAGCAGTAAAGGTGGGATGGGTGGGGACAGCTCCTGTCCAGGCGGGCAAGACAGGTGGGTATTTAGCAACGCACCCTCGTGGGGTTACCTAGCAAGATTTAGAAAYGCTAAACTGAAAAGTGAAAGCTCGAGGTTAGGAATTTTACTTTTGAGATGGTTCTGTAAGGGTTATAACTTGATTATGACTTGGTTATAACTTTGCACCGACTGTAGATTAAAAATCAGGCAGCATTTCTGTGGTCCAGTCTCCCAAGACTCTCAGCACTTGGGGTTGTAGCTTATTAATTAAGAGAACATCTTACTTTCTGATATTTAAGATGAATATTGCTATTAAGATGGTGTAAAATCATTCCCTTTGCTTAAAACCCCTACTTATCCAAYGCAGATGTCTGCTGGAACAGAATCACCCAATTTGAATCAATGTCAGCCCTTTAAAAATTATTATTTAGAGCTAATTCTGAAGGGCAAGAGCCAGGCTTTGAGCAGCAGCTTCTTAAAATAGAACTGTTTTAGTCAGTTTATAAATTCAAATACCATTTATGGACACAGCACCACAGACGGGGTGGGATCCCCTTTTGATATATGAACCTAGAGTTTCAGACGAATAAAAAAATCAAGCAAAACTGCCAAAAGAAAGGCACATCATGGAAAAAGCCTCAGGGTGACTTTGCAGGTGATACGTGAGCACAGAGCAAATTCCGATCCAGAACCCCTCAGGCGATATCTCTGTTGCTTTATCTTTGGCTTTACATCTGTCCTGACCACATCTGGCCAGGGCAAGGCCATGCTTGAAAAGCGTAGTGGACTGGCATCAGCTGGCAAAAGGAGGGAGAAACTGCCCCGAGGAGGCCAAGTGAAACTCCTGGGACACTTTGTGCAGTGAGGCACAGCTCAGGGTGAGGATGTTGAAGCAATTGCAACATACAGGCAGTGCTGAGCTATGATGTCTAGACCTTGCACCTACACGATCTATATGGATCTATATGATCACACTGATGCAGCTGGCCTAAATATGTCAGATTTAAATTAAAAACAGTAAAAAAAAAAAAGAAAAGGAAAAAAAAAGCAGCACATCCTGGAATCCATCAAACATTTTACATAAGAAGGCCTGAAACTGCAGATTTTTTACATGAAATCTGTTAGTTTTAAATCTTGCTTGGATCTTTGTAAAACTTAATATGTAGAAAGTAAATATGTAAAATAATATTTAATAAAAAATATAAATGTATTTTTTCTTGAAAACAGTCTCAAAGAGTAATTCAAAACACTTTTCTAACCCAAAACTTTTTCTTCTTGCCACGTATTCCTTAAAACTTGTGGTCTAGATTTTATGTGCAAGGCTCCTATCTCTAAGATATCTTAGCACAGAGCTATCAAGCAGAGCTCCCCAGGGCTGGCTGGCTCTGCTCCCTGCAGTTAGGCAAGGAGCAGGACTGAGTCTCCTCCTCGCACCAAATCCAGATGTCTGCCCTCACGTGAAGCCCATCCAAGGGCCTGGGTAAAAGGAGGATTTGGCTGCCGTGGAGCATAAGGCAGAGCCCAGCTTTTCTTCCTGCTGATGGGGACAGCCTGTCGACAGGGGCTGCGATTCCTTCCCTTCAGCATTGGAATAGATCAGCTTGTACATCGGAGATGACTGCAAAGTCCGGGCTAGACCTCACTTGCTTGGGGAGAAAATGAGAAAGTACAAAAGGTGACTGCAGGTTATGTTTATAGACGTCCTGTGCGACGGCAAAGCAGTGCAGAAACTACAGAAAGCAGAAGGGCACCAAGAAATACCAGTTTCAGGCAGATTTTGTGCGTCACCTGCTTGGGAACAGGCGGCAGCGCGGGCTCCTGCAGCCACATCTGAGCGAGGGGAACGGGACACGTGCAAAACATCCTCTGCGGTCAAAACAGATTGACAGGTTTAGATCTAGCACAGATAGATTTAAAGACCACATCAACACGCACTTGCTTAGGGAAAATCAGGCAAAATTTTGCAGAGCACCRTAATTCAAGTATTTCCTCTGCATGCCCAATTTTGCATCCATAGTCGTGTTTTTTGGCACAGATTCACAATCTGTAGCATGCTTTATGCATTGATATAATGCTGCTTGCGTACAAACACATGATGATCTGTACCTTTCACCATGCTGAAACTCTGAAGAAGGAAACCCTGCACATCTCGGTCCTGCCCCRCGTGCTGCCTCCCTTCTCTCTTGCCCTCTGCGCAGCACAGTCAGTACTGAGAACATCCTCTGCCAGCACAGTACACGCATCAGTACAGATCCCTGTTACTTAACTTCCCCGTATAGGTCACTTACACTCTCCACAGATAAGCTGTAAGCTGCAATTGGTGATGACAGCATAAAATGAAAGCAGAAGTTATCTCGTCCCGCTCCTGTGCCTCTGTCCTGCTGCTTCTCCTCAATACACGAGTAAATTTTTGTGTTGCTTTGCCATTTCGTCCATGGTTTTAAAAGAGTCAGCTGCTTACAACTAAGCAGCTCTGGATGTTTGTACTGACTGTCTAGGAATAACTTGCTTTGCACTGAGGTCAGTTGATTCTCTCTGTTGACTTGAAAATAGAGTTTCATGCCACCCAATAACTCAAAAATCTAATACCTCGTCTTTAAGGAAGCTGCTATTTCTGCTAGAAATAATGCCTTGGTATTCTGATGCTTTATCTCCCTCTTTGTGACTCCTGACAGGGTTTGTTGGGTGGACTGAGGAAGTTTGGGAAATGCAGGAGAGGATGGAAAAGCCATTGAGGGATCTAGCTGGATGCATCCAACTGCACACAGATCTCCAGCAGAAATGAGGGAACACTGGGCTTTTCTACTTCGCATTTGACTGGATTCAGAGAGGGAAAATTATAGTCTGACGTTACATTGGAATGTCTATGCTGCTRTTCAAGTATGTTTTAGGGCACAGTGCTTATTTTTTTTCTCCTTTTGCAAGTGGAAATGCCAGTAGCTTTCAAAACAGGTGGCATTAGCTACTTAAATCACTTTTCCAGGTATTCCAGATGTTTGTACAGAGACGTTTGTTGTTCATGTCTACATACGTAAGGTAGCAGTGAGGCATTTACAGTCACTTACGGCTAATTCGGAGCTATAACCCACACGCCGCTGAGCATCTGCTGCCCGCCTACCTCTGTGTTTTGTAAACACTTCCCAGCACCTGCAGCTCTCCTGGGTGCTGGAAAGTAACTTCCTCAATACATATTTTGTATAAATCTACACTTTCTTGTGTCGCTGAGCTTGTTGGCTTGTGTTGTTGAACATCTCTCTGGCTGGAGCTGTTTCTGGCCAAATACACACATAGTTGACAAAACAGAGCCCCTTCCCAAGGTCCCCGCACTGTGCGGYGAGGGCCCTGCTGAAGGCAGCAGTAGCTGGCTGGAGATTTCAGGGCGATAGCATTATTTGTATTGGTAGACAGTTCACGCGGCAGGATTAGCCTAATACACTTGGTGGATAAGGGAACACAGTGTTCTGCTCCTATTTATGTTGTGTGATTTTTTTTTCTGTACTCCTCTCAAAGATTAGTGTTGCCAACTTTCTCTGCAAGACAAATGACACAGAGAAGTTGAGGTCACCTACACCTGCTTCTTCCATCCCAGGTGATTTTATACAAGATTAAAATCTGCTGGAAAGCTCAAGTGTAGCAAACTGTAGTAGGGGCATTTACACAACATAGGCACCCGTGGATGACTCCTGCCGTGATGCAGAGCCCATTAGCAGACATGCTCTAGGAGAAGCGACCTCGTCTCTGAGGACATCGCTTCAGTGCTCTGCTGGTTTAAGGGCCAAGCACTTACTTTCTGCAAGTTTTGGAGCAATACTCATGAACAAGAAGGTGAAAGAGCTGATCCATCAAGCCCCATGATCTCCAAAATGGGCTAGCATCTTTTTCCCTCACCGTGGTCGAGCTGCACGACTGAAACCCTCGAGCAGAGCTACAGGCTGCAGCATCCGGCACGYGTGACGTGAAACAGCGACGGAGCCAGGGCTGGTTAAACACATAAAATCAGACCTATTTAGAACGAGGATGACATTTTTACATAACTGTTTTTCAGTGCAGAAGCAGGTTCCAAACAAAAAAATAGTTTCCACTGTTTCTCTTCTCTCACGTTCAAACTTTCCAAACCGTTCACCTTTGGCAAAAAGTTTCCTGCTTGGCCCCTGCTAGAAGGTCAATTTGTTTTGAAACGTGAACAGAATTCTTTCAGCTGTCAAAGTTAAGGGGCAGTAAATTCATTTTTAGATCTGAGGCTTTTCTGCTTCACCACCATCATCATATTTGTGTACCCCAACCTTACATAAAATTCAGAGTTCGCTGGCTGAGCAAAACTTGCAGACTTTTAAATTAAATTTTCCTCAAATAATTTACCTATGTAACACAGAAATTAGGTCTCCCATAGTCACACAGTTCTGCAGGTTCTGTGCCATTGCCACCACCTTTATCTAYGTACACAAATACCTATCTACTTTGCATGAGGGAGTCTACATTTTTCAAAGCAACACAAAGCAAAGTCCAAAGAGAGAATATTTTCATGTGGGAGATRAAGGAAAACACAACAACATTGTAAAAAGGGAATAGACACTCAGTAATGACACAGCCGTCCTCACCACAGTTCTGGCTAGGTTCTTTCTGAGGTGTGCTCCCAAACCACAGATTTTCATCAGACACAATGTATTTTGATCAAGTATTTCCATACAAGCCCAAGATTCCTGTATCGGTAAAACCAGTGCAGACAGATGTGACGCAAATCAGACTTTGCTTTCATAAGGCTGATACAGGTTCAAAATTATTGATACAGAAAATTATTTTCTAACCAAAGAAAAGGCGAGATCCTCCCCTCATCCTGGGAGGAGGGCAGGATTAAAGAGAGATTGGGATGATTCTCTCACATACATTGCTATCCTTTTTGTTTTCCAAACATCAAAATACATGTTTTTTTTTTCTCCCAAGTTTACCTGAGATTCCAGTGCAGGCKTGTGATCCCAGTCAGGATAAGCTCACAGAGCTGGATTGCACAGAAAGCCAAGGAGGAGGTTAGTGATGACTTGTAGAAGGCCATGGTATTGAATTCTTCCTCTAMAACCTGGGGAGGGTTCCCGAGGAGCTGAAGTTAACAGGTTGCAATACATGGGTCACTCGCTTCCCATTTCCCATCCAAGCTCTGGCTAACTTGGGACCTCCTTCGGCACTTACCAGACCTTTCCACAGACTAATTCAACTTGCCCACATGGCAGAAAATGGTCCAGGAAAATGCTTCATCAGCTTTATATTATGTCAAAAAGACAAATTAACTCCAAACTCAGAACCGGTCCAAGAAAGGGCAGGAKTACATGGCCAAGAACAAGCAAAGAAATAACCAAAGAGAGGAAAGGGCAGAGGAAGAAAGAGGCAGGGGAAGGAAGAAGAAAAAGGAGCAAAATCAAAATGAAAACATTGCTGATGACCTATAACATTTTCCTGACAGCGTAAACATATTTTGCCTGGAACTTAAATGGAAAAAGTAATAGTCCTCCCGTTAAGATAAGTGAGGCTTGGTAGAAGAATAATAATAATCATGTTAAAATTTGCACAAGTCTAACAATGCAATACATAAATCATCACATTAACCAATGGAAAAGTCTTCTCAGAAGCAGAACCAGTTTTAAACCACAGTGGAGCTATCTTCTGCTWTTGGTAAAGCCTCTTCTATTTCTATGGTTATATTTCTGTTAACTCTCATCACTTATGGCACTGCCTCTATAAATACCCGCTGTGTTGCACTATTTCTTCATTCAGCTTTCATTTCCCATCCAGCACTGGATGCTTCTTCCCGCTCTCCTAAGACAAGGACATTTGAGTAATGCCTTGCTCTGCAGTTCAGACATTGCAAAGCGGCTGAAACAATTCCTGCACAGGTAATGAAAAATGTAAATTTAATTTGGAGGCACCATTGCCCTTCACACTGAGATTCCCAGCTGCATGTGAACCTAAAGAGAGATGGGAGAAGTGAAAAGAGGGTGGCCGGTCATTCTGCACACAGTATCTTCATGTATACAACCTGCACCTCAGATCACCTCTAATCCAAAGGCAGCCTTGCTTTACTCACATTATCAAGTTACTGAGTGCATCCAATAGCTCAGAAAAATTGGAGTCAGGAACAGAGCAGAGGCTGCCAGGAAAGAAGTGGCTTGGGACTTCACTCACTCTTGCATTACCAGCACAGCTGATGAGCTRCAGATTGTTTCACAGTTAAAAAAAGAAAAAAAAAAAAAGAAAAAAGAAAACCATGGAAATGTAGTACTTAAAAAACTTTCTTTGAGACAGAAGAGAGATTTGTGGAAATTAATAAAATAATCCATATAACATGCATGACAGAAGGAATTATACTCATTACACACAGCTGAGAAAAGGTCATGAGGGAATACAGGCTGATGCTGACGCAGACACACGGGGTTTAGAGCTGAGTTCACAGATGAGAAGCGTGACCAAGGGCACTCTACAGTTTTCTTGTAATTTCCACAGTTCTTAGGCTGTTCCTACATATTCTGTAGGTGAAAGCCTCATCTAGAATCGATAACTTACTACAATTCTACACACAAAATCAAGTCCTAATCAAAAACCTGGAAAAAACTTTTGCTCATAATATCTAATAGCAACAGTCTTTTTAGAAAGACCATTCCTCATCCTATAATAAGAACCCTCTGGCACATAAAAAATACTTCTAATGGAATAGGAATTCTTTAAAATTGGGTTAAAAAAAATCCTGGCTTGCAATGCCTAATGGAAGATGGAAAATAACAGAGTCAACAGAGAAACATTATACCTCACAAGGGAAATGTTCTAATCTATTCTTAACTCATTTTTATCAATAAGCCCCATAGCTGGCTTCTAGCCATCCCAGATGAACAATTTAAAGCCAGGAAAAAAGCAATTTGGATAGACTTTATCCACATCTGTAATTCATCTGCCCTGCTATATTAAGTTGTTCACCTGTTAAAAACTAATTTACTAGCATATAGATAAATATGCTTAAAGGTTGCATGCCTAAAAATAACGCTCTAGAGTTTTCTATACTGTGAAACACGTAAATTATCCCTGTCAGGGAGCTGCTATAAAAAGGTATTGGATTGTATTTCTAGAAGCAGGGTTCAGTCAGGGGTTACTTTTTGCAAATGCAGCTTAAATAGCTTTGCAAAGTATCAAAGTTAGGGGTTTGAGTTACTTCATTATTGCCTCTATTCAAGGGAGAGGAGAAAAAAATAAAATAAAAAAGCTCTCTAGCTTGCCATATGTGAATAGCTGCAGCACATACCTTAAACCAACAGAGTTATCTAGGAACACGAGTTTTAAATTTAAAATCTTCCATGCGTGCTATATGGTTGTTCTAACCTAAACCTGCAATGAAAATGACCTTTAGTGACCAACCAAACTCTCTATTTTAAGCGCTGATCAAACAATAACGTCAAGAGCAAAGTATCATAAAAACAAGAGCGTTATTTAACGGCCACGCTGCTGAGCGCCCACATGAACAGGGCGCTTCACAGCAGCCTTCCCAGCCCGGCCCTGTTCCGCAAGGCGAGCGCCCAGACCTGCCCCAGCTCCCAGTGCACAGCCCTGTCACTCCCTATTGCTCCGTGCACCTAGGCTGGGGATGAAGCCTCTTTCGTTCCATCCCGTGCCTCGTGCAAGGAAAAGCAGGAAAACTGCAGGGAGGACAAGCTTGCAAAGCTGCACGGAGCATCACAGGCTGCTCCAAGATGGGACAGGATAGAGCACTTATTGCTTGTCCTTATACACAAGGTGCATCATTTTGCAATATTTTAGTAAAACAAGGCAAGTATCATGATRATTTCTCTTACACAAAACTGCCTGGAAGAGCAGCCCAGGCATTGCAAACTTAGGAATAGATTAACAAAAAAAAAAAAAAAATCTACATTTGATTGAACTTGMTGTTTAGCTTTGTCTTACAATTAATGGAGAGAAATAGGCACTTTGAGGCTGTTTACTGCACTGTAAACGGAAAGACGCTTAAAATAGAGCAAACGGCAGTGCGGCTGAGCCTGTCCTTCTGCAGGAGCAGAGGCGCGAGCGGCCCCGTCACAGGCAGCCGAGCGCCTCGGAGCGCGGGCCAGCAAATCCCACCCTCTGTTTTTCACCAAAGATGGTTGCCTCGAGGCAAAAGCCGTGGCCCAGCATTATATTTTGTCACCACTGCGATGGACACTCGTTTAATAGGTCACAAATGAGCCTTCCAAGCGGCACGCGGGCAGCTTTGAGCATCCGACCCGCCGCGGCCACCAGCGCCGCGCAGCCCGTGGGCACATCGTAACTTGTCCATCYTGATTAAGGAGTACATACAGCTATTTTAAGTCCTAGAAAACAGGCCTAACAAGGAAAGACAATTAAACAGTTCTATATTTGGAGCATATTTGAAGACAATGGATTTGGCTTCTCTTGCCTCTGCTCTTTTCTGACCCCAGCGATTCAAGCTTCTGTTCTGATTTTCAAGCTAAGACCAGGGCTAGATGCACTGGGTCTACATGCGATTGTATGACATTTATTTACATATACTGACAAATTCTTCTCTTATTTTACGTTGGCTTCTTCTCCCTTCTCCTCCAGGCAGGAAATAAAAATACCTCTTCCAACAAAAAGGCCTTTTTGATCTCATCATAACAAGTCGCAAACAACATCCAAGTGAAAAATTGGGAACACGATGCTCGTGCTGTGCTCCATGATTAACTTGCACTCTGATTTAATGCAAATGATATGAGATACAAAAGCTATAGAGTTTTTTTCACTTTTCATTACCAAGAGCTGGACCAACAGAAACAAATGGACAAAACAAGAGGCACTATGTTTTAAAGTTTTAGAACCCATGGCATTTAAATTAGTTTTGATAAAGAACACAAGCTTGCCCCCAAATATATCTGGTTTTAGTTGTTAATCCTTAAGAGAACCCAGAGTCTCCATCTCCAAAGCTGTAAATTCAAAGCTGCTAAAGCTATTGTAGGTCAAAGGAACTGATAATCTCAGCAGCCCCGTGCATGCATCTGTGGTTAATATAATCCTCAACAAACAAGCAGCGTGACAAATATCCTGCAGTGCCAAGGGGAACTCCAGTGACCATAACATTAACCCTCTGGCCTTGCTTAGGATATAGAATTACAAAGCTGTTGGACATTTAAGATAGACTTATTTAAACTTTGATAATTCACAATCTTGCTATGTTCCCCCACCGTACATATTTTTTATCACATCCATCTGATTTTAATAGGTAAATTGAATCCCCTTAGTTACTTGTTAGGAAACACAAACTGTTCTATGCAGATGCTTAAGAAAAGGTTYTGGTTTATTAGATTTGGTGTTAAATGTAGGGACCAGTTGGCCTTGAATAAACAGGCCAAAAAATAGCCTTTTGAGGAACAGGCTGCTGGTTTTATCATAAAAAGCCAAACGGTAAACAAAAGGTATGTGCATTCAAATTGGAAATCATATTTACTTTCTCCACTGAGTGTAATCGTCCACTGGAAAAAAATATTGAGGAAAAAAAAATAGTGGTCACTTCCTGTGCAGATTGCTTCAAATTAAGGCAGAATGAGCATCAGCTGCCTGGAAAAGCACTCATTTAGAAAGCGGGGGTAAAGTACCTTCTAATAACACAATTCTGAAAGGCTCTGGAAAAGAATTTAGACAAACMAAAGTCCTTAAATAAGTTAGAAGATACAATTCAGTCAATTTAAGAAATGGGTTTTATGGTACACCTGGCTAGAGCAAGAAGGAGCAATAGGAGGTATGAAGGAAGAGGCCTGTTCTATTGTTGCAGAAGAGTCTTGCCCTTTGGTAGAAAAGCCCTTGCAGAAGAGCCTGTGCTTTGGGTAGGATCTCAACATTCCACTCATGCTCCAAACCCCTTCCTGCTGAGAGAATTACATGAATCACCTGAGACACAACAAAGGGTTGCAGAAGAATTTTGATTTCTGCTGATGAACCTGCAGGAAARCTGCCCAAGGAACCATTATTAAAGTGAATTGGGAAAGAAGAAATCCCGTCCCATTTCAAGCAGGGCCTCCATGACCTGCTGCACGCTGTGGCAGGGGCAGGGCACCATGCCAGCGTTGGCCAGAGCTCTGCCCGTGGCAGGACGCCAGCCTTCATAGTGCTACTGAGCATGACATTGCTGCAAGAGCGCTTCGTTCCACGTACAGTGGAGCGTGGACAAGCCTGTTCGGCTTTCCTGTTATACCCTTGATGTGCTATTTTAAACACTTCTTTAGAAAACTAATCTTTGTTGAAAGAGATTCATGATTTAGAGGCAAGACGGCTCGATCACAGATCAATAGTGTGGTGTTACATCAGGTCCCTTATGGGGCTGAGGGATCTGTCCAATTGAAGCTACTGGGAAAAATTCTGGTAGCAGGATTGAAAATCCAGAAGTTTTCAAAGCAGTGAAGCCCCTTTGTCCCAGCAAAGCAGGCCTGGAAAAAGCAGGAGATCTCTGGAAGCTTTACCTGTAGTAACCACAYGCTCTTTGGAGACAGTGGAGTGGGCCATGCAGCAGATTTCCTCTGCCCCCAAGGAAGCTGCCTTGCAGAAGACTGGTTACAGGGTTGAGAAGAGAGTCCTCAAATCCAAGATCATCGGTGTAATATTGGGATCCAATTTCCTTCTCTTCATTATTCATATTGAAGCTATATTTGATTCAGATAGCCTGGGACATTAGCCAGGGAAAATACAAAGGAGATTGATCCAAGGGGAATTAGAAGCAGGGCTTGTGTTGCTCGAGGCATGCTGATGCTCAGACTCACCTCCTGTTGGGGTTAGTCTGAATTTTTGCAGCAGTTCCCAAAGTCGCTGTGGAGGGCTGAGATGGGCCCATAGGGAAGGACGGATGGACAGACTGCTGACTTACGGTGCTCATTACCTCATCTCGTCCATAAGTAGCATTTTTGTGTCTACTTTCAGCTTTTCCAACCTGCTTTCTCAGGCTGAACCTGAAATGGCTTGGTTTGGACAAGTGCCTGTGGAAGATAAACAAACTTAACCTTTGCTTAATTGTCCCRTCAGTATTTTTAGCTGTTGCTAGCAGCCTTTCCCCCACAACAATAAAAAGTCTTTGATTTCTTGAGGGTGGAAAATCATGAGCACCTGCATGGACATGCTATTGTTATCCTGCAACATACTGAAAACCACCTAGAAATAACAATGATATTTTTGTGCTTTGTGAGATACTGAGGAAACAGAGTCACTGCTTGTAAATAAGCCAGGCATCAAAGAGCCAGCCTCAAGTATACTGCTCTTCTATTGAGCTGATAGAACAGAGAAAGCTAAAAATAAATCTTGGGCAAATGCAAGCAAATATTTCCCTGCCGTTTGACTTTTATGAGGTTGGTGCAGCCAAGTCTTGTTTATACAATGCAAGCACAYGGAAGTCCTGCCAAAAAATGTTCCCAGCTCTCCCATCAGAGGAGCAGAGGGGCAAGGATGGGGGCAAGAGCCTGCTCTCCTTGCACACAGTGGGCTCACTAGCAGGGTGACAGCAGCTTGCCGAGGGCTGCGTGCTGTTTGCATACAGCTGCAGCCTGAGCTGGCACTAGCCCGCTCCCCGTATCACCTAGCACAATCCTGTAACTCAATAGGAAAATCCTACTGCACTGGAATGAGTGCCAACATTTCCTACCTCATCCCAAGAGAAGGATTTATAAAGATCACATTTGCACATAAATCAAAGTGTCCTTGGAGCACTGTATGCTGCAAAGCTGCAGAGTTGCTATCACTTGCAGCAACCCATTTGCACACAGCATTTACCAGGTTTTGGTATTACAGGAAGATTGTCCCCCAAAGAGAGTGCCCTCGCTGAGAACTCTTCCATACCCTCCCTTAATGAGTTGTATAGGACCAATTGCTCCTTTCAGAATACTTCCCCCTCCTAAACTCCCCAAAATCCAAGACAAATACAAYTAAAAAAAAAGAAAAACTCTCTAGACTCAAAACATAAAGGAATGAGAGATTATTGATTGTTAGGAAAGCAGAAAATTGAAACATACTGCTGAGAAAAGACTTTTGCTCCCAGGTAGAAGGCAAACCAACAATCACGGGTTTTGAAAGAGATTGTCATTCCCTAAACAAATAAAAAAAGAAAAAATAGAAAAAAAAGAAAAAAGTTTCATTTTAGTCTGCTGTGTTGAAGCAGAACATTTCAGGCAGTCTAAACACAATCTCTGTGCGTGCAAAATTTGTAACTGTAACTGCTCACAAAAAAAAATGCATTATAAGGTTGCATATATTTCCCTGTGCACACAAGTTTAAATGATTCACATATGTATTTGTGGAGCTATTTATAATTTTTATGATTAAATTTGCCAGTCACAAAATCATTCTGTGTGAGTCACTGTACAGTACACTTTCCTCAAAACCATTGCAAAATGACTTTTTTTCGGCTGAAATATTTGAACTGCCAGTGAATTGCTCAAAAAAACACGAAAGAGAACATCAATAATTACAAAAAACCCCAAAATATCACAAGTCCACTTGCAGTGCCCGTGGGCACTCGTGYTCTCTTTCCCAACAGCGAGGCACTGAAGGTAACACCGACAATATCAAATCACCAAGCATAGTTTATTATTTCAGCTGCTGTTCAGCCAAATTGTTACTGCCATTAACCTTCAAGCTACGCAAGACCTGAATAAACACTGAGCTGGACTACACATCTTCTGATATTTTTATGGGGCAGTAAAATGCATGCAGAGCTGCAAGGATCAAGTACTCTCTCAAACTAGTCACATTCAAAATGTAGTGTTTTGAACAAGGTACTTAAAAAGGCAAGGAAACGCACACRGGAAAGCTGTATTTCCATTTTTCCCCTCTCTTTTTCTGATAGCAAAAGAATGATTTTAAGCTGATATATTCTAGCTTAAATTTTTGTATTCAATAATTCTTATATTAGAGAAACAACACCAAACTGACGAAATTGGTAAAAAGTCAGCTTGGCTTGCAAATTAGCTCATAAAGTTTTATGGTACACTAAGTGAGGCCAAGTTCTTCTCTTTGTTGATATTGGCTTCAACAGRATTGCAGAGATAATGTAACGGGATTTGTGCCACTTGTGATAAATCCTGGCAAAATGCATCATCCATTTTCAGCAGTCCTCRAGGCGAGTGACTAACTTGTAAAAACCAGCAATCACATTAAAACATTCAATAAACACGTTATTTCCAACAAACCAGCTGATACAGAAAAACATGGCAAAAAGTCTGGACAAACGTTTCTCTGTATGTGATCCTTAATGAGACTTAGTATTATATTTCCTAACCATATATAGCTTCCTTGCTCTGTACAGCTCTGATAGGCAAGTCTTTACTAAGGTGTTTYGTGAAGCAGTTTTAGCTATTCCTGTCAAAGTACTGCAGGAATCTGTCTGTGATTTAGTATCAGAGGAACAAGATTGCTGAACCTTAAGGTTTTTGCACTCTTGCAGGAATCCAGCAGGCCTTGACAGCTTAGTGTGTAGGCCCCACAGTGTATGCAGGGCTCATAAGTTGTTATCTTGTAACAAATATATAATAATAAAAAACATTATAATAAAAATATTATTCCCTTTATCATACAAACTATTAAGGATTTGTTTTTCTTCTGAAGTTTAGGCCTAAGAAGAGAACAAAAGTCTGGGTAAAMTGTAGTATTTCAATTTCTTTGAATGCAGTTTCTTTGAATGAGTACCACACATTTCATCTTTGGAAAGTGGCTCCAAAGAAGGATCCTGATTCACATATCATTCTTTGTATCTCTCCAAAAAATAACTTTGACATATCCAAGTTCACCAAAGTCAAGGTGTCTGTCTGCTATCGGCTCAGAAGTGCCTTGTACACTAAAATAACTTTGAGAGCATGACTAGTTGAGTAGTTTCCTTGATGTAGAGAACTCACTTCTGTGCTTCAGGCTGGATATTGCTGAACAGGACCTACAATATGCTGTGGGTAGGACTTGCCAGAAGYATTCTGCATCGAGTGACCCACTCGAGTGTGTGACAAGGATTCAGTAAAACCGCACTAGAGTGGGGAGTCACAACAAGCTGTGCACTGTTACTGCCATTATATTATTGCTTGGGCCCCGGAGCCTTCAATCACACATGAAATAGCTCATCAGTGCTCAATCTGGCCCAGGCTACAAAGAAAAGAAAATAGCCTTCCCGAGATGACATTTAAAGCAGATTTGAAGCACAGTCAGGTAGAACAAAACCTTAAGGAAAGGCATGAAGCTTATGACAGGCAGTCTTTCTTTCAGGGGAGGGAAGGAAACCAAAAAYCCCATTTTCCTAAAGCCACTAACAAAAGGAACAAGAAGTATCATCTTACTGAAAAGGAGACAGAAGTGGTTGCTTGGCATGCAGCACTCACTAAAGCAATGTAAGTGCAGCTCTAATTAATTCGCCATCTTGTCCTTGGACAAGAATCTGAAGCCAGAAACTTGCTAGTGTTTCAAGTCAAATTCAAACCTTTCCGTATTAAACTTTCCCCGGGTCCCTTTGTCACACCTGCAGTACTAGCAACACTTTCAAGTTTATTGAAAGTTATGCAAGACTCAAGTAAGGCAAAAAACCCCAAAGTATGTGCAAAGAACARGGAGGACCTGCAATGTGGCATAGGACTGCTTAGGCGCAGACATCTGGAAAGGATAAGGGAGAAAACATACAGCGAATAAGCTTGAAGGTCCTCTGTAACACAGTCTTCATCAGCCAGGTTCTTGAAGGCAGCCTAGGCTGAGAGGAGCACCCAAGAGCARCTTGGTTCTGCTACAGATGTGTCACTGCTGGCTCTGCTGGCAGTGCAAAGATGCAGGGAGAGCAGTTATGATTCAGCAACTGTTCATATTCTGCAATGCAATTAAAAAAACAGGGAAAGGTTTTCAACAAGAAATTTTAARTCATCTCAATTTTTATCTGATACTTATTATTTTGTTTTTGTCTTCCCTGTCTTGCATACACAGTGAATGCACACATAACTTGTAGACCAGAGAACAGGTTACCTTTCCTTAACAAACAGGAATATTACTATACGATTTTGTGCTTTCCATGATTAATTCAAAGCAATGATACCAGCAACAAATGCAATAAAAAGCAGCTGCTAAGACATACCCTGAAACACKAGCTGATGCAAAGGAACAATTGTTGCACTCTGCACACAGTTCAAAAGGGCATTCGGGTTCCTGCTGTCACTACAAGTTGTATTTTAATCACTTGCGGACATGATATGCCTGAGATTGCATGCAAGAGCRGCGCACGAGTGCAGCATGTGCAATAACCAGTGTTTTTCTTTAGGTCATAGTGAGTAAGAAGTGTCATAGGCCCTTTTTTTTCTGTCTGACTTAAGGCCAAACTGTGCTTGGAAAGCTGTCATCTGGCCTTTTTGTCCCTGTGAGTTATTACATCAATCTCTCATTTCCCACGATGACTTTTAAAGAGCTTCTGTTCATTTACGTCCATGTGGCAAGAGATCTCTGTCGCTTTTTATCCTCCCTCCCTCCTCGGTTAACGAAGAAACATTCCACTAAGGAAAAGCTCTTGCATCCGTCAGATTGCAGAACTGATTAGATGGGAGATACTCCGGCTGCGTTTGCAATGGGCCTCTTTCAACTGTTTCTGCTTCTAAAATTAGCTCAGCTATTTCCTGAGAGAAGCCTCAGGACAAAAGCAGAGACGCACATAACGCTGCACGCGGAGCGGGATCAGAAAAGGCCTTGAAAGGATGATGAGATTATCCAAGAAAACYAAGATGCAGCTCATCCTTTCCGCTGGCTGCAGGGGCAACAGGGACCCCCACCCAGACAGGAGTCCTGCATTCAGAAGAGGACTCTGAGGCCACAGGAGGAAGCCAGAAACGGATATTTAAGATAAATCACTGTGCATTAACTGCACCCCGCCTAGAATATGTACAGCCCCTGCTGYTACTTGCACAGGGGCTTGTGCCCGCCTGGTTTGCAGCTGGGCAACCACTAGGTCACTTTGCACGAGCCACGTTGGTATTTTCAAGAGAGGCTCTGGCTGGGAAGCTGCAGAGCAAATTTTGGAAAAGGATTTCTGATACCTGCTTCACGAGTAGCACTTCTGCAGGCCCTCATTTGTCCTCTTTATCCTGTTAAAATGTAGGAGGAAGATAAGACCCTGGCAAAAAACAGGCAACAAGCACTTGTGTAGAAGAGAATAATTTTCTCCCCTTTGCTCAGGTTTGCTTTCTGCCCCAAGCCAACTCGTATTGCGAAACGCTGGCTGCGGCTCCCGGCACAGCCCCACACAGCAGAGCCAACGCAAGCCACTTCCTCGCGAAATTAGGAAGCGCTCAAACCCCGTCACGCTGCAGACCGTTGCGGAGGGGCAGGCTACAAACGCACACCCTGCACGTTTGTACCTGAAGCGTTTCCTGTGTCTACATCCATGGCTTGCTAGAAGTGCAAGAGTCAGGCACTGACAGCCTTTGAAGTTCTGCTTCAGCAGAGCAAAAGATCYTTTATAAATAAAATAATTCTGAAAAGAAATGTGAGAGAGGCAGCAATGAAGTTGTAATAGAATGGGCTTATAAAAGTTCAGATACTGTCCCTCTGGCATTTTATTCTTCAGCGCATACCTTAGAAAATACCAGAGCAAGAATTAGGTACTCTGTACTTAAAGTATCCCTCAAAAATAAGCAATAATAATAAGTGATGAGTGATAATAAAAATAAGTGTCTGTACCCAATATACACTAATGTGAACTGTATAAAGAGAAGAGATCCTCATACCTGAATGAAGCTAGTTTCAGAGAGTTAGGTACAGCATAGGTTCTTAAGGAACTAAAAGCTTTTGCTCCATCAAACCTGAGCATCCCTTGGAAGCAGAGTAATTTGGCAATACTCTGTTTGCTAGCATCAGATTTTTAGACAAAGACTGATTAGAGCCACAGGCAGAAGATTCCTTTTCGTTTATGTCTCTCACACACAAAAACACACATTTCTGTAGAGTACAGTTAAAAGATGGACCTTTAACTTGCAGGATTTTCTTCAGATCTTAATTAAAAGAATAAGAAAAGGAAGCAAGTGCCTTGCAGTTGCTGTTGTTATATCTATATACCTGAAATATAATTTATGCAAACTAATGCTGAATTACAAGCACACTTAAAAACTGATTAAAAATTCAGTCATCTAAAAATGGTGGTAGAATATGACATAATGATACACATGGTAAACTGCTTCTCCTCCTCCTCTTCTGTCTCAATTTGATGAGAAATGACAGAAGATAAAACCCCAAAAGTTACTATAGTATTTTGTCTTCATAAACTTCATTATGCTCTATTACARCAATTACATAAGTAAATGGGGACTAGAGATGCTGTAAACTGATTCAGTGTCACTGATTTCAGTGGCAGTAAATGAGCACTGCAAAGACATACAGAATCCATAAGTTCCTTTTGATTGCACTTCTTCAAAATAGACTTAAAAATATGCATTTTTAGAATCTTATTTTCAGATAGGGGCCAAGTAACACCCCTAAATCAAGCTATTGTATAAAATTGTGACTAAGGCCAAATTCTTCTGCTGAAATGAACACAAACAAATGTTCTCATGAATGGCTTTGCAGTAGATGCAGTCAAGACTAAAGGAGCAAGAATCCTTGAATCAGAAATGATATTCATATCTCGTGACCTCATGGTTCATTTCTGCTTCAAATTAAGATTATGTTCTGGGCTACACTTTACTGTGAAGCCAACTAAAGGTGTTGGAAAGACTTCTGAGCTCTCTGCCTCCCCAGGCTAAACTTCAGAAGGTGAATGACATTTTGCACAGGAAACTATGACCAAATATCCTGCACCCCWCATGTTCCCCTCCAAATAGGATATTACGTTTGACCTTCCACTAAACAAACAGCAGCATTAGCTTGCTGGAAAAAGGCTATGAAATAACAGAAGTTCTTCATGTTTGTTAGAGATACAAGCGCCCAAAACCATGATGGATGCGGATAAGCTGAACACAGCAAATGGAAAACATCTTGAGAAGAAGGTTTTTCTGTGACAGTGGATATGCTGTCTTCTAGTGAAGGGCACACAAGTGTTTTTCCACAAAGGGGTGGGGGGGAAGAAGGAGAAAAAACAAACAAACAACCCCAAACTTACCATATATCAAAGTAGCAGCATTATTCCTGTAGGATTTTGAGCTCAGCTATAAGATAATTTGGGGGGGAGGAGGGGCGGGAAGAAACCATCAAGATGTTTGCTAAAGTACCAATTATAGAAGTTTGCCTAAAATTGTCAGTCTGTGCAAAAGGAGTAACAATTGTTTAAGAATATAAAACACCATGTGCCTGCTCATGAGGGCCATTAATAATTCTCCAAATACAAGACATGTAGAAAAAGTTTGCAAGAAAAATCATAAGCAAAACAATTAAAATAGGAAGTCATTAGGTGCAAGTCTTGAGGCAAAAGCAGATGTTTGTTATGATTTGGTTTTGGTCCTGTCAACAACTTAGCGGTTGACACAGGAAAACACAGAGCCGACTGCCTCTTTTAATAACCAGTAACTGCCAAGGACTTGATGAAAGATCAAAATGCAAATATAAAAGCTCATAGGACAAGTCATGCAATTAAACACGAGCACCGATTTCCTTATTTAAAGGACTTCCAAAATAATGTATAACTGTGCTTTAGTTTAATTGATTTAATATTAACTTTCAGGAATTTGTGTTCAATTTAATGCACACTCTTACCCTTTTAATATAAGRCTTATCTACATCAAAAAGGCTACTGCCAGAGATGCACTCAGACTGGGTTGATCAAATTGCTGCAAAACAAGTTAATTTTTCTTTGCAGGCTTAAAGCCAAACCATGTCAAGACTCCAAAAATTACAACCCAGTTGTAAACATGGTTCAGTCAGGTCTTGCCTAATCTGACCTCCTGCTAAAGGAGAGCAAAACAATACTCTGCAGCAGCAGGCTCTWGTAACTGTGTCTAATAAACACAACCAAGAACCCATTAGAGACTGAGCAGTAATTTAGGGTCATCCCTGTATTACATGGAGACCATCACTTGTTGATACACCACSTATATGGATTTTTCTGCCTGCTATTGGTATAAAGACAGTTCCAGAASCAGTATATCCTACATACCCACAGAGGAGATATAAGCAGCCGAAGGCAAAAATTTCCTTTTGAGCAGGTGAAACCTGGAGTATTTTAGCCTGCAGCTTTTCATCACATTGCCTCTAAACTTCAGCAGTGTTGCTCACTATTGTGACCTAGAGGGAGAGCTGCTATAGTATTCAAGACCAGCAGGAAGTGGAAGATAGCCTTAAGTGGAAGACCTCTAGGAAATGCTAAAAGCAATGCTGCCTTAAACCCTCCTGCTCCTCCTCCCTCTCTGCAAGTCCCAGCTCACAAGCATCCCATGGGGTTGCAACTTCAYGCGCACACACAGACCATGGAAAACATTCTGAGCAGCTTACTACAGCCTTGCTTGCAAAGAACAGCATTCACACTCCTCTTTTAAAGGTGTGCAGAGGGAAAAAAAACGGTGATAGGACTTACCCGCTCCATAATAAGCTCGTGGCAAGACGTTTCACAAGGAAGAAAGCAGAGGCCCTCTCCTTTCCCACAGCCAGGCCATGGAGGTGGGACTATAGGAGAAACAGGCATTAGCTCCATCCATGTAAAGTAGGTAAGAACACATCGCAGACAATAACACTTCCCCTCTGGCAAATAGCAAATAACCTTCCTATACAAGTCTTTGTCGGCAACAATTGTACACTTTTTTACCCTCATCTGAATAAATTTATCCTAGGTTTAACAGAATATTTGTCCTGCAATCAACCTAGGCTACATGGACAGAGCCTAAAAATGAGGTGTGAATAGTTAGACAGATGATCATCAGCCCTGTCTTTTCACAGCATAGGACAGGGTGTTTGTTTAGGAATGGGTATTTTGAAGATTTTCAAGCCAGAAACATCTTCATGGGGGAGGATATCTGGACTTGTTGCTCCCCCTACCTGGCTAGTACAGAAAAGAGAGTCTCAGCTCTGCCACGAGTTAATCCTTCCCAGTTCCTGCCAAGTATTATCTTGGGAAAACTAAACGTCCCTCCTAACTGGTTTCATTTAGACCCCTCAATTGGGTCACAGACCTTTCTGGAGTCCCACATGTCAGACAGCATTAGAGCTATAATGTGATCTGAAAGAAAAGAAAAACAAAGTCAATAAATCTAATGAGCATCTGTCAACACTGTAATTGTAGCTCTCAAATAGAGCGTATGTCCCAACTTGACTTGGTCTTGTAAACTGTGTCATGAGATTAAAGAAAAAAATAGACTCTTTGCTAAATCCTGAGGGAGTTTTTACAGCAAAGCAAAYAGAAGGACAAACCTAGTTGGTGTTTATTCTTTATTAACTCTGTATGTCCTAACCACGTACGTTGTATGCCTCACAACTAGAGGAATACACCTTAAAAATACAAATATCTTGTATATTTTCATAGCCCATTGAGGAAGCTGGACAAAAATAGCTTAAAATGTTATTGGRGGAAAGGAAGGGAGGGGAGGGAGAGGAGGAGCCTTTGACTTCCACCTCCATATAGTACTCAAAGAAATGAGATTTGCAAGTTTAAAATAAACTATTAACTTATCTTCAAAAATAAACAACGTAGAATCAGTACAAAGGCAAAACAGACTATTTTAGTGTCTTGCAATTCTGAAATAACTTTTACATCTGTATATATTAATTTTCTACTTTTCTGCAAGTTATTCTACAAAGAAGTTGTCAAAATAAGAATATTTGGKTTGATCATGTTAAAAAAAGGGGCAAAGAATTTGAATATTCCGAGAATTCCAGGAATAATAAAGGATGAAGAAAAGTTCAGTTAAAAATGACGAAAAAGACCACTACATACCTTTTTTTTTCTTTTAAATTCCCATAGTTCAGTTTAGAAGAAATACATGGTGACCATAAACACAGARCTCTTGGCACAAAAGCAAATACACAAGAGAAAAGCTTGAAAACGCTTATAAATAATAGACAAAGGACAATATGGACTGAAGCCCAGCCTAAATTAAACATCTCATTTTTAACTCACTCAAACATTCTCAACTTAGTTTAACTTAAAACATAAGGGAAATATTGTAGGTATTTCTTATCTACTGAGGTAACACAGGAGGTGCTCAGAGTTGAAAACTGTTAGAAATAAAATYAGAAGTTACCCCAAGGCAGCGACTCAAGCACATAGTTACTACATGGCTGCACAAAATACTTATGGGAGAAAACTCTGACTTCAGTAAGACTCTTCATATCCACATGAATATTTGCAGAAGAAGGGATCGAGAAAACCCTGGGAAACAAATTCTCTTCCACTATGAGGAGACAGTTGCAAAGGGGTTGTGACAACCACCTATCAAAGCTGTGATGCTCTTGTGTTAGCTCCATGGGTTAATCCCAGCTTTATCACAACACCAAGGATAACCAACAATGTTCTCAGGTGGATATTTGAGACCTAAGTCCAAAACTAATTAAAACATACAAAGCTACAGCAATGAAGATGGCTCATTTTTAAAAACCATAAAGCCACATGAGTTTTCCTTGGCAGTGGAATGGCTGATGCACCTGATGTACTGGTCTATTCTATTGGATATTTTCACTTTCTCCAAGGAAAAGTAGACTCCATTCAAAAGCGTGATATAAAATACGGTATTTTATAGAGGCAAACAAAGTCCTCATGTCAGAACAGTGATCTGCACTTCAGTTGAGTCACGGTGAGTATTACTACCTTAGATCTAGGCTTTTCCCATATAGCAAGGAACTGTTATTTACTAAGATATGAGGACTATAAATTCAAGCATCCCAAAATAGAAGCTGAAAGTGTACAGCACACCAACGCATCTCCTCTAAGAGCAGTCATYAAGATTTTACAACAGACGTGACCATATGAACTTCAGCTCCTACCTTATTTGCTGTGCGCGGTGTTGTGTACGCAATAAACCATGTGGTAGGGAGAATTTATTGAATTTAGCTCTGCAATGAAACAGAAACCATCAGCAACAGAGGGGAGGCACGAATGGCTCTGCGTATCTCTGTAGACCTGCTATCTACAGTAACGTAYGGACACGGATGGAAAATTGGAGCCCTGTGTTACCTAGCAGAAAAGCAGATAACCAGAACAGTTCAAAAGATTCTGATGACAAGACATTAATATTAATGGCAATTGATGCACGAGCTGGAAGAGTAAGGAGCAGCTTGGCTGTTTACAGCACAGAGAAACAGATTCTTGCCATCTCTTGCTCTCCTGACACACAACTAGAGCCTATTTTCAAGTGTTACTTCCATTTGCATTACAAACTCCCCAAAATCCCCTAGATTTCTAGTGACAAAAGTCCAAGGATGCTTTATAGCACTAACGTGCCTATCTTTACTGTGTACAAAGTTGGATTCCACTGCTTTGGAAAGAACCACAGCAAACTCAAGATGCAATTACGCTCATGCAAATACTGCAGGAATTAGTATTCAAACGCCACAAAAACACAACTCAAACTAACATGCAAAACAAGTATTGCTGGCTTCGTATAAATTTCCTTCCAGAGTCCTTTTCACTTTGGCAGAAGCTGCCAAACATTAGCCTGTGTGATTGAAAAAAACACTCGTCTTGTTTTTCCAAGCCAAGCCCTCCTTGCTGGTACCAAGCTCCATTTTTCAGCTCTGTTCTCAGTTTTCCATAAACCCTTCATAAGGAGCTTCAGTTCCTGAGTCATCTTGTACACAAGCACTGCTGGCYTTTCTCTAGGGCAGGAGAGCACTTGGCTCATGCTCTGCCGTGTCCTCTACACCTGCCTTCCTTTTAGGGGGTCACAGTTATTTCCATTTTTGGTAGCCAGAGTCTATGGTGAGCTCCAGGCACACTTAGTCAGAGCTCTCTTAAGCAATCCAAACAACCCCGTTAATAAGGATTTGGGGCTTCAAGTTGCTAACAGACAGCCCAGTGCGCAGCTCCCAGGGATTCAGAGCGTACGAGATGGATAATGATGTCCCAAGTGTCTTATCCCACTTCAAAGCCCAGAAGCAAAGTTCCAGCACTCAGCTATTGCTGCATCATTTCCAGAAAAACACAGCATGTTTCTTCCCTCCTTCTCTTACAAAAGCCTGATTTGGATAAATCAGAAGATATTTCTAAAAAAGGTCGACCAACCGTTTTGTTCCAGCTTTGAGTTTTGTATTTAAGTTAGTTGTTTCATCCAAAAATATAACTCTAAACACTGGCAATTCACATCTCATTTGGTAATTGCAAAGCACACAAGCAAAAACCCCCATAAAAACCAGATTTTCCACAATATTAAAGCGAGTTTTAGCATGGAAAGGAGACGCACACAGAAGGTATATTTACATAATATACTAGCGCCATTAAATCATCAGGAATTTGGCTCGAACGTTGTGTTCTCAGGACTCCTCCTTTACAGCTGCTGTTGCGGATTGCTTTCATATTGAGGTTATACTGCTACATTCTTGGGATTGCTGGTGAGGTACAAAGCGGAGGCTAAAACAGCAGTATCCACAGTACAACACAAGGATCTCAAGGCAGAGTCAGTGAATCAAATTGAATTGATCAGCGACTGAAGCAAATGCAACTGGCCCCAAGCAAAGAGGCGCAACAGGAGAGAGGTCTGAGAAGACATCAAGCTCCAAAGAGTCAGTACAAGTTGGTGACAGGTAGCTAAAAACAGCTAAAAGGAGTAGGAATCAAAACATTAAGAAACAGGGGATATTAAGAACCTGCTGAAGCTGGCAGAAACTCTATTTTGGACGATGCATTGAGTGAAAAAGGCTCAGGAACCCTCAGAACTTCAGGCCTGCCATTAAAATTGAAAAAAAAAAAGGCAAGAAGGGGGATAACTATTTTTATTTTAGGACATAGAACATAGAGAACACGTTTTCCACCTTCATTTGTCATGCTTGTCTACATTAATTGTACAATATTAAAGGCAAGTCAAATAAATTTAAGTATATGCAATAAAATTAATTATAAGTAAAAAAATACAAAATATCCCTCTTAGTTAAGTTGGAACTTAAAGCAGAGATTAAAATCCTTCACTTAAACTTTGTTCCTTTGACTTTTTTTCTCCTTAGTGGTAAAAATTAATTTTCAAATAACTTTGGTTATGGAATTTTTCACATGCACAATAGTTTTTTTTGTTTTGTTTTTTACCTAAAATGCTTCCCGCAACCATACAAGCCTAACAATTTTGGGGCATCCACAAAAGTACTTGTGGAAGATGTTTTCTAAGTATTTAACATTCACTCTGATCAGTAATTGATGATGCAATACTCAAAAGAAATGAAAAGAAGAAAAGAAAAAAAAGCTTTCATCACACAATTACTATACCTTCAGTCAGACAGTGACTAAAAGACTTCCGACAGAACCCAAACTCTTCGTTATTTTCATTGTTTATCTCTGTGCATTTTGCAGTGGGAGAAAGCTCATTTTATGCCTAATCAGGAATGTATTAAGAGTTGCAGGAAGTGAATCAAATTCTGTGGAAAGCGGATCATATACTAGCGTTATCCATTGCTACTTTCTCAAGCAAAATTCTTGCTGCTGATGTAATTCACTSAAGTTTTTATGGTCCTGTCTGACTCTTACATGTTTCGAACATACGAGGAGGCTTGGTGCTTTCATTACCTAACATCATAAACTTAATAGAAACCACTACAACAAGCACTAACGGAATTAACTTTTTTTGGAAACAAACTGTAAATCGTTCATGTAACAGCACGCCTCAGACCAGGAGCTGTTTTATACAATACTAAAGAGTGAATTTCTAAGACTCAAAGCAAAAGGCCACACTAAGCGTTTGCCAGATTAAAATACGCATCACAAGACATTCAATGTTTCAGAAAAAGTCAAAATAAAGTCCTAGRAGGTTGTATACATTCAGAGGTTACTGGAAGAGACCGTAGAGCAAAAYGAGCGTAGGGGTCTAACCACATCTAAGAGGCATACGCAGAACACTCATCCTCTATAGCACAGCTTAATGATTATCATAGGGATTAGCAATTGTAAACATGACTTCAGATCAGTCAAGCTTATTGCGTAGATCTTCCATTTACTTTCTGCAAAAAGCCTAAATCAAATGTTTGCTTCAAAGATAGTTCAGGAAGCTGAGGCACCGGGTCTCATAAATACATAGGTACCTACGAAGAGCCTACACAGTCATTTAGCCACGCTGTGTATGGAATCAAAAGGTCATTCTAGCAGCCCGAGAGAGGATCAGCCCTATTCTGCACCACAGGGCTTCACCAGCAGCTTTGCAGTCTCGTTGTCACAGAATTATTTCTCATCTCCTGAGCACTGCATGGAAAACATCTCYCATCCAATATTCTTGGATTCTTCTGCAAAACAAAAACAATTAGATAATTTACAATTTCTACACTGATTCTGCCCTAGGCTTTCCCATTATTAATCCCTATTTTTTCCAACCCCATCTCATTTCCCATCATCTCTCTGGCCAGAAACAAGACGTGCTATACGACTAGGATTTGCGTTCCCTTTCTCCAGTGCAATATCTGAGGAAGAGAGAGAAACATTTTTCAAGTTCTTTTGGCTAAGAAACCAGGTCATGAAGCTGGAGATTGTCAGATCTAGCAAGATTGCTGCCCAGTTTAAGATACACTTGAAATCCATCATACAGGCATTTGGTGTACTAGCCTTTTCCATAGTGGACAGAGAGCTTGAACAGGAATAACTACTTCCCAGAAACAGGAAATCTCTGTTTTCGCAAGAGAGCAACTGCACGTGCACACACACACAGAGGCTCACTCATTTTCTCAGAACAAATCAGTCCTAGCAGAATTTCAAAAAGCTCTTTATTTAAAACACTAAAGAATCCAAATAGTCCTTATGGGAATTAGAGTAAATCTTTAGTGATTTAAAAGGAGTTATTGAACAATACGGACTAAGCCCACAGAACGCTTCAATATCTCACCARTAGACTCTTGACCCTTAAAGGTGGGAAGTGGGAGAAAAAAAGTTCAGGTGTTTCCCAATACTGTTATGCCTCTCTGAGGAATGCCACCAAAAAACACCAACCTGTGCTCAGAAAGGCTACACGTGGAAAGTCTGTCCTCTTTCCAGCTTGCAAACCTGGATTAGTAACTCTGTATATTCCACTRGGGAGTAGTTTGCTTTTATAGGCTTATTAATCAGCTTTGATGAAATGCCCTAAAAGGAGCTACTGGAGACCTCTTTCTTTCAGTGCTCCCATTGCACACAAATTACTCTTGGGTAATGAATCTCAGGTATCCTGGATAGCAGCTTTATAGTCCTTTCTTCTTCATTTCTCAGCCTGAARCTTCCCTTCAGACAAGGGATTTCTCCATCTGGAAGAAACAAGCAAGAGTTCTCACTAAAGGGCAGACAAAATTAAATAATTGTTTCTACTAGTTCCTGTCAAGTGGGACAGCAATAAAGCACATCAGCATTTACTCGCTTCTAATGGTCTTTTTCTTCACTGTAATCAAGCAGGCAAGGCACCGAGACAGAAAGATTAAATAAGAACAGCAAATCTCTCTCTCTCTCACCTATTACCAGACAATTAGAGACAAGTATACATGCAAAAGATGGGAAAATTGATATACCTTCTAAGGCTAACTGTGAAAAGGTATAGACATTGTCTAAACTGAGAAAAGAGTGTTGTGTACAGACAACCTGCAGCGTATATAGACACCACTTCAACCCACACCGCAACTTCAAGTCAAAAAGGGGGTCTAAATGCTTTAGTCATCACCAGGACTATCCTAACTACTCACATCTCCCTTTTCCATGCATCACTTAAATGCTGATAGGATTAAAGCCAYGTTCAGTTCAGCTATTTATGCCTTTCTGATATGACTCACAGCCAAATGAAACTCCTAAAAGTGTAGACTTGACACTTGTAGACAGCAAATCCCTGCTTCCATATTATGTCAGGCTGAAGGTCAGGGTGACATTTAAAAGCTGGAAGAGAGCAAAATAAATGAAAAAGGCTGAAGTAACTTCACTTCTAAAATTCTTTTTCCGCCCCCCTTAAAAACAAACTGTGTTTAAATTGTCTCCTTATGCTAATAACTGAAACTGGGAAGTGATAAATATTTCATACTTAAGACTTTTTTTTTTCCCTATTGAAAAACAAAATCATAATGCTATTTTAGTTTTTGAAATGCACCTCACAGCAAGTTTAACAAGTCAAGTCAGGACAGGTACTGACCTTTCAAAAGGCTGCTTTAAATAGTATTAGTGGAATAAATGGAATAATGCATATATGTTGCATTGCCTCTAGGGTAAGTCTTTACTTTTCCATCAACAGCAAAAGCACAATAACTTAATAATAGTAACAGCTTGATAAACTTGGTAASACTAAACAGTTTGTCGTTCTGTGTTCCCATCAAGTATAATATTATCCATTAAAGACAGGATAATTGCATTTGTTAATATAAAAGCATCTTTGGGCAATTGCTCTGAATAAGTGTAACTCATACGCTTGTGTATGCATTCACAGTAAGTGTTTCAAATAGAAGGAGCTAGAATGTGTATAAAAAATTTTTTTTGAAAGTGATAAATGTTTTATGTCCTTTTTTGTTTGAAGTGGGATACAGTAGGTAGTTTGCTTCCAGATTGCCATCAATAACATTAGCCCAAATTAATAAAAATATTGGCTTAAACCCACACTTTATTTTTCATTCACTGAGCTGTAAATATCAGGTTCTGATAAAGTTGCACAAGATTGCTTAGTTATCATCAGAGATGTATCCCTGGCAATTAGCAATGCATAGTTAAAAAAAGTCAAATATTAACATTATCTTCAATCGGTGCAACTAAAGCATAAACAAACCGTAAAAAAAATTATGGAAAATGCTTATCATGGCAAAACATTCTCCTCCGCAGACTTGGAAAGTTCCTTCAGCATAATAAACTCTATTAGACCTTATTAGTAGAGGGAAGTTAGATTACCCAGATCAGACAAGACGGCTCCGCAGTGAAGCTGTTTTCTACGATGCTAGGACACATGGCAGGGAGGCTGTCTCCGTTCCACAGGTCATGGAGAGAACACAACCGTGTAACTGTGCTACCCTGGGAACAGCTCCGCGTGACCACTGCTCTGTGAATAGGAGCTAATCCTTGAACAAGAATATTGAGAAGGCTACCCAAATTTGCTATGGGCTTGTAATTGCTAATTTTCCACTTAAAAGATTAAATCAGTCATTTATATACAGTATACTTTTTATTTTAAATGGTTTTAATATTCCCAATAGGTGTTTATGAAAAGGGAGAAAAAAAAAGAATTAAAAGAGACCAACTTAATGGATATAGACCTAACCATTTCCTCCACCACAGCTCACAGCTGAACCCCTAAGCCCCTAATATACTTACATTTTGTTTCATCATATTGCYCAAGGACTGCAGAAAAGATTTAGGTTTCAATCCTGCGTACCTGCAACTTAGAAATGTTAAAGCTTTTAACCAAAAAAAAAAAAAAGAGGATTCACTACTAAGGCATTAAGAGATCTAGCCTCCACTTCAACAGTGTACATGTATTCTTTATCCATAAAAATAGCTTTTATTCCTCCTCAATAAAACCTAACATTCACCACATACTTCCACAATTAATAAAAGTGTTTATTACTATTTTATACAACCTTTTCCAGTTACAAATCACGTTAAAAGGCACATTTGCAGCAACACTAGCAACCATCACTAGCAACTAGTGAACACAGACAATAAACTTGACACTTTACTCAACTGCTTCCATACTGCCTATGCTTTAGAGAATAAAAACAATTAAGAGGAGAGAGAAAAAAAAAAAAAAAAAAAGAAAAAAGGTTGATCATAGGAGTTTGATGCTGTTTGGCCATCCTGGTTAGGTCTCCTTTCGAGCTTGCAACAAATGCCAGGTAGCATTTTTCCAACTTTATTCAACAGTGACAAAGGCAACTAGGGCTAAATGATTTTATTATTGGCTACAAGTAAAGGCTTGTTGAAATTCTCACCGTAGTCAGTTGTTTTACATTTAATGCTGGTAGTCAGAAGACAACCCATTGAGATCTCACTGAAATTCTGCACTAAGATTACACAGTAAACTTTCAGCAAGTGAAAAATGCACTGCCCTCTTTTGGGCAACACGAAAAAATAATTCTTCACAGAAACTGAACTTTCTGTTTATTCTCAGTAAGGCAAAATTGCAGTTTCAACAGCTACTCCTCACATGTTTATACCAGCAGAAAGAATAGCTCTTGAAATTAAACAGAGCTGAAACCCTTCACTACTCCATATACAGCAAGATACAATCTCTTAAAACTAGAGGATGGGATAAGGCCCAAACTTTTTTTTTTTTTTTTAAACACCTTGAATTTGGCAATTCCTCAGCTTAATTACCTTTGCATCCATGTAAGACTGTCCTCACAGCAGGCAATATATACGTATCACCCTTAAAGCAAAGTTATACATTATGAAAAGGCTTGTTAAAAARTGAACAAAAAAATCCCAACTTTCCTTTCCTTCAACCATCACTGCTATAATGAAATATTAGAGCAGGAAGCTTGTAAACACAGGTTAGTGTTTTCATTCACTGCTGGCCATATCAATTTTGCTCTAAACAGAGCTGTGGAG
Organism: Nothoprocta perdicaria; assembly: GCF_003342845.1. Taxonomy (NCBI): domain Eukaryota; kingdom Metazoa; phylum Chordata; class Aves; order Tinamiformes; family Tinamidae; genus Nothoprocta; species Nothoprocta perdicaria. The sequence goes on from NW_020455577.1 coordinate 1,671,507, forward strand.
CTCATGAGTTTTACTGAAATGGATCTTACTCTTCCAACCACAGCAATGGCTCAAAATGATCCTTGCAGAAGTAGAACAGTTTCAGCTTAACTTTTTGAGCAAAATTTTATCCTATTAGTACATAGGCACTCCAAATGATGGAGCAGTAATAAACATTTTATTCTGGTTTCCCTAAAAGTTCTCTAAATTCTCTCTAAAAATAGTATTATATTAACATAACACACATATATGAGATTCTATATATGTTTATACCTAATAGGATACTTATAAATTTTATGCATATTTTTATGTCAAAATTTAAATATAGATTTTAAACTTATATATGTTCATATGCACAAACAATGCATACATAGAACTTTTATATATATATATAAATATATATAAAAATCTAACATATACATAATACAACCTTTACCAAGACAGATAATATTTTCCAAATTTGTGCGATGCCTGGCAGAAGGTCAACTGCCATGTGAGCTCCCTCCACCCCTGGACATTCCCTTTGGCCCAGGGTCTCAGTCAGACAGTTACCCCAAACACTGCCTTCACTTATATCACAAAGTAAGGACAATAATTAAAATGCTACCTATGCAAAGGAGGGAGAAAGTGAAGCACTGTCATTTTTTTTTTCCTCCCCTTCACTCGTCAAGTTCAAGACTCTTCATTATGTTTTTTCCATATACGGTTAAACTTCCTCTTACCTCCAAAGGTTAATTGACACATACAGTTTATAAAGTTAACTTTAGCATACTATCAAACAGATACTACTTTTTAACTTATTATTTCCCCAAAATAATGCTGCAGCTTCCTTTTAAACCAAGTCTACAACATAGATGCTCAAAAGTCAAAAGACTGATGACTTCCTAGACATATTCCAATTGTCTTATCCAGCAATAAAATACCACATCAAGAATGTTTGCCAAAATAAAAATGGGAATATTTATTATCTTTTCTACTAAAGAAATGCAGATCTTTGAGATTATACATCGGTCTTTGCAGATGTTCTACAGCTAAATTCATACTTTTCAGCTCCGTAAAAAAATTAGAAACAAACTTCATAAAATAAAGACACAGGGTGGCATGTCACTGAACAGTCAGACAGTATAATTGTTAAGAAAAATGAGCAAAGAAAGCTCATGCATATATTGAAATTATGTCATTTTCTGCATCATCATCATATATTTGAGTGGGACAAAATGTTTCAACAATTTCCTCAGGAAGAGGATGGAAGTACATGTTCAGATCCATTTCTCAAACTTTTCTAAATCCAACAGACGTAAATACTGAATTTGATCAAGAGACCCTAGACATTACTTAGTAGTACTACATGCACATGATGCAAGGGAAGAAAAAAAAATTTAGACCCGTGCACACAGTACAAGACAAACTGTTACAACTGTTAAACGTGCGCTGGACAAAGTTTAAAGTTTATGAAAAGTTTTATTTGCTGTCATGTAAAGAGTTTCAGAAGCACACAGCCGTAYGCCTTTTTCAAAGTAATCTTCACTTGGCCTCCTGAACTTTCTTGGCATTCTGTTTTTCTTTTGCCTAGAAAGCAGAGGGAGATGATGTTAAACCTTGATAAGACAATAATTCATATTTTTACAGCCTATTATAATATTCCAAGCTTAATAATAATCACATTAATAATATGCAAATGAATTAAAAGTTGAATTCAAGAATAAAAAGTTAATTGACATTTTTGGAACAACTACAAGTCAATATAGTTCTTCTAGATCTGTACACAAATACAGAGAAGCACAAGTAGTGAGCAAAAGAATTCATCTTTGTCTTATCTCCCTGACAATTTAAATAGTATAAGTCTAGACACTTGCAAGGCATCTTCTCYTATAAACTAGTAGTGTACAAATCTATTCAAATTCAGCTAGATTAATGAACTCATTAAATGATATATAGTTTTTTTATACAAGTTTGAAACTGAAGCTCCTGTCTACGCACACAGTACACATGCAACCCAGCACTATGATGTTGTTATAATTCAAGTCAATACAGTTGCAGACAGTCCTTTACAGAGCGACAAGTGATATATTACACAATAAACATTTCTTAATTTATACCTTTAGTGAAAAATCAATGCTAATAGCTAGACACCATACCAAGTCAGGGACAATGAGCCAGTACATCGATATTAGTGGAGATCTAAGTGCCTTCAAAAGATTCACATTACCCAAGCTCTGTGCAAAGGTTGCCATCTAGTGCTGACAGATAAGTTAACAGAGCTGAGTATTCAGATTCCAAGAAACAGGGACCAGCCTTCAACATGTACGTGAATGGGGCTTCTCCACACGCAGAAAAAAATTCTACTAGAATTACGATGCATAACTCTAGTTACCACATGATTATATTCCCGGTGTCTTTCTGACATCTCTTTTTAAGCTCAGAGATGCACACACGCTTTGTGTTGTACCACCCTATGGCTGTTACCACAATCACCTAGCTGGTACCGCCACCACTGGGAGTTCTGCTTAGTGGATAGGAGAGGCAAAGCTGGTGGGTCCCTCCATCCTGCACCTCCATCAGGATCCAACCTCTTCAGAAGTGCAAGGTACTACCACATGAACCAGCAATACAGCTGAAGGCAGAACTTTTAAATAAGCAAACTCATGTTATACCTGCTTCCAAGCTACCTGATTACAGTGTCATTTTTATAACTTCTACTTAAAATTATTAGTAATGTATTGAAGATACATTACTAATAATGTATAATAATAGTWATGTAATGAAGAGTCAACCAGAAATACTTACTTTTTCTACTAATGGTATTAACTGTTGGTGTTCTGCTAAAGTCTTTAATAATTCCATGATGAAAGGCAGATAGTTATGTTTTCTTCTAATATTTTCAATCTAAAAAAATATTAAAGCGGTAACAAAATTAAGAATAAAAGATTTTTTTGCTGCAAAAAAAACAGTTCTTTGAGTATCAGCCAACTATAAATGAAGTCCAAAAGACTTATGCAATATTGCCACTAATTTTTCACATCCATTAGTAAGTTTAAGTGTTTTGTTCCATCAGTTTAATTGGYTGCTTGGTAAACTACAGGCTTGGATTTATTATTATTATTGTTTTATTTTTCGGTAGAAGCTCTTCTGTTATATTATGATTCTACGAAACAGAGATGTAAAAACCCTATCAAGTAGCCACTATTACATACAGGAGAATAATTAGTGGTTCCAGCTGTAACATGCTGATCAGCCTTCTGGTGCACATAAAGTAATCACTTTGCAAGAGTTTCATAATTCACTGTGCTTTCATAAATACAGCCAACTTGTAAAGTGAGAAAATATAAAGAAAACACCAAACCTGCACATCACAAACCAACTTTGGGCTAAAAGCAAGCTGTTTTGCAAGCTGTGAATTCAGAAATAACATTACAATTTACATATGTAACACACAGGCCCTGTATCTACCATTTCCTTCAGATTAATGGCAACAGTTCCCCAAGACACCAAAGCTGACTTTTTCTGTTACGACTTTTTTCAATACTTTATCAGACAGAGACTACATACCTTGTATCTTTTCAATTTTTGGTTCTCTTCTTCAATTAGCATCTGGTATTTTGCAACTTCTGACTGTATAGAACTTAACATATTACTGCTCTGGTCTGTGTCCATAGGTTCCTCCTTCCACAAAAACAGAAGTTGTTAAATGGATGACAAAGCTATAGCATGTCTTTCTTAAATTTCTGTAACTTTTAAAGTTATAGACAAAGAAATAGCAATGCTTTTCTTAAAAGCAAGAAAAGTCTCCTCTTTATGTACATGAACAGAAATATCGTAAGAGTCAAATCTGCTTACAAATACAGGAGCATTCTACAAATTTCTACAGTTAAGTGATTTAACTCAAGTACTAGGAAAAGAATAGCCACGGTACTGCAGCACACTACCCTTAAAAGATGGGCACAATGAGGTGGTCATAATACCAAATTAGCTCCCTCAGAACTAACCAGAGCTGCCAGGTATTTCCACACAGCACTGCACTGTGCTTGACAGAAATCTTACCATCCTTTCCCCACTTTTCTTAGTTAATGCTCCTTTTGGAGCAAAGAAAAAAGGAAGAACAGAGGAATAGCGAAGACAGAATTATTACCAAGCAGCCCCAGTAACCTAAATATCACAGACCTACCTCTGCAAGTTGCCGCTGTAACTCTGCAATCCTCTGCTCATATATCATTTTTCTATCAGACACAATGGCCATCAAGTTAAACCTTATCTCCCCTTCACTGTACCTAAATAAGAAGAGCAAGAAGTTCTCAAAATTAAACTTTGTATACAAAAACTCAATCCTCCCCCCCGATTCTTTCATTATAAGGAAATTCATTTTGCAGAGGAAAAAGAAACAAAAAAGAAAAAACAGAGCTCTATATATGCTTTCAAAATGTCTCCTCATTGATACTTCCTGTTAGAAAACGCTACCTCTTTTCCACAAAATGTTGCAAGTTGAGCAGTTAAAATCTGTAACCCTTTCAGAGTTTAAATTCTCCAAAAGTGATACAGTAGAAAACATTTTATCAAATACCAGGGCAAAAGGAAAAGACTCTCTGAAAAAAATATTTCCTAAAAATAGCATAAAGCCAACATTTCATTTCTAGTTTGTTCTAGAGGATGCAGTTTGGGGTCAGAGTTCAGATGCTGCAAGATTTCTACAGTAATCTTTTCTGGTCTAAGCTTCCAAAGCAAGTTGTGAGCTACCTAAGGAAGCCTCGCTTTCTATAAATACCAGATAATAGATTAGAAATAGATAATAGATAATTCTATAAATACCAGATAATAGATTAGGTATTTTGAGTGAGAGGTATCACTCAGACCTTATTCTCAGCAATAACACACTTAGTTTCCACTTAAAGATTCACAGTTTTCCACAGAAAAAGATAACATTCTTTCTTCCTTTGCCAAAGGAAGGATCTCTTCAAAACACAGATCTCTATTTCCATTAAGTAACATATTTCATTTAGTCAGGTACTCATGTAAGATAAAACAACGCATAAGCTTAATTCCTTAGAAATTCAGGTGTAAGTCTGTAGTTGAAGGAAGTTAAGAAAAAGGAAATTTTCCCTGCATATAAGGTGCTGTGTTTTAAAAGCATCGTGACCATTTACTTTTGTATGCGTTTCTCTATGACAGGCCGCACTGCGCTTATCCAGTCATCTTGATTGCATGAACCTAGAAAAAAAACAAAGGAAGAAAAACCTAAACTTTTTTGCAGAGTTCATTGGAAATTCGAGGCTCAGAGAATTTAGGCTTATGTAGCGTCATCAGACAGAAWACAATATTTCCTTGGGCAACTTCAGGCTGAAAATATCCAGGTTATCCTGTTGAGGAGCCATTTTCAAATAATAATAATAATTAAGAAATGKACTGTTAAAAGTATGAGAGCATAACTGCGTTTTAAGGGCAAAAGCATCTAATTTGTTGATGACAAGAGAAAAACTATATCTTATGTGACTTACATAGGATAGAAAAGACTAACTGGCATGACAAACTACGAAAATAATCAACGTGATAAGCAACTTTCCTTCCATAATATAACTAATGTTTTATTCTGATACACTTTGAAGCAAAGTTCGCATTTTTAAAACAATGCTCAACATTTGAAAGGCTCTTGGATGAAATAATGGCCACACCAGAGCTGACCAAAATCAGGTCAGCTCTCCTGACTTCAGTAGGTTAAATAGACATTTTTATTTCCTGTCATTTTACAGGGTTTCTCTCAAGTAAGCTTTGATTTAAAGGAAGAGTTAAAATGAAAGACATTTAAAAAGAAATAAAACATTACCTAAATCAATCGGTCCTTCCCTTAATCCATCTAGTTCATACAGTCGCCCGTTAACAGGAACATAGCTTACAAAGTGAAAGGCATCTTCTTCTTTTGCTGAAGACTTTGCATCAAACTCAAACATCTGCTGCCTGCAAAAATAATTTATATATATACACACAGACACACACATATTTAAAAACAACCAAAAAACCCCAAAACACAAAAATCGCCAAAACACACAACCCACAGTAAAGAGAAAAAAAAAAAAAGAAAAAAAAAAGAAAAGGGTTTAACTTATATGCATAACATTTAAGAACACTCAATTACCTGGCAAAACTGTTGTGAACTTGCCGGATTACCTCTGAGTTGCTTAGTGCTAAACCTTTCATCTAAAAATTAGAAACAGAAAGAAAATAAGACATTGGACAGACAATACTAAAATATTTAAAGTTCAGAAAAGAGTAGACACTTACCGCAGCATCAAAACTTTGGGAAAATTCTTTAAATTCCGACAGAGTCTCTCCTAGATGGATATCTTGATGAGCACAATTTAATAGCACACTTACTATGGCTTGAGTAGCACAAGCGTTATTTATTACCTAGGAAAAAAGCGCAAGTGCTGAGGATTTGTTCAGTGCTGCTGACACAAGTTGGACAACATTTTCCATTAAAAACACACATTTTCATGGCTGATTCACACTACAGTGTCACTAACAGTAGAAGCGAAGCTGATCAAAGTAATCCCCCAAAAGTTCTTGCTGCAGAATACTCATACAGAGAGCACTGGATGGTCATCTTATCCAATTCAGTGATAACACGAATGTTTTACATCTCAAACTCATCTTACTGCTTCACCTCCTCCCTACAACTACTAAAGGGCAAAAAGAAAAAAAAAAAAAACACCCCAAACACAACAGAACTCCACTCTTTTATAGTCAAAAATTGTTCTTTAAATAGTCMAAATAGTTCTGGAAGTCTTTTCTGTGACAGATCACTATGAAAGGTTGAGGGGATAGGGGAAGAATCAGCAATCCAGATGACAGGGAACTTTGTATATTCCTCCAAGGTATCTGATCTTACTAATTTAACTGTCATTTCACAAGCCAAATGTAAACCAGGCACCAAGACTGAGGATTGCATTCCTCTACTAAACTTTTTTTTAAATTAAATTACAGGCAAATAAACTTAACCTCTTCCTCTTGAAAACTGATACTCAGTCTGTATAGGAAATTGAATTCTTTTAGAGACATTTCAAGGGGGGGTAAAGTGAATTATACTCCTATAATTGTCCTTAATTAAGCAAATGTCAAGGGCAGCAAAATAAGCAGTAGCAAAACAAACAAACAAAACAAACAGCAGAGTCTAACAGCATAATAAAATTAAAAAGAATTAATATTATAACATAAGAAAGAGAACAAAGAACTAAAGGTTTTGAGATACGATTGGGGCGTGATATGACAGACTATGGTAGAAGTAGTACTGAGATGAAAGCAAATATCTCCAGTGGACTACAGGGAGCTAACCTGAAACAGTGGCTGCAAATATTATATTAATTAAGCTGAYAGAAAAAGTAAAAAGAAGGAAGTATTAACAAGAGGGTGAACCATGGTAAAAAGGGTGGTGTTAGAATGAAGGGACACCACAGTAAACTTCAGCTACAAAAAATGATAGATAATACAGGACATTAAGGGAAGAAAGAACACTTTTTTTTTTTTTAAATTGAAAAATTATGATAGATGGAACGATCAGTTGTTCTGACACAGCAATAAGCCAACAATGAATTCAAACATGTAAAGAGAAATTTAAAGAGAGATTCAATCTAAAGTCAGCATCAAAACAGGAACCAAGCAACTGGATACAAGAGTTAGCACCAACAGCAAAAAYAGGAAGAAATATGAAACTCAACATGGAATTTGTAATCTCAAATACCTGCGTTTCAGTATAAATGTATTTTTTATTACAACTGCAGTGCAGGAGCAGTTGGTTTAAATGCACAGGAACAAAGTTCAATCAAGTATTATTCCCAGGAACAATGTGCAACGTGGATCTTAGATAAGCTGACCCCAGTTAAGAAATGACATTATAGACCTACAAACAATTCCCAAAGCATGAGACTGAAGGTAAGGAAAARATGGGACAGCCCTGGAGCTCAAGAATAGCAGAGTATCAAGTGACAGATGTTAGAAGCCAATAGGCTCCTGGATCTACATGACATGAGAGAAGTTCTAAGGAAGAAGGAGCAGGTACCCAGCAAATGCTCCTGGGCAAGGTGAGGAGGGCAGAGCAAGGGAAATGCAACTGCAGCAATGAATGTGGATGACAGCAAAGTTTACTCCATGGGCACAATTTCTTATCAATGCACAGATCCAGTCCAGCACTGCTACACACCCACGCTAAGGGGTCTTAGAGGGACAGACGTCCCATCCACTTCAATTTCTATCGTTCTGCTGTTACATAAGGTGTCTCAGTATTGGCACAAGATGTCTTCTCAGCATTTAAACAGTAATATATATACAGTTTGTCCCCAACAACATTCTTTTTTTGCCTGATATTTTGACTTGAAGAGACTTGAGAAGATTTTTTTGCATTTGTTCAAAAAAAAAGTCTCAACACTTGTCAAAACACTTCTGGGTTGTATTTGGTGCTTCCTTGATAGAAGTCATAGATGTACATCTTCCATTCTGCTACCTATGTTGTTAAACAAAAAAAGTCAGCAGCAACTCTGGATGGTCCTCAGCATTAGGACAGAGTTCTAAKATCTTCTTCAACCCTTACTCTATTTTACTAAATCATCCTTCAGAACAAATGTCCTCCCTACAAGCAATATATTCCATTACCAAAAATCCGTTTCTAACTGATTCAATGTACTGCGAGTGCATTTCTTCATATGGAGAAATTCACATTTTTCTTCATATGAAGTTATTGGTTATTCTCAGTTTTGCTTCAGCATAAACACACAGTCTGATTTATTGCTACAGAATAATAAAAAACTCAACAGGTTTACTCAGAAAAAAAAGAAACATTTGAAATGTAGAAAAAACACAAGTAATGAGCTCCCATAGTGACACAGACAGCTGCGAGAAAAATACAAGTCATGAGCTCCCATCAGCGACACAGACAGAGCTGTAAAACAACTTTATTTTAACAGTATCATTCTAGATCTTGCTTCTGGAAGCATGAGGCTTTTATCCCCAGTTACAATGTTCTATCATCACAATGCAGCATAAAAATCAATACATGGCTCAAAGTAGAGGCACAGTACTAATACTTCACTAATAAAACCTGAGACAGCTACTGGAAAGAACCAAACCAATAAAACACTCGTGGAAACATCTGAAATCTGYAGCAATTTTTCGCCCAAGAGAGGCTTTTACTTCTGCAATGATCAGTGCAGAACACAATTGCTCAAGACAGATYCTAGAATTGCTCAATTCATTGAGTGGTTCAATCATGTCACCACTGTGCATAAAAACCACCAGTAAAGGCCTTCAAGCAGCACAGAAATAAGGAAATTCAGAGTTAAGGCTGAAATTATATCCTTAACTCACCTCATTGTGCTTAGGTATCCTAGCTCAAATGGTATGTAAGATCATCCAGAGTTCTGTGGCCTCAAATAGAGGRCCATATCAAACCTAGGCATAACAGGGAGGCCAAACTGAACATGAGTGCACATAAAACTGACCTTAAAAAATCCTTTACTATGCATGCATATTAGACAKACTTCAAAATTTAGCTTTCCTCCTACACAATATACTTACAATTCAGCCTTGAGTAAGATTTAGTGGCATTTAAGATTCAGCTAAAACAGTGCTATGAAGGTGGGTGTTTAAAAAAAACAGGTGTGTGAAATGCACAAGCTTAAAAAAGTGTGTGTTTCCTAATGCAAGCTTAACACTATTTTGTAACATACATCSTTTCAAAGTTGTAACCTTTTAGATCTGGCTAAAGCTTCCACATAAACAAACATAATTTCAAAATGGAAAAAATAAACAGAAATAGAGCTACGCTGTTGATACAATTACTCCCCATACTGAATTCCTATTATGTAACACYTAATTATTTAAATAATTGCTACACAACTGTTCTATTGCCGACTTCCCAGCTGCCCTAAAATTTTTCCCAATAAAGGAACTTATTTGCTCTGTGACTCCATGCTACAAGTGAACATAAGATTATTCTATTCATGACTATTATTTTTTAAAAAAATAGGAATAGCACMGTTTTGCATGGTTCAAATAGTGCAAATTACTAAAAAAGTTATGCCCGTATTATTTATTTTTAGAAAATAGAATGCCTTGACAAATCACCTGAAAAAGGTTATTGAAAGATAACAACCCCCTGCCTYCCATCTCTGCCTAAAAGTCACCACCTAAAAAGACGTGAACACAAGGGGAAAACAAACAAGAAAGTGACATGAGCCCAGGTGCATGACAGTTTTGGAGGAGTTGCTGATTTATAATAGAATGGCATTTAATGCCATTTAGAATAGAACTTAGAAATAGAATAGCATTTCATATCAATGCTTGCTATCCCTTTGGGTGACTCAGCAGAACTCACGAGTGTGGTTGCAAGAAATGCAGGAAGCTCTGCACTATCTTCCTTTCACCCTTGCTTACCTTGCACCACCTTTGGCTGCTACAGACTCACCAAACCAACACATCTCACACGGCAGATCACAAACCCAGTAAGACACAGAGAAAATCTACTGAAACCTCCTGCCTGATAAGCTGAGYGCACTCATGGAAGTTGATGAGCATCTGAACCATCACAAGAGAGAAACAGAACTCTGCAGTCAAAAGGAAAAGCAGGTTGGGAGAATCAAGGCCTTGCACTCTCATCAGCATCACGTCAACCCTTTGCTTTACAAAACACAGGCAAGATATCTTGCTAGGTTGCATTTGTAACAAAGGCTAACTACCCTTAAGTAAAATAACCAAAGCTAAATACGTACACGCATTAGCCTAAAACACAAATTCAACTTTCATTGGTCTCTTCATCTTTTTATTTTTCCATGACTATTTCAGTACTTATTCGGTCACGATGCCTCTGCGCAGGCAAAGTTGATCTAACAAACCCAAACATACATGCATTTACACAAAAAGTTTTGCTTTTGCTATGCCACCACACTTGACTAACAAGTAAAACTAAAGGACCAAAAAGATATTCCAATTTTAATGTCTTTGCAGGTTACTTTTGAAATATGTACTTCATGCCACCAAGTGGCATAACTTAGGTACTACTAATTTAAACAATGAACCTCCTTAAAGAGCTGCAGGTGAAGGATGGGGAAGATCAGAAAGCTCCTTCATCTCTGAAGGTGATGAGAAGTCTTCTGTCTTCAGAAGACAGTAAAATATGAATGCTTCAAAGAATGCTTCAATACAGACTTTTGATCATTAGCCTTTAATTTTCTAGCGTTTTTGTTAGTGAGTTTAATGTTACACAAATTTTGTGATTTATAAATCCAACTTCAGGTCCTAAAAAGCTCATATTAGATACCTGCTTTGAGACATCRTGTCCTGCTGCAGAGATAAAGAGTGTGGAAGGAAGTCAACAAGACGGAGCAAACAAACACTTCAGTTTTCCAGAGGTCACAGGAATGGCCATTCTGGGATAACTTCGCTAAGTCACAAGAAATGAGACAGATGAAATCCTTTGAACATGGACAAGTACTTTTTAACCTGAAAAACTCCTTAGCTTCAAACCAGTTATTTCTTCCTGCCAGGTAATTACCATGTAAGACTAACAGGTTACCCTACAAGACTGAGGTTCTTTGGGTCAAGGTAAACCTATAGCTACTACCTATTGATCTTCAGCAGTGTTTGATTAGATAGAAAGCATAAACTAGTAAAACAAGAGACTAATAATCTATAAAACACTACATAAACTACTCCTGGTCATTGCACCATTATGAGTGACAGACACTGCTCATCTGAACTCAAGAGCTGCAGCAAGAGAGGAAAAAAGAAAGCAGCATTCGGAAAGACCAAGGAACAAAGCCACTCAGAAGAGCATGAAACACTTGGAAATGGATCATAAAAGAATCCAAGGAGAGACAATTATCTGCACAACAGAAGCGCACGTGCAGAGGAGCTAGAAGAGCTAAGAAGACAGCTAACATTTCCATTGTTTTCTACATTTCTATTTAAGCCTAGAAAAATGTAGACACTTGTTTATATCTTCAAACTTGTGTACGAAGCACTTATCAGTTTATRGAAAAAGCAGCCTATGTGTAAGCTTTCTTTAAGAAGCTTCGAAAGCTCTGCCCTTGGATGCGAATGCTCTGTAGCTTGCTAATTACGGTTATTAGTTTTTGTTTAAACTGTTACATTTATGCTCATTTAAGTAGCAGGTTTTCAAAGATGAATAAACAAAACACAAACTTTTATTAAGGTTACTTTTTCTTACTGTTCGTGCCCACAAACAAAACACTGAATAATCTGTCAAAGCCGAGACTGAATTTCAGTGCTATTTGGTCCTTAATGAAACATTAGCATAAAGAATTTTAATCACTGAAATAAGGAATGTAAATTTACACTGGAAATAGCAGAAAGGTTTAATAGGTTTCTAGACCAAATTGCTCTAGAAAGTCTTAAAAGATTATCYCATTTGAGTCATACTGACCTGACTAAAGACCATTTGAGAAACCAGAGATAACAATTGTATTGAAGTACACACTTCTTTCTATATTATTTGTTGAAAGTCATTTCAAAAAATGCTCAAAGCATTTACTAAATAATTCTTTATGGCACAAAAGAGTAACTTTTTCTTACTTATTCTCCAGCTCTCTAAGAGCTTTACTATTTTGGATGTGATGAGTCTTTTTTTTGCCTTAGCACATCAGATATGCCTTGTCAACATCTTTTTAATACACAGTTCCTACTCTCAAAATTTGGTAACATAATTCCATCTTGTAAAATATTCACCTCTGTATAGAGTTTAACAAGACACAGTTTTTTTTTTTTCAGTATTAAACGCTGTGTCATGATATAAGAAAAAAAGAAAAACACTGAACTTGCCATACCTGTTTAGCAAAAAACAATGTGTCCAGCCTTGAATCCTGAACAACAGAACCTGCTGGTTCTTCTCCAGGCTGCCATTTGAAGAGGAAAATCAACCCATGTACTGGTCTAAAAGATAAAATGGGTGAGGGGAGGAAAAAAAAAAAAAAGAAAAGAGAAAAGAGAAAAAAAAAAGAAAAATATCAAAGCCAGAAACCTCTACTATAATTGTATTCTATACTGTACTGTATTGTATAATAATTGAATTATTTTTTTTCTAAACATCAGGAACTGAACCAAAACTTGGAAGAAAATTTCTTTTTGTTAAGAAGAACACATTTCAGACTTCTCTCCATACATGCCAAATAATCCAAATTCCAACTAGTGTTTAGTTAGTAATTTTCCTAAATCTGGACAGGTCCTACTGGCTCTTGTAATTATTATAATTGTAGAGCATCCTTGCGAATCTGTTAATAACAAATAAATGGCTATTAAAAACTTTGCCAACCTCGTACATAAGAGCAGGAACCAAACTTTTGGTACTCCCAGCCATAAATGAACTATTCAAACATAAAAGGAGTTTCTTGTGAAATTCACATTTTAAGTTACAACTAAGTAGTAGGAGAAATCTATTGCTTTCTATCCAGACTGCCAACATGCAAAGACAGTAGTCTTCTCTGAAATAGATTCGGTATTGCTTTTATTTGCTATTCTATAGAGAACTTCAGCTATGAAGAACAAGTTCTTCACAGCAATCTGATTTTAAGATCAGCTCAAGAAGTATGGCACAAAAAGGTTTACCTACAGTGTTGCATAAGAAACTTCTTGAAAGCTCTGGCCAGAAATTTCAGGCATCTCCTTAAACAGTGGGTCCCTGGAGGGATCTGAGAATTGCTAACTAATGTATCCTTTAACATCTTACTGTTTAGCTTACCAGTTTAGATGTGTGCCTGGGAAGGAAGGAAAGCAGAAGCTGTCCACCACTCAAGACTACAGAGAGGTACATCTTGCAGTACAAGCAAGCTAAGCTGCACCCTTACAAACAACACGGCTAATGTTTTAACGAAAACCATGTGAAACAAATTGCAAGTATCAAGTAAACCACTACTAAAGCACCTTTTGCCATTCAGGTGCAACTTATCAAATATCTTYAATCAGAGCAAATAAAAGAAATAATGTGAAGAAAACCTGAAAATCACATCAGCTGTGCTAATTTCTACAACTTCTGAAAGTTAAATGATCCAAGTTAGAGCATCTGCACAGGAATAGAGCACGACCTAGATGAGGCAGCATTTTCTTCTTAAAAAAAAAAAAACCCTTACATGGCAACATTTATCATATCATGAATAGAACAGCAAAAGAATTAATATTTGCTAGTTAGGACAGAGTCATTCCACATGTTATCYGTCACTGGCAGGTACAGGAATATTTGACTTCTCACACACACGTGTTGAAGCGGTTGTGCRGGAAAGACAGGTTACAAGGGTGCGTAACTACAGTAAGTAGTCTAAGGGAACCGATGCAACACTTTATGCAAGAAATGCTAAAAGCAAAGAAAATGAAAGCAAAAAAGACAATTTGTCAAAAGACACAGCACAAGGCAATGACAACATCATTAGAAATCTATCTAGCTACCACTATAAGCATTTCCCATGAACAGAGAAGGTATTTTAAGCACAAAGTCATTGATAAAAGGTCATTTCATTGCCAAGTACTGGATCAATCAACACCACAACAAAGCTCCTCAGAGACTGAAAATATGCTACCATGAGTACAGCACATATTTTATGTGAATACAAACAGATTTTTTTGTTTTAAGTGTGGATCTTAAAAGAAAGTGGCTTACTTCAATTTTTCAAAGTTCTCTGGCTCCAAACTCCATATTTCTTCAACCTGCGCTCCTCTGCAACCTAAGCAAGGAGAGACGCACGTTTCCACAACCACTCCCGTTAGGAAAAGGGCACCACGAGTAGGAAGCGACAAAACCAGGCCGGGAGGAGCAGGTACAACGCATACAGCCGCTACATGCCCCGCTCTTCAGCGCCTTACAGAGCGCTGCTCTTCAGAAACGTCCTTGGGAGCGCGCCGCGCTGAAGGAACCACGCAGCACAGCGCGAGGAAGCGCCGGGCAGCGCAGGCCCGGCCGCGCTCGGGGGCCCCGCCAGCCGTTACACCCGTTAACGGCCGCTCAGCACGTGCCCGCCGCCCCGCCCGGGCGCGGGGCGCAGGCCGCAGCCTCGGCCCGCCGCCGCGCGCTCACCGAAGCCCTTGATGAGCTCGGTGAAGACGCCGGGGTCGCTCTCCATGAGGCACCACTCGNCCCCCCGCCCCCCAGCGCATCACGGTGGTCGTGGGGCGCCCGTTCACCGCGCGGCGCCTGCGGCAGCAGCTCCGCGCCCGCGGCTCCTCCGTGGTGAGCGCCGGCACCGCGGGGGGGGCACCCCCGGGAGGGACCCCCGGGAGGCCACACCCCCCGGGAGGCCACACCCCCCCCGGGAGGCCACACCCCCCGGGAGGCCACACACCCCCGGGAGGACACACCCCCGGGAGGCCACACCCCCCCCGGGAGGCCACACCCCCCGGGCGGGCGGGGGCGGCGCCGCGGGGGCGGGGGCGCGAGGGGCGGGGCGCGACGCGGTGCCGGGTGGGCCCCGTTATCCCCCCTTATCCCCCCGGTATCCCCCGTTCGTGTAACGGCGGCTCCGGCACCTCCCGCAGGGGCCTCTGGCTCCGGAGCAGCCAAGCGGCTTTTCCGCCGCTCCCTGGGGGGAATTTAAGGGTTTACGTACCTTATGTATTTATTTATTTTTCATCATCCCTGCCTTTTTTTTTTTTTCTCCTCCAGTTGAATTAGGCAAATTCTCCCGTAGAATTTTTGAGCAAGGATTTTTGCGTACCCTCGTGCCCAGCCGAGGGGTTTTCGGTGCTCCGGCTTGGGAAGTGCTGTGGTGCCTTGGAGGGAAGGAGGGAGGGAGGGAGGCTCCTGGAAGGGCGGCAGCTCCTGCGTCCCTCAGAGCCGCAGGTTTTGTCCTGCACGGGGGCTGTTTAGAAACACTGTCCGCTGGGACAGCTAAGAGCTTCTGGAAGCCCTTTAGAATYCTCAAGTCAGCACCAACACTAGGCTTTGAAAGAGAAATATRTATTTATATATATTTTTAAGTAGTGTGTTTGTACTTTTACAGTACACTTTATATTATAATTATAAAGGAAAAGATGAGGGGTATAGAGATATGATACTGAGAGTATGAGTGGTCGGAGAATATAATCAGCAGTTTTGCCAGTAGTTCATAATAAATTTTACTCTGTTTCCAGCAGATTTCTTAGACGTGCATAATGGAGGAAGAGGGAAACCAAATGCAGCCCCYGCATGATGAAGAGGTGCCGAGTTCGGCAAGCGGCTTCGTGTGGCACGTCACCGATGTGAATCGACTGCATCGCTTCCTGTGCTTTGGATCAGAAGGGGCAACTTACTCCGTCAAGGAGCAGAAGCTGGGCTATGAAAACGCAGAAGCTTTAATAAGACTGATTGAGGAGGGCAAAGGTTGCGATGTTGTTCAGGCAATAAAGACTTTCAGTCAGGAGGGAAGAGCGGCAAAACAGGAGCCGCTGCTTTTTGCGCTTGCGATTTGCTCGCAGTGTGCRGATGCTAAAACTAAACAAGCAGCGTTTAAGGCAGTTCCTGAAGTGTGTGACGTGCCGGCCCATCTCTTTACTTTCATCCAATTCAAAAAAGATCTGAAGGAGGGCATGAAATGTGGCATCTGGGGCCGGGCGCTACGAAAAGCTGTTGCAGATTGGTACAACGGGAAGAACGGCATGGCTGCTGCTCTGGCAGTTACGAAGTATAAACAAAGAAGTGGTTGGTCTCACAAAGATCTCCTGAGGTTGTCCCACCTGAAGCCTGCCAGCGAAGGTAATAACTTCTTGTTTAGCTGAAGATGCTGCATTTTAAACCYCTCTTATGTATCGTGCTGCTGTTGGAGATGCCAAAGTACCACGGCAGAATGATGGTGTCTAAGYGATGTTATGCCGCAAATTTTATTTTTAAAAAAACGGTCATGTCAGAAATTATACCTTTGTTCATATTAAGGGAAGATAAAATAATCAACCTCCAGTAATTTGTCTCTACAAATGATACTTTTTCGGTATTCAGGAAGATCTGTTGGTTTGGAATATGTTAGACTTCCACAGAAAGTAACGTAATAAATGAAACAACTGCTCTAAGTTGTGTATGCTTACAGAACTGGTGGTATTTCAGGCCCATAGGTTTTGTGGCTAGTTAACAAGTCCACAAATGAACCTTGAAAAAACAAATCAAAACTGCTAGCTGATTTGCTTGCTGAAATAATAAATGCCAATAAAAAGATGATAATTCTTCTTGGAATATTTTTCTTTTTCTATAGGAATTGCTATAGTTACAAAATATATCACCAAAGGGTGGAAAGATGTCCAGGAGGCGTATAAAGACAAAGCAGTTTCTGCTGAGACTGAAAAACTTCTAAAGTATCTGGAGGCTGTGGAGAAAGTGAAGCGAACAAAAGATGAGTTGGAAGTTACTCATTTGATAGAGGAATATGGTTTAGTTAGAGAGCACCTTCTGACAAATCATCTGAAATCTAAAGAAGTAAGTAAACGTCTGTATCTGTTACTCTGTAGGCTAATACTTTTCAGAGTGTTAAGTATAGATTTCCATAAAAAATAGCTGTTACGCAAATATTTGTTTTTTTCTAAATTAATAAGTAAATAGCTAATTTAAAATAGTGAAGATATTTGCATAAGATAGGTGTTTATTTTGAATGCATATATTAATTCAGGATGCCAAGTCTTGTATGTAAAGATGKTTTTTTTCCTTTTATTGTTCTTTCTTTGATGGTAGGTGTGGAAGGCACTGCTGAAGGAGATGTCCATTTCTGTAGTGTTGAGAAATTTAGGAAAGATGACAGCCAATTCAGTGCTTGAACCAGGAGGTTCAGAAGTAGCAATAGTGTGTGAAAGACTGGGAAATGARAAACTACTAAAAAAGGTAACAATTGTTTTGATGATCAGTGCTTGGKTTTTTTTTGTTTTTAATTTCTTCCTAGCCTATATCTCTTCAGATAACTTCACAAAATACAAATAATGCTTATTGAGAAATGTGTAGTTTATTCTTTTTAGAAAATGGAGTACTTGGGCCTTTCTTTTAAAATATCATAGAGGAGTCAATAGGGGCTTCACCTTTTTAAAGTATTTTTAAAGTGAGAGTTCCCATTTTTTATAATTGTTGATGTATTTTGCTTTTAGGGTAGAATACATCCTTTCCATATTTTGGTTGCATTAGAAACCTATAAAGCTGGACATGGAAGTAGAGGGAAACTTTGGTGGCGTCCTGATGAAGACATTTTAGCAGCCTTAGATGCTGCATTTTACAAAACGTTCAAGGTAATATTGTTATTTAGCTTGTTAAGTTTTTGAAGAAATCTCCGTGTTCTTAAAGTTTAGATGAATAAGTGTGGTAGATAATCTGTTTGAAACTTTATAACAAAAAACCACCGCCAACAAAAAAAACATAACCCCACTTGGGAAGTGGGGCTTTGATTATTTTTGTTTGTTTGCTTATTCAAGCAAACACAAGCTAATGACACTCAGCTTTTGGCAATGTTATTGCCCTAATGTGGTCCCAGGAAGAGGAAGATTCACTTTCAGGGTTGAAAGCAGATGCAGAAAGTGGAAATTAATATATTAGTATGTGCGTTTATTTTCTTCTTTTTGTCTTTTAGACAATTGAACCCACAGGAAAGCGCTTCTTACTTGCGGTTGATGTCAGTGCATCAATGACACAAAAAGTTTTGGGCAGTGTTCTCAATGCCAGTACGGTTGCTGCAGCCATGTGCATGGTGTGTATTTCTTTAATTTGTGACTATCTGAATTCTCTGGTATGAGAAGGTAGCTTGTATTCCTTTTTTTTTGACACAAAAGTAGTCTTGAAATTGAAGGAAGTGTCTATATGGTTTTGCTGAGACACAGGTTCCGTGGCTTGGTGTGACTTCGTGCTTCATTGTTAGACCTGCAGCTTGATGTTACTGCAGACACATTGAGAAGTCACCTTGAGTTTAAGAGCAGCAGTCAGGCTTTACCTTAGCTGATAATACCCCTAAGAAATATTCGGAAGCCTTGACGATAACATACAAGTTGGACTGAGAAATTTGAGAGAATGTGGGTGTGTGAATTGGAGTTGTCAGCATGACCTCTTTATGATTTTTTCTTTCCCCTTTACCTGAGCTCCTAAAGCTTCTGTGACTTTTTTTGTTACAGAAAAGTAGTTCTAGTCTGTCTTTAAAAAAGTTAAGTCTCCTATGTTGAAAAGAGGGAGAGAGGAAATATGGAAGTATCTTATTTTTCAGTAATTAGAGCTATTAATCTCTGATCTTTGCACTGCCAATTTGTGGTAATATTATGAGTACAGTGTGGAATGAGGCATTAGTGTGTATAAGGAGCCATGCTGACTTAAATGTATATGTATGGGTTTCCTTTATTCATAAGGGTATACTTAATGAATTACTTGATTCAGGCATTCAAAATTCTAAATAGTGTAACTAATATATTTTTTTTCCTCCTCTTTCTCAGGTTGTAGCACGTACCGAGAAGGATTCCCATATTATTGCCTTTTCACATGAAGTGGTCCCCTGCCCAGTGACAGCTGATATGACATTACCTCARCTATTAGTGAAAATGTATGAAGTATGTAAAAACAAAAAAACAAAACCTCTACTGCTAATATTGCAGTTTAGATATCTTTGCAGTAGCTGCATTCTGTTTTCTGTGTTTCTTTTATGTTTGTATAGTAAAACATTGTGGACTTTTTTGGCTTCTATTTAAAGCAAATCTAACATTTTTCAGCTACCTAAAAATTGAACGTTGCAATTAGACTGTCAGTTAGTTCACAGTGATCTCATTGTTAATTAGCTTGAAAAGGATACCTTAAAGCAACTAGACAGAACTGAAATAAGTGAACTGTGCTTCAACCAAGAAAYCTGTGTATAATAAAACGTGAAGCTTATGTAAAAGCTTTGCTTTTTACCAATATCTGTACTAATGTATTYCATGAGTAATATTTTCTTGTTCTTTCCTCCTTAGATTCCAATGGGTACCACGGATTGTTCCCTTCCCATGATATGGGCTCAAAAGACGCAAACAGCTGCTGATATCTTTATGGTATTTACAGATAACGAGACCTTTGCTGGAAATACTCATCCTGCAGTGGCCCTTAGGGAATATAGGGAGGTAAGTAAGCTTCTGKCTGCTTATATTTGATGAACATGGTGCAAAATAAAGACTTTTTATAGAAACATTTTAGAGGCAGAATTAGTTGTGACTGTACGCAATAGTTATCTAATTATTGCTAAAATTAGAATATTCCACAACAAGGTAGAATTAATGGCAGCATTTGCATATATTTAAACCCATTAAATTGCTGAAAGAATTGATATTCATCTTACATTGCTGCTAGTACTGGAATATCACTAAAAAAAAATGTGTTTTGTATTCAGCGAATGTCTGCATTACTGTATGTTCTATGTAATTGATAGAATCGTTTGTTGGATAATGGAATACAGTTCACAGGATATTAAAAATTCAACTTTGATCTCCAAGAGTAGATTTCACAAAGTTGCATGAAATAATAAAGTTAGCCTGTAGGGCAATTATCAAGATGATGAGGTGATAGCAAGCTTTGAAAAAGAGCTCATTTATGTTTTTAGGGAGTTGCTGAAGTTTAAGCGGAGCAAGCTCCTRTTCTTTAGTAGTTTTTATTTCTTTATAACATCTGTAGACCTTTTCTTCTAATTTTGCTTGAAATTAAACTTCTAAAGATAATATATAAAAAAATTAGAAATAGTTCCCATAAAACACTGCTGTTCAAATAACAATCTGTAATAGATACATATTTTTGTAGAAAATATTTCTAATTTTTTTGCAAACATACATGTGAGGACATATCCAGCCAGCTAAAATTAATACTAAAATCTTTAATTCACCTGATGAGTTCTAGACACATAGTTCTTCAGTTGAGATTAGTTCTCATTCCTACATTTGTGCTTTAAACAAAGAGTTCCCATTCATACTGCATTCATGCCAATTGCTTCAGTTACCTTACAGACCACTGTCCTGCAGTTTGAGCTCATAAAGSTGTTGTATTTATTCAACAGACACTTGGAGATTGTTGTTTTAGATAAAAATGCACTCTTTTGATGTTTACTTGATGATTTGATAACTCTAACAGAAAGTTTTACATTCTAAATAATCTTAAAATCTTAATCTTAAGATTTTTAGGAATCTTAAAATTGTGGTAAAGTTGGGTTAAAATGCCTCACTGTAATTATTTCCATCGTCACGGCATCTCTAATTTCTATGAGGATGCTTTTTTCAAATAGTGAGGGCTAACAAATTAGCCTGCAATGATTAAGTATTTATGTATATGGCTTCTGAAAATATCTTTTTCCTTTTGTCCCTCTAGAAAATGGGTATTCCTGCTAAACTTATTGTTTGTGGAATGACATCGAGTGGTTTTACTATYGCAGACCCGGATGACAAAGGCATGTTGGATATATGTGGCTTTGATTCAGGAGCTTTGGATGTTATCCGAAACTTCACTTTGGATTTGATTTAATTTGTTGGCATCTGGTCTTCCCAGTGGGTCCATTGCTGGGAACAGACTTCACCCTGGGAACTCCCAGCCAAATATGCTTTATTAGAATATGGCACAGCATATACATATACATATCAGAACGTTACCGTCTTGTAAAGGGAAAATAAGAAAAGCAGATGAGAAATCATTTCTTCTTTTCCTGTTGCACACAGTTTCAAATAACAGGGGGAAGCTTGCTAAAAGTAGCTACAGGGTTACATAATATGTAATTTAATTTCATTTATAATAGCTTATAAATACAGTACTTTTTTACATTATTATTATTATTATTATTATTATTCCTCCTGTCAGTTTGAAATGCTTTTTTTTTTTTTTTTTCCAAAAGTAAATTGGTGAGTTTCTTCTGGGATGGGGCAGAAAAGTGGGTTAGTCTTTTAATAACGGCAATTTAAGAGCAACTTAGTTGAGAAGGACTTTTGGGGAACTTTTTTTTTTATTTTAAACAAGTACTATGATTCAAAGTACAACAATTGAAAATGCTGTGTCTAAAAAAGACATATTTTCTGGCACATGTGAGACCATGTAACTGTGATGCAGTATACAAGTTACCTGACAAAATTTTATACTGATAACACTGAAAGTAGCAGAACTCAATGCTAATCCTTTCTCCTAGAAAGATTATTATCTGGATTTTCAGGAATAAAATGTATTATTTTTTAATATATAAATTGACAAACAGGTACARCATAGTTTCAAAAGTGCTGTTACAGAATTGATGTGCTTTGCAGGAAATCTAACAAACTTACAGCAGAGAAAGAGCTTGGAAGTGCCTTGGAAGGCACATTCAGTCCATGTTTCAGCTTCAGGTAGCATCAGTACACTTTCAGTGAGGAAGATCAACAAGTGCATGTGTCTTCACCTACTCTTTAAGTGGTAACAACCAGAAACAMATCAGTTCCGTTTTTGAAAGAATAATGTATTTGATGATATGGAAACAGTTTTTCTTAACACGAGTATTTCATTTTTTATCTCTTTATAGATTAATGTTACTTCTGATTTCTTAATCTGACATTTTTCAAAACTACCTCCAGTTTATAGTGAGCAATTCTTAGTATGTTTTTTTCCTGAAATGTACAGTTTCCTCCTTCATGTTCTCAAAATCTTGTTTAGGAAGAGATTGAAACTGGATTTCTTTTTGTTTTTAGTCTGATAGTAAGAGGATAGTAAGGAGAAAGTAAGGAGAAAGCTAGTGAATTTCTTAGCCCTTTAGGACAGGATTTAATAGCAATTTATGTGTATGCGTATTTAAGTGTGTATGTGTGTATGTTTGTATGCGAGTTGGGGGGAATTAAARGATCTCTTTAATGGGTCACAAATTTAGAAGAGAGGGTTTTTTAGTGATGTTTTTACACACTCCCTTAAGATGTACGTATGTCAGTCTTTTTAATGCCAATTCTGGCTCTTTGAAACACTGATTTTGTTTTTAATTTGAAAATAACTATAGCTTATGAAAATAAGCCGATTGTGGTAACTTGCATAAAGGACCATTATTTTCTGCTTAAAAAAAGGCTTTTAAATGTAAAATTCAAGTTCCTATTATACTTTTGATACTTAGAATACTTTTCCTTATGCCTCGTACATACTGGCTGTAAATTCAAAGTTTTGCATTCCGTAGGGTGGGTATCTTTTCTGGTGCTATCTAAAATGCAAAAGTGATTGTATGTTGCTGAAAGGATTCTACTACATACTCCTACTGTACTAACAGGTAAAATAGTGAGAGAAGCCTTGTCTGACATGAGTCTACAAAAAACACTATTGTTTCAAAACCACGGCTTAACAAATTGATGGTGGGAGTGTTAGCTTTCCGTGGAAATGAGTGTGTTTGCTTCTGAATTATCACAGCTGTTAAAATACAGTTGTGATAAAATGCTTGAAAACTGCAGGACTACCAAGAAATTTTCAGGTGACATCCACCAAAAAAAAAAAAAAAAAAAAAAAAAAAATCCTACAAAAACTGAGAAACAGCACTTTGAGTTTGAAAATTAGCTACTTTATCTTAAAAATTTTTACCGATTTTAGTAAGCTTGCTAATTGTAAATATGGTCACCATGAACATGGGGAACAAGCTGATTTGCTCAGTGTATGTTATTCCAAGTAAATGGCACTGATGTTTCAGGCCTGTTTATTTGGCACTAATGGGTTTTAAACGATGAAAGCATTAAATTACTACCAAAACCAATCTAGTTGGATGTTTAGTGCTAAGCTAGACATGTTGAAAATAGCGGGTAAATACGTCCTTTTACAAGTATTTTTTTCTTATTTTAAGTAGTATTTGTGGAGTAATTGGAGTATTATTTTGGACTAAGTATGAAAACCATAAACAGATATTCCAAGTAACTTCATGCAGTTTTTTTACATGAATTTACTGCAAATAAAAGTACTAGGTTAGGCTAATCAGGTTGAACATTTAGAGTAGTGCTGCATCGTTGAAAGCAGTCCACTTTAAGTACAAATACTCTAACTAGAGTTAAAGTGAAGGTGAAGATCTCAGTAGGACATATAGGAACTGTATCTCTYGACAGTGCATAGCTCTGCCATCTGTATTCCAAGCTGTATTCTGTTGTCCATGCTGGAGTGCATAATGTGCTCCTAAGTATTTATCATGTTCTCTAAACTAGAAAGTACCATTGTGGTAGAACACTGCAGTTTATCAGTAAATATATAAAAGTTTAAATATTATGATAACTTTATTCAAAACTAAGTTAAGTCTAAATGCAGCGTGCAGGTTTAAGTGAGGTGAACTGATTTCCCGATGTCTGACAGCCTGAATTATTAGGATTCCAGTTTGACTTTCATTTCACTGTGACCACATTAACAATTCTTACAGTCTTAGACATAGCAGTCTAATATTCTTAGGATGCAGGCACTTTAGCTTTTAAAATAAAAAAAGGGATGTAACATTTAGAAGCGCAGGAGAGGTGTTAACAACCATCTGTGGTGAAGGCTGTCACTGATGGACTTCAGAGGTCAGGTTTCTGCATCAGAGTGATAAAATCAATGTGTGGAGAAGGGAAACACTAACTCAAGGTTTCTTAAAGGTTGTGCAACACCTACAGCAGCTTTGTGTAGTAAACTGAATAAGCACTGATATTTTTTGCCAAGAATTAGAATTGTGTGCCGGATATTTTGGACCTTTCAYAGTGAAGAGGAGAGTTTGAGATGCTCTTACAACTTGTATACGGGCAATATAGGTAACTTTACAATCCTGTGGGTTTGTTTTTTTTTTTTTTTAATCATCTAAAAATAAGCTAGTTTTACAGGGCCAGCAGGGCCAGTCTGCWTAACTGACCACTATGCAATGGCCACTAGTAACTAGGCACAATTTACTTGCTGCTTAAAACCACTTTAAACATGTTTGATAAATGTAATAATTGGACTTTAGTTTTCTTTTTTTATTTTTTCGGGCRGTCCATAAATGAGTTTGTCTTTAAAAGGTCAGTATGCAATAAAGTATTTATTCTTGGCTTTAAAAGTACACAGATGGTTTTGGAGATGTATTTTAATAATGGCTTTATTTAAAAAAAATAAACACTAGCAAAATATTTTTCTCCACTGTAAAAATGCCGCGCTGCTTAATGATGCCTCTCTAGCTGGTAGCTAGCCAGATCAGAAGCATTATTGGTTCCATTCCTTTAGTTTCCCCATTACCTTTTCTCTTCGTCCTTCTTTTTGCCTGTTGATGTTGGAGTTTTTGTTTTCCTTTCCCATCTGCTCGACACCTGATTTACACAAGACTCTCTTTTCCTCTAAAAACTTATTCATGTGTTTTTTGCATCTGTTCTTACCCTACCTGTGCAGAGCGGCACGTGGGCGTGCTGGCTTAGCTAAGTGACTTGCACTAAACCTGACCTTGCATTTATCTGGATTTTAAAAGCTAGTTAAACTTTTCTCTCAAAAATCTCTCAAAAATCTTCATTTTGCTGTATCAGTCAGTGAAATTATGGAAGTAGATCAGTAAGAGTTGTTTTTTCCTGGAAAAAAAAAAAAAAATTAAAAAGTGATTTTAGGCTTGTAAAATAACCCTCTCGTATTGGCTTGTGTAAATTTAAAGCTTCTTCTCTAGCATTTTTTCAGTGGGTAGGAGCTTTCCATTCTGTTGAGTATTAGCAAATTGCTGTTATCTGCAAACAGAGGAAAACGTTTAAATGGGATAGTCTTGATACATGGGGAACTTCTTTGCAGTATTGGTTAGAAAAAAAATGTTAAAGAATAGTACGCAGATACAAACCTGAGCAAAGGTGTGGTTTTTTTCGTTTGTGCTTTTAGACAACATTTAGTTGGGTTTACAGGCTTTTTAGCTATTGASAGTGGTTCACTGTGGATAAATTTGCTGTAAGTAAATTGTTTTAAGGGTTTTATGGCTGGAAGAAAAGATGTGTTGTCATCACATTGTGATACAACACGATATATAACACCGAGTTAGGGGCTATGGGGAAAATGTAAATCAGAACAATGGAATGTGCTGCTCTGAGAGCTAAGATTAAGATGAGCCATTTTCAGTAGGAGCTATAGTGTCTTCAGATRTTGTCTATCCATTAGGATTTATACTTCTGATACTGTAAAGTGAGGTTTTTTTTTTCTTTTAGGTATTTCTCCATTATGAATTTAAGTTTTTATATATACAGCACATTAAAAACTTAAAATGCTTCATTAACAAATAATGAGTAGAAATAGCTGTTTTGCTAATGTTACCAGCTGCTTAGTTAAGCACAAATGACAAAAAAAAAAAAAATTCTATTACATTCTCATATAAAAGTGCAGTTCTACTCTTAAAAATGAAAAAAAGAAGCAACAGATGTTGCATGTAGAGGCAGTGGATCAGTGCATTCACAGCTCCATCTGCTGAGTTCAGTAGCTTGAGATGTTTGTTTCCAGCTTCTCACCTTTATTAGGAGCAAGGTATTTGGGCTGGATGAGCACG
Source organism: Nothoprocta perdicaria (assembly GCF_003342845.1). Lineage (NCBI taxonomy): Eukaryota > Metazoa > Chordata > Aves > Tinamiformes > Tinamidae > Nothoprocta > Nothoprocta perdicaria. The sequence goes on from NW_020455577.1 coordinate 1,697,888, forward strand.
TATGTCCCAAACAGCATCACTATTATAACTCTAATGACTCTTGCAGAATCTTTTAGTGGGTCATGTTTAGCATTGAGATTCCGAGTTGAATCTGTGAAGGCAAACGTTATTTTAAGATAAGCAGCTTTCTCTTGGAGATACTCCTAAACAAACAAACACAGAAGTCTTCAATGACAATATTTGAATCCATTTTTTCAGAGTAGAATCACACTTCAGCTGCCGTTGCATGTTTAAATAACTTAAACATAATGTGGCTTTTTGCCATCCACAAATGAAGGCACCATTGCTGCTACTTTTTATGAAATGGSACAAAGTTAATGAGAAAACATTTGGATGGGGAGCCTTAACATTGTAAAAATAATGAGAATAAATAACCCTTTGAGTGCCTTAAGAGATACTTATTTTGAATAAATTGGCACTCATTAGTATCTTCAGGCATACTATATATTTCCTCAGTTGTTAATGAAATTTTGCCTTACATGACAAAGTCCTGACTTTGCTGAACTGTAAACCTCAAAGGGTTATTTTAGATTGGGATCTTTGGTTATTTTTTCTAAATGAGGAATAAAATGAAGAGTCTTTGAAAAATTCCTTTGCCTTTTTTGTTTTTTTCCCSCTAATGGATTTATCAGCTTTCACGTGCAAAAGTTAATCTGAAAAAACATAACTGGCCTAAAAATTCTACATGTATACTTTGTAACCAGCATCTGTGCAAAATTAATTGCATTGGTAATTATGAATTTAGAGGGAGAGATACATTTACATGTGTTTAACTTGATGAGTGTGTCCTTGTAAACAATTTTAATCAGGCAGTGTTGGAACTAGCAAAACGTAGTAAACTGCAATAAWGAAGATATAACAGGGTGAGGGTGTTTAGTTAGCTCATTACATGTGTTAAAGATGCACTGTGCAGAGAATTTTATATTGAAGACTTTCTGCAAGTTAATAAATGTATTTCACACTTGCATCACAGAAATGATTTTTTCAAATTTAGACAATTTTCTTAATCTTTCAGTCATCCGAGCTGAAAGTATCTAAATTTGATACTTTGTTTCCTTGAGGGAAGGAAGTAGTTTGGATGCACCTGGTATCGTCAACARAAGACTACAGGAGCCTTATTCACAAATAATGAATAAAACTTAATTGACTGCATAGTTTTTATTCTTCAACCGTGCACCTTTAATAGTGTAATGGTCCCTTTTACATAAGGGAATATATTTTCCTATTTTCAATGAACATTAAGACACCAGTCTTGGCGTTGCCTGGTCTGGCTTTGGATGTACATTATACTGAAACAATTGTGTTTTTATTAGATGTTTAACTGCGAGTGAAAAATGCTAGTAAACTGCATTCTGACTGTAGAATATAACCATGTAATAAACTCTATGCATATTAGACCCACTCTACTTGGTTTTAAGTTTCATAATGATGTCAGCTTAATCCTAACCTGGTATGGTGCTGTCTAGTTCAGTGACAACCAGCTACGTGACTCCTCCACGAGGACAGTCCTGAATTACTCTGTATTTAGACTGGTAAGTCACAGTGTTAAAATGAAAGCAATTATCTACCCCTGTAAAGCTACAAGAATCTTGTTTTACTTTCCCTTAGCAGTTGGACTTACTGTTTGAGAACTGAAATATGATGGAGGCRAAGGACTGAAGGCAGGTAGCCCGGGGCCTGTCTCCAGGGGTGGATGGGACCTAGAGCTTCCAGGGACATTTACAATAAACAAAGTTATCAAGAAAGKCCCAAGGTTTGGGGTGGAAGATCTCCCAGAGAAGACCCTAAGATAGGATAAAACTGAGCTAGTTTAAAACCATCATTTCCTTGCAGTAAAGTGAAGTCCCCCAATTTTGTCCTTTATTTGAATTGCTATGAAACACAAGTACTTAAAAAGTAAGTCGGTCTGAAAAAGACCCAAGCAACCCTCCTTTATGGGATAGTTTAATATGTGTAACAAAAACCACAATAGAAAAATGACATAATACAAAATCTCATAGATGAGGTAAGTCCCTGTAAAAGCTTAAGGATACAGTTACTACCAGATGCATCACTTTAAGCACAAAGTTGCAGTGGCTTTTTTCTATAAACACTGTCTTTTCAAGAGAAAAGTAAACCTATTTCCCATAATAGCAACATCATCTATTAAAAGATGACAGAAGCACTTCRGAGGGCACCTTCTAATTCCATGTTTGAATATCTTATTTCCATAATTTAAATACAGCACCTGAGCTCGTGGCAAGCTTATAGAATTACCATTTAATTTGGTAAAAACAAAAAATTCTAAACTAGTAAAAAAAATATAGAATAAAACAATACCAAGCTTTACATAGAGTAATATCACTACAAACTTCTTGTTTTGCTTTGTACTTTCTTCATGATGACCATTTGACAGTGAGAAGAAATTAATGGAAAAGAATGATTCAGCTGAGATTACACCATTTATTGAAATTATGCTGGAGCAAAATTAGAAAGTAAATTAATTTGCAACATAAAATACAGGATTCTCCAAAACTTCAGCATTGTGCAGAAAATCTTCACGAAAAGTTTTGTAGGAAATGGCAACACAGGTCTCATTATTATCCATTTCATAGGCACTGGTATAGTATTTTTGTAACACAAAAAATCTCTACTTCTCCAAAGTGTCAGCACATAACAGCAAAAAAAAAAGACACCAGCTGTGTGACATCATCGCTTACAAACCCCACGAGGTAGATGATGGATTTTATCACCATTTTGATTGCAGTAAAACTGAAGCAAATAAACCAAATACTTCGCCATGCCCATGAGTTCTGTGTCAGAAAGTGATCTGGGTTTCAGAAAGCTGTATCTTGACATCCCGCTAGGTTCAGCCGGATTGTGATAACTTTGTTCTTTCAACTGGTCTGAAATTCTAACTGTGCAAAAGGCTAAGGAAAAAAAAAAAACTAATCTAGGCTAAATGGCTGTTTATAATTTTCCTCTCAGTTGACAYTGATGAACTAACGGAAGCAGCTTGCCTTCCTCATGAAGTCTTTGTGTATCTGTAGCACCTCCAACAAAAGTTCCATTGACAAACACCCTCGGGACCTGGCAAGCATATGGAAATTGCATTAGTTACCTTTAGGAACTAGGATAAAAACCTATTARTCTTAAAAACTGAACTTACGTTTTAGTTTTTACAGTTACTGTAGTATTCATATACATTTTGATAATTTTTATGAAGAAGGAAACTTATGTTAACATCTTGTCCACCACTCAAAAATGCAGAATCCACAAAGATCATATCTGCAACATAATTTCTATTTTTGCTTATGTCATCTAAGAAGACATACTTACTGTTCTGCCGCCAGTCATCTGTTCGAGAATATCTTGGAACTGACTTCCATTTTTATTCACATCGAGTTCTACGACTGTGTAATTTATATCCAAACCATTAAAAAGCTTTTTGGCCATTTTGCAGTAGAAACATGTTGTTTTAGAGAAAATTACGACACAGTTGTCTGAAATAATCTCCTGCGTATTCAAAAGAAGGTTCAACTCAGTGTGCCTCATAATTCAGTCCATGTATCTTAACAGCATCTAACAGTTGTAAGACAAACAGATAAGTTAGAAATCTGCTATTATGGTATCAAATGCAGGAAACCCTTTTAAAGGTTTTCTGGAAACTTTTTAAAGAAAACAGCTGAAGACATGCTCTTAGACGTGCTAGGATGCCATCAACTGCTGGACGAACCTAAATCAGTCACCACGTCACTGATTTTACCATGTTTAATGTCCAGCACTGATGACAATATTGAACTAGAACATGGGAAAAGCAAGCAAACAAAAAAGAATCCAGCCTAAGAAGATGCAGGCAGTATTTGCTAATAAAGATCCAATTCAATGTGCAGAATTACTTACAGTGTATGTTGGTATAACTTAAGAAGGCCGAAAGCAACTACCACTTCTGCAAACGCTGAAAACGCGCAGGAATCTCATAACCAGTTTGTTACCTGCACTTGGTTGGCAGCAGCAGCATCACTGGACAGCCCTRCGGGAGTTGGCAGCTGGTTCCCCATTCTAATCCTAGAGGAGAGAGGAAAGYGTCAGACCCGCAAGCCCCACACGAACAGCACAGAGTTAAGGCTTACCGAGTAGTTTAAGGGTTGGTTTCCCCCGACCCAGCCTAGGCTGTGTTCAAGCACGTAACAGGGTTTCTCCCTTGCGCAGAAGGAGGCTGACTCGGAGGCTAACAAAAGGGCTGCCTTTGCAGCAGGGCTTGTCTTGTTAGTTTTGGCGCCTGGGCTACACGGACAACAGGTCAACCCGAGGCCTGCACAGCGCGAGAGCCCCTCGCCTCCGCCCCCCCGCC